>NC_089837.1:44457388-44781138 GCF_035609145.1 Eleutherodactylus coqui
CATAATTAATGCACAATGTACATTACAAAGTGCATTAATATGGCCATACAGAAGTGTATAGACCCACTTGCTGCCGCGGGACAACCCCTTTAAGTCTTGTTTGCCAGAGGGATCAAATACTTATTTCTCTGTCTAAATTATATATATTTATTTGCATTTTGCACAATGTGATTGTCGGGATTTTTTTGGGATATTCTCACTGTTAAAATTAACCTACCCTAAAAATTATAAACTGTTCATATCTTTGACAGTGGGCAAACTGTACATATATATTACATATATACACTTCAAGCATTAAAAAAAAGAACAAAAAAAAACCACTTGTACATTTTGAAGCTTCTGTCTCTTTCTAAAGACTTTTTTTTTTTGGATACAACCGCATACGAATGTGGCCATGCTTGGTACTGCAACTTAGTCCGCTGTATTAGTCGGAATAGCAGTGCGTGGCACAAGCATCCGTATATAGGGCGCTGTACCCAGATAAACAATGAAGGTTGCACAGTACTTGTTGGAGCACCACAGCTGCTTCATTCAGCTGATTGATATGTGATTAGTGGGAATTAATAGCCTATCTGTATTGTAAATGCCCCTTGTGTGTGGCTCCTCATATGTGGTGATGTAGAGAAGCTGAATACACACCACTTACCTCATTCATACACTGGTAGACGATGGCTCTGACCGCCTGTATGTTGGTGGCATCCATCAATATAGTCACCGCCTGTCCTCTGCGGATCGCCACCTCTCCCTTAAATACCTGCTGATTGTTGTAGCAAGCAGCCAATCTGGCAACAGAGATGAGCTGAGGACACAAGGCGGCAGCACTTAGCATAAGGACATTAGCAGAATGGATAGAGAGGAAGACATGAGGGTGGAAATATAGGGAGGTGCAGAACTGTGGAGAGCTTCATGGACAACAGTGATGAGTGTAAAGAGTATTACATAGTGCAGTGGACGGCCCCAGGGAGGAGGCACCCGCTGCAGTGGACGGCCGCAGGGAGGAGGCCCCCGCTGCAGTGGACGGCCCCAGGGAGGAGGCACCCGCTGCAGTGGACGGCCGCAGGGAGGAGGCCCCCGCTGCAGTGGACGGCCCCAGGGAGGAGGCACCCGCTGCAGTGGACGGCCCCAGGGAGGAGGCACCCGCTGCAGTGGACGGCCCCAGGGAGGAGGCACCAGCTGCAGCATTCAGGATAGATTGGAGAGGGAATAGTCAGGCGAGTTATTTACAGTAGTTAAGATGAGAATTGATCAGGGCAACAATAAGCATTTTTGCTGTTTCTACAGTAAGGAAACAGCAGCTTCTGTAGAATTTTTTTTTTTTTTTTTAGGTGCAAGTGACACAAGTGATTGACTCAAATCTTTCTTTCACTCCCTTTATTCAAATATAACCAAGAGACTGGGCTGGCTAGGAGTTATGGTAGCTCCACACACAGAGATGCGAATGGTTTATGTAAATTAGTTGCTGATGAAAACACAAGTAGATAGTTTTTGAAAGGTTCAATTCCAGTACAGAAAGGACATGGTGTTTGTGTAAGTGGGCTACACTATAGGGATGTGTGAAAAAAAATGTACAAATTGTAATAGCTGGCATGTCTAAAAGGGGCAAAATAAAATGTGATGTTACAGTGGCATCTAGTGGATTGTTTAACCCTGGACAATTTTCAGACTGGTGCTCTTCAGGTTAGCTGGTCATAAAGGGGAGGAACGGGACTTTTGAGCGCTCTTTAGGAGAACTGGTAAAGCAGTAAGTTTGAGCAGCTCAGGGGGAGTGAGTGTGGGTTCCTCAAGCCCATCCTACTGTCAAAAGAAGAAAGACACCTAAGATGAGAGGAAGCTGCTGAAGGAGGAGAAGAAAAACACTTGGTGAGAAAGTCTAGCTGCAGGATGCCAATGTTTTTGAACAAGACAGTTCAGTGCTGCCAGAGAGGAAAAAAGCAGTAATGCCATACATCACTTACAGGAACCTGCAAACACTACAAGGATGCCTTTGTTGGTTGTACAGTGACTGAACTTCAACAACTGCAAGTGGAGACCAGTCTTTAAGACAGGAGTACAGTGTGAACACTTAGGAATAGCGAAAATCGAAGACAAACTTCGCAGTGGTCAACTACCATTGTTCTAAGCTTAGAACAGGTGCTGCCTTCATCTAACCTACTATGTACTGGAGAGTACTCCCCCAGCAGTCAGGGGCATCTGAACTATTGAGAGGCCACATTATTAGACTAGTTATCGAGTAGGCTAGGATTTGTTCACCCTGCTAAAGACATAAAGGGACTAATCAAGCAAGGCTTATACTATCCTTTTTAAATAGAGATGAGCGAGCGTACTCGTCCGAGCTTGATGCTCGTTCGAGTATTAGGGTGTTCGAGATGCTCGTTACTCGAGACGAGCACCACGCGATGTTCGAGTTACTTTCATTTTCTTCCCTGAGAAATTTGCGCGCTTTTCTGGCCAATAGAAAGACAGGGAAGGCATTACAACTTCCTCCTGTGACATTCCAGCCCTATACCACCCCCCTGCAGTGAGTGGCTGGGGAGATCAGGTGACACCCGAGTATTAAAATCTGCCCCGCCCGCGGCTCGCCACAGATGCATTCTGACAGAGATCAGGGAAAGTGCTGTCTTGCTGTAGCTGCTATAGGGAGAGTGTTAGGTGTTATATTCATCTTGAAGAACCCCAACGGTCCTTCTTAGAGCCACATCTGACCATGTGCAGTACTCTTGAGGCTGCTGGGAGCAGTGTTGCACAATTTTTTTTTTTTTTTGTATATCGGGCGTGCAGACCATAGCGTCCTCAGTCTGCAGTCATTTTACAGAGTATAGGGGCAGTACTGGTGAGGCAGGGACAGTGGGAAAGGTGAAAGAGATATACTGGCTATATAGGCAGTGTGGTTGTTCCCAAAAAGTTCAAAAATATACTATATTTGGCCTGCCAGTCAGTGCCTTCAGTTTACTGCGTCTCAGCTGGGGGTAGTAGTTGGTGAATTAATACCCAGCCTTGCGCATAATTGTTTCCTGCCTCTGCTGTGCATTACGTACGAGAAGTCAGCCTCCAACCACAGGCCAATAAGCGGCACATTTAATTACAGCGTTCTGTTTCTGCTAATCTCGTAATACACCATGATGAGGGGTAGGGGTAGGCCTAGAGGACGTGGACGCGGGCGACGATGCGGAGGCCCAAGTCAGGGTGTGGGCACAGGCCGAGCTCCTGATCCAGGTGTATCGCAGCCGACTGCTGCGGGATTAGGAGAGAGGCAAGTTTCTGGGGTCCCCAGAGTCATCTCACAATTAATGGGTCCACGCGGTAGACCTTTATTAGAAAATGAGCAGTGTGAGCAGGTCCTGTCGTGGATGGCAGAAAGTGCATCCAGCAATCTATCAACCACACAGTCTTCTACGCCGTCCACAGCTGCAACTCTGAATCCTCTGGCTGCTGCTCCTCCTTCCTCCCAGCCTCCTCACTCCATGAAAATGACACATTCTGAGGAGCAGGCAGACTCCCAGGAACTGTTCTCGGGCCCCTGCCGAGATTGGGCAGCAATGGTGCCTCTCCCACCAGAGGAGTTTATCGTGACCGATGCCCAACCTTTGGAAAGTTCCCGGGGTCCGGGGGATGAGGCTGGGGACTTCCGGCAACTGTCTCAGGAGCTTTCAGTGGGTGAGGAGGACGATGACGATGAGACACAGTTGTCTATCAGTGAGTTAGTAGTAAGGGCAGTAAGTCCGAGGGAGGAGCGCACAGAGGATTCGGAGGATTAGCAGCTGGACGATGAGGTGACTGACCCCACCTGGTTTGCTAAGCCTACTGAGGACAGGTCTTCAGAGGGGGAGGCAAGTGCAGCAGCAGGGCAGGTTGGAAGAGGCAGTGCGGTGGCCAGGGGTAGAGGCAGGGCCAGACTGAATAATCCACCAACAGTTTCCCAAAGCGCCCCCTCACGCCATGCCACCCTGCAGAGGCCGAGGTGCTCAAAGGTGTGGCAGTTTTTCACTGAGAGTGCAGACGACCGACGAGCTGTGGTGTGCAAGGTTTGTCGCGCCAAGATCAGCCGGGGAGCCACCACCACCAGCCTCACCACCACCAGCATGCGCAGGCATATGATGGCCAAGCACCCCACAAGGTGGGACGAAGGCCGTTCACCGCCTCCGGTTTGCACCACTGCCTCTCCCCCTGTGCCCCAACCTGCCACTGAGATCCAACCCCCCTCTCAGGACACAGGCACTACCGTCTCCTGGCCTGCACCCACACCCTCACCTCCGCTGTCCTCGGCCCCATCCACCAATGTCTCTCAGCGCACTGTCCAGCCGTTGCTAGCGCAAGTGTTTGAGCGCAAGCGCAAGTACGCCGCCACTCACCCGCACGCTCAAGCGTTAAACGTGCACATTGCCAAATTGATCAGCCTGGAGATGCTGCCGTATAGGCTTGTGGAAACGGAGGCTTTCAAAAACATGATGGCGGCGGCGGCCCCGCGCTACTCGGTTCCCAGTCGCCACTACTTTTCCCGATGTGCCGTCCCAGCCCTGCATGACCACGTCTCCCGCAACATTGTACGCGCCCTCACCAACGCGGTTACTGCCAAGGTCCACTTAACAACGGACACGTGGACAAGCACAGGCGGGCAGGGCCACTACATCTCCCTGACGGCACATTGGGTGAATTTAGTGGAGGCTGGGACCGAGTCAGAGCCTGGGACCGCTCACGTCCTACCCACCCCCAGAATTGCGGGCCCCAGCTCGGTGCTGGTATCAGCGGCAGTGTATGCTTCCTCCACTAAACCACCCTCCTCCTCCTCCTACACAACCTCTGTCTCGTAATCAAGATGTGTCAGCAGCAGCACGTCGCCACCAGTCGGTGTAACGTGGGGTGGCAGCACAGCGGTGGGCAAGCACCAGCAGGCCGTGCTGAAACTACTCAGCTTAGGAGATAAGAGGCAAACGGCCCACGAACTGCTGCAGGGTCTGACAGAGCAGACCGACCGCTGGCTTTCGCCGCTCAGCCTCTAACCGGGCATGGTCGTGTGTGACAACGGCCGTAACCTGGTGGCGGCTCTGCAGCCTCATGCACGTGCCATGCCTGGCCCACGTCGTTAATTTGGTGTTTCAGCGCTTTCTGAAAAGCTACCCACGCTTGTCAGACCTGTTCGGAAAGGTGCGCCGGCTCAGCGCACATTTCCGCAAGTCCAACAGGGACGCTGCCACCCTGCGGACCCTGCAACATCGGTTTAATCTGCCAGTGCACCGACTGCTGTGCGACGTGCCCACACGGTGGAACTCTACGCTCCACATGTTGGCCAGGCTCTATGAGCAGCGTAGAGCTATAGTGGGATACCAACTCCAACATGGGCGGCGTAGTGGGAGTCAGCCTCCTCAATTCTTTACAGAAGAGTGGGCCTGGTTGGCAGACATCTGCCAGGTCCTTGGAAAATTTGAGGAGTCTACCCAGATGGTGAGCGGCGATGCTGCAATCATTAGCGTCACCATTCCTCTGCTATGCCTCTTGAGAAGTTCCCTGCAAAGCATAAAGGCAGACGCTTTGCGCTCGGAAACGGAGGCGGGGGAAGACAGTATGTCGCTGGATAGTCAGAGCACCCTCATGTCCATATCTCAGCGCGTTGAGGAGCAGTAGGAGGAGGAGGGGGAGGGGCATGAGGAGGAGGGGGAATAGACATCTTGGCCCACTGCTGAGGGTACCCATGCTGCTTGCCTGTCACCTTTTTAGCGTGTATGGCATGAGGAGGAGGAGGAGGAGGATGAGGATCCTGAAAGTGATCTTCCTAGTGAGGACAGCCATGTGTTGCATACAGGTACCCTGGCACACATGGCGGACTTCATGTTAGGTTGCCTTTCTCGTGACCCTCGCGTTACACGCATTCTGGCCACTACGGATTACTGGGTGTACACACTGCTCGACCCACGGTATAAGGAGAACCTTTCCACTCTCATACCCAAAGAGGAAAGGGGTTCGAGAGTGATGCTATACCACAGGACCCTGGCGGACAAACTGATGGTAAAATTCCCATCCGACAGCGCTAGTGGCAGAAGGCGCAGTTTCGAGGGCAAGGTAGCAGGGGAGGCGCGGAGATCAGGCAGCATGTACAGCGCAGGCAGGGGAACACTCTTCAAGGCCTTTGCCAGCTTTATGGCTCCCCAGCAAGACTGTGTCACCGCTCCCCAGTCAAGGCTGAGTCGGCGGGAGCACTGTAAAAGGATGGTGAGGGAGTACATAGCCGATCGCCCGACCGTCCTCCGTGACGCCTCTGCCCCCTACAACTACTGGGTGTCGAAGCTAGACACGTGGCCTGAACTCCCACTGTGTGCCCTGGAGGTGCTTGCTTGTCGTGTGGCTAGCGTCTTGTCAGAGAGGATGTTTAGTGCGGCTGGGGGAATCATCACGGATAAGCGTACCCGCCTGTCAACCGACAGTGCCGACAGGCTTACACTCATAAAGATGAACAAAGCCTGGATTTCCCCAGACTTCTCTTTTCCACCAGCGGACAGCAGCGATACCTAAACAATACGTAGGCTGCACCCGCGGATGGAAGCATCGTTCTCTATCACCATCAAAAACAGGGACCTTTTAGCTTCATCAATCTGTGTATTATATTCATCCTCCTCCTCCTGCTCCTCCTCCTGAAACCTCACGTAATCACGCCGAACGGGCAATTTTTCTTAGGCCCACAAGGCTCAGTCATATTACTTTTGTAAACAATGTTTATACGTTTCAATTCTCATTAAAGCATTGAAACTTGCACCTGAACCAATTTTTATTTTAACTGGGCTGCCTCCAGGCCTAGTTACAAATTAAGCCACATTAACCAAAGCGATTAATGGGTTTCACCTGCCCTCTTGGTTGGGCATGGGCAATTTTTCTGAGGTACATTAGTACTGTTGGTACACCAATTTTTTGGGGCCCTCGCCTACAGTGTAAGCCTAGTAATTTTTATGGGCTTCGCCTGCACTCATGGTACAGCAAGGTGTGTGGGGTTGGCCTACACTTTTGCTACATAAATATAACTGGGGCCTTGTCTATACTGCAACTACTGAAATGTGAAAGAGACTGTTATCTCCCTAAACTGCTGCAACGGGAATGTTACTGTGGCCTGTCTTGACTGCTACTACTACTGAAATGGAACTAATACTGTGCTCCCCCTATACTGCTGCTTCGGAATTGTTACTGGGGCCTGTCTGGACTGCTACTACTACTGAAATGGAACTAATACTGTGCTCCCCGTATAATGCTGCTAGTGATATGTTACTGGGGCCTGTCCCTAATGCTACCGCTGAAATGTTACTAATTCTGGGCTCTACCTATACCGCTGCTAATGCTATGTCACTGGGGTGTGGAAACGGAGGCTTCCCAAAGACATGATGGTGGCGAGGCCATTTCCCACCAACGCGGTTACTGTTAAGGTGCATATAACCACGGACACGTGGAGAGGACACGTCGTGCCTCAAAAACATCCCCCTCCTCCTCCAACAATGAAAACATTCTTGGCAAATACCTTTGCATTGGTCCGTCTGGTGGCAGTCTAAGAATTTCACCTTTACCGACACAACAAGAGAGCCTCCCCACCATCCCCCCACCATGGCCCACTTAATCCTGGCCACATTCCGAAAACCAACTAAATAAAACCGCGCTACTAGGTCCGCAGTCGCCACCACATTCCCACCAATGCGGTTACTGTTAAGATACATATTACCAGTCTGACTGGGGCATGCACTGTGGGCCGAAGCACACCTATATTGTATGTGACGTTAGCTCTGCTGAGCAGGGCACTGCAATGGGATACATTTATGTACCGCCGATGGGTTCCAGGGAGCCACCCATGCTGTGGGTCCACAGGGACTTCACATTAGGGAGTTGTACCTGCCAGTGTCTATGTATTAAAAACCCCGGTCTGACTGGGGCATGCAGTGTGGACCGAAGCCCACCTGCATTAAACCTGACGTTACCTCAGCTGTGATGGGCAATGCAATGGGATATATTTATGTACCACCGGTGGCTTCCTGGAACCCACCCATGCTGTCGGTCCACACGGAGTTGTAACTGCATGTGTCCACTTCTAAAGAACCCCAGTCTGACTGGGGCATGCAGTGTGGGCCGAAGCCCACCTGCATTAAATCTGACGTTACCTCAGCTGTGATGGGCAATGCAATGGGATATATTTATGTACCGCCGGTGGGTTCCAGGGAGCCACCCATGCTGTGGGTGCACACGGAATTCCCATTGCGGAGTTGTACCTGCCTGTGACTATTTATAAAAAACCCCGGTCTGACTGGGGCATGCAGACACCTTGACAGAATGAATAGTGTGTGGCACATGGGTTCCCCATTGCTATGCCCACGTGTGCAGCTCCTGATGGAGGTGGCACAGGATTGGATTTCTCATTGCTTCTGTACAGCATTGTGGGCCATCGCCCCACCCCTTTTAAAGAGGGTCACTGCCTGGCCGTGCCAACCCTCTGCAGTGTGTGCCTGCGGTTCCTCCTCATGGCAGACGCACTTATAAATAGACATGAGTGTGGCGTGGCATGAGGGCAGCTGAAGGCTGCGCAGGGACAGTTTGGTGTGCGCTGTGGACACTGGGTCGTGGGGGAATTGGCAGCATGTTACCCAGGAGAAGTGGCAGCGGAGTGTCATGCAGGCAGTGATTGTGCTTTGTTGGAGGTAGTGTGGTGCTTAGCTAAGGTATGCCTTGCTGATGAGGGTTTTTCAGAAGTAAAAATTGTTGGGAGGGGGGGGCACTCTTGCCGCTATTGTGGCTTAATAGTGGGACCTGGGAACTTGAGATGCAGCCCAACATGTACCCCCTCGCCTGCCCTATCCGTTGCTGTGTCGTTCCCATCACTTTCTTGAATTGCCCAGATTTTCACAAATGAAAACCTGGGCGCGCATCGGCGATATACAAAAATGCTCGGGTCGCCCATTGACTTCAATGGGGTTCGTTACTCGAAACGAACCCTCGAGCATCGCGAAAAGTTCGTCTCGAGCAACGAGCACCCGAGCATTTTGGTGCTCGCTCATCTCTAGTAGATAGATACCAGAGTGATAGATAAAGATATGAGATTAATAGATATCCATTGTGATGTGGAGGTTGTAGTCTGTCAGTCATTTTGTATAGTTTGTAGAGAGAAGAGTTAGATGCCTTTCTGCATATAGCAAAGCTGAGTGCTGTAGGAAGCTTTGAGCAGCAAGCTTCAAAGAGCCTGTCACATTCCCCCAGGGGGCTCTGATGTCCTATAGCCCCTCTGAAGCCAGAGCCAGCAAATGTTTATATTAAGAGATGAAAAGGCTTCACACCCCAGTAGCTCTTTCCCTCCCTTACTGGTCCAAATGGTGGTAACTGACCTGATAACTTTTGGAGGCAAATTTAACAAAAGAATGTGCCCTTAAGATGAAGAAAAATGTAATTTAAAAATTCTGAAAGATCTGTACGTTGCAGCCCGCTGACGAGGATATTCTGTCGAATATCGCATCACTGCGAATAAGTTGCAGGGACTCCTATATCGGCACGATGCTCAGGAACCGAGAATTGCGTATCTCGGACCAGATGCATCCAAAACTACTCATGCATGGGCTCAAAACACACGTAAAATAACAACAGGAAACATCGTTGTCATATTTTCATGGTGGGTCACACCCACACGGAGTTATGAAGGAAATATGTATTTCAGGGAATTATGTATCCCAAGTTAAGGCAGCCAGCCCATGGGGGCTGAAAGGAACTAAATGAGAGTTACCCAAATGAGAGCTTAAAAATCGCACACGCACGTGTGCTCAGGGTCAGCCCCTTGGAGGTCACTATACATGAGATCTGGTCCGCTTTTCTGGCGCGACTCCACGCCAAAGAATGGTAACACTCTTCTTTTAATCCTTGTTATTTTACTGTCTGTGATATCACATGTAAGTCTCTTGCCATTTATCTTTTTTGTATTTTTTCTGTAAATAAGCACTGCTCCTTTCCTTGAGAATTAAACGTTAAATAATTAGTGCGCCTCGTCCGTGTTAACACAAAACCATATTCTCCGAAGATTGTATTCAGAAGTCATAAATGGGGTTCCAATTTACCGTTACGAAATTGGTGGTGGCAGCGTTTTTGTATGCATATTGTAGAGCTCTGGAGTGCATTAAAATGGATCAGGTGGGTGATTTGAGCTTATGCTTCGCATGCGTGCAGAAGTCTGGGAAAGCTGGATACAAATCAGCCTGTATTCAAACAACTGCCAACTTGCAATACTGCAGAGTGTTTGAGGACCAGAGGCAGGATCGATAGGTATCGTTCCTTCCCCTCTCTCCTCTTGTCCAGTGAGGGACAAATTGTTAATAAGTGCAGGGCTAGGTGGATTGCTGTAGAGTTGTGGCTGTGGCTCATGGTCACTTTTCCGGTGTCTGAAAAGTTGGGTACCAGTCACTCCACAATCTACGAGCCTTTCCTCCTCGCCCTACCCCGCTACGTGACACTTTCCTTGGGTTCCAGGGGCTCGCCTATGCTGTAGGTGCACAAAGACTTCCCATTGCGGTGTTTTACCTGTCTGGCACAAATACACTGACTGACTAGAGTAGAAATGTGGGCCGAGGTCCTTGGCGGGGTGAAACTCTGCCATGTTTGGGCACTCTGATTTCCTCATGTGTAATATCATCTTTGAGTTCCTTGGGCTCGCCTATGCTGTGGGTGCACAAAGACTTCCCGTTGCGGTGTTTTACCTGTCTGGCACAAATACACTGACTGAATAGGGCAGAAATGTGGGCCGAGGTCCTTGGTGGGGTGAAACTTTGCCATGTTTGGGTGCTCTACTTTCTTTATGTGTGATACTTTCCTTGGGTTCCAGGGACTCGCCTATGCTGTGGGTGCACAAAGACTTCCCATGGTGGTGTTTTAGCTGTCTAGCACAATTACACTGACTGATTAGGGTAGAAATGTGGGCTGAGGTCCTTGGCGGGGTCAAACTCTACCATGTTTGGGCACTCAGATTTCTTCCTGTGTAATGCCATCTTTGTGCACCGACAACATAGGCAAGCCCAAGGAACTCAAAGACTTCCCATTGCGGTGTTGAACTATCTGACACCTACACAGAATGAATTGTGTGGGGACACATGGATTTCCCATTGCTATGCAACTCGCGGCACCTTGGGTCACAGAAGGTGGAGCCTGGGACCGAGCCTGACCCTGGGCCCGCTCACGTGCTTCCCACACAGAGTATTGCTGCCTTGTGGAGATGCGTAGAAAAGCTGGCACCTGAGTCCCCTTTATGCCCACGTTTGCGGCTCCTGACAATTTTGTGATGGAGGTGGCACGGGATTGGAATGATAATCGTACGTCAAGTTAAAATCAACTCTCAACAGCATTATGGGCTATCGCCCACACTTTCAAAGAGGGTCGCTGCTGGCCCTGCCAACCCTCTGCAGTGTGTGCCTCCGGTTCCTCCTCATCCAGTACGTACTTATAAATCGACATGAGGGTTGTATGGCTATGAAGCTAGCGTGTGGCATAAGGGCAGCTGAACACTGTGCAGGGAAACTTTTGTGTGCGCTATGGACGTGCGGGGGGGGGGGGGGGGGGGTTGGACTGCAATGCCAGCATGTAACCCGGGAGAAGCGGCAGCGGTGTCACCCGCAGGCAGTGATTGTCCTTGGTTGCAGGTAGTGTGGTGCTTGGCTAAGATGTGCCAGCGCGTGTGCCTTGCTAATGAGGGTTTTTCCCAAGTAAATTTTTAGGGGGTGATGCCAGACTCACCCCCATTTTGGCTTAATAGTGGGACCTGGGAGCCTCAGATTCAGTCATGCATGCTGCCCCTGCCCTTCCCTATCCATTTCTGTGGTGGTTCCATGGCTTTCAGATGTTTTCTGGTGTTTCACAAGTCACCACCTATGCGGCGTATCGGTCCCATACAAAAATGCTCGAGTCCCCCATTGACTTCAATAGGGTTTGTTACTCGAAACAAGCTCTCGAGCATTGCTAAAAGTTCAACTCAAGCAATGAGCACGCAACCATTTTGGTGCTCGCTCATCTCTAATAGACACTGATGGAGCACGGGATACACAGGCTCAACTCAAGTCTATGGAAGTGTAAACCCCTAAATTCGGATGATAGGCTATAAGCAAGTGATCACTATCAAAGGGAGGAAAATATAGTACAAGGACTTATGAGCTATTGTTTCTCTGTTATCAACCCGAAGGTTGAAGCATATTATATATTGAAGCATATTATATATTGTTCTGTTTACTACATATGTATCTACCAAATGAAATGTAGCTAGTGTATACCAACTTCACCTTTTATTACCTTCCCTTGGTATAAACGTAGTTGACTAAAATGTTTTTCTCTTTAACAAAAGTCTAGACAGTCTGCTTTGCTGTGTATCCAATCATCATCTGTGTGATACTCACTGTAGCTGAGATACACTGTGTAACCAGATAGTAGGAACTTAGCAGCCATTGGAATTCACCCACTAACCCCCCCCCTTACTTCCCCCACACACTCTCTCTCCCCTTCTCTCTCTCTCTCCACCCCTTCTCCCTCTGTTTCCTAAACTTGTAAGTGAAAGTAAAATATACTTCCTGTTATCTTTGTCTCAATTTAATGATAAGATGAACCAATAAGTGTTAGCTTTTAATAAGCATGCCTACTCAATATATAAACCCATGTATGTGATGTAATAGTCACTCAGGGATTTGTGATCCATTTCCTTTGTAACCTGGGTGTCTTGGCAGATGTTGGATCGTACATCACTTTGGTTGGCATAGCAACCCTGATCACATGAGATCTGCCTTGCTATGCCGACCATATCCTGGACTTTCATTTACAAGCTGCCCAGACATCACTCCAGCAGTGAGTAGAGGGGAGTGTGCTTAAGTATGTATAGCTGGTATAACTTATACCAGCTGTGTGATTGTTCTCAGTAATAAAAACCAAGTAATCTTCTAGATATGATACTTTTTTTAATGGCTAACAAAAATACATGATGTTACAACAAGCTTTCAGGTTCTTATAAACCCTTCATCATCAGGCTAATGAAATTTGTTTGGATGGCACATGGATATAACACACAGATGCAGAGGGGAGGGGCACCCTTCTATCTAAATAAATGTTCACACAGAAATTTGAAACTTAAAATAGCACAAGACAATCTGAGCAAAGAGAAATACTAAATCAGTCCACTGAGCTGAAAAATTTGACAGTTTTATGATGTCTGTTATCTCTACTTTATACACTGCACATAAAAGATGGAAACACTACATATGCAGCACCACCTATTGGATGGCAACATTCTTACAATCAATTTTTGAATTGATTCAGAGCCATCAGGATACACAGAAATCAACTGCTCAATGTAAGGAGAAAGGGAAAAAAATGCACATGTACCTCTAGTAGCGTACAGGTGCCAGGAGGAGATCTCATAGCCACACAATTGGAGAGGAAAATACAGAATTACCTGCGGCAAAACGTTTTTGTGTGTTTACAGACACAGCATAGAGCAGATGAGAGTTATTATACTGAAGGGCAACTTCAAATCACAGCACCACAGAAGAATTTGGGAGTATAAGTTTATGGTCATGTTTGATACTCTCAAGAATGGAATGAACCTCAGTCTGGAATTCTTGCATAAGTGGAGAACACGAAAGGTCTGAAGGAGGTCTCTTCCCATCATTGTTTTTTTTCATAAAAATTCTGAAATTAATTGTAAGAATGTTGACATCCAATAGGTAGTGCAGAGGTAGTGTTTCCATCTTCTTCTATGTGCAGTCTGTAAAGTAGAGATTACAGACTCCTAAAACTGTCCCATTCCTCAGCTCAGTGGACTGATTTAGTATTTACCTCTTTGCTCAGGTTGTCTTGTGCTATTTTAAGTCTCAAATTTCTGTGTGTGAAAATTTATTAGATAAAGAGGGTGTGTCTTCCCACCCCTCCCCATCTGTATGTTATATTCGTGCGCCATGCAAGTTAGTTTCATTAGCCTGATGAAAGGGCGATAAAGAAACCGGAAGTGAACGCTCGCTCTGGATTCCGCAATGCAAATCTGGCCATGTGCAGCAGGCCTTAAGCTAATTTGACACGGGTGAGTCTGATATTGGGCTGGGAAACTCTTCCCCATATCACGCTCGCCAACATGCGATGTCCCCACAGAGGAGAGGGTTTTTTGTGTTAAACCAGCTCACATCACATCGGGGAAGTAGTGATACTTTTAGCCACGTCGGAAGATCACAGGGGGTTTCCCATTGTTTTCAGTAGGTAAACCTTGCATCGCATCAAACGCGCATGCACCTCGTATGCCATGCAATGCTGTGCCAGCCTCATTAAAAACCAATGGGCGATGAGAGGTATTCCAAGGGAATGCCAAAAGATAGGACATACTATGATATTTTCATGCTGGAAACAAAATCACTCATGTGTATGACCCCATTCAAAACAACGGGGTTCATAGTCATGCTTGATTTGAGCACGGTCTAGGTATGGGTATGGGTACAGATAGGGGTGGGGGGGTGGGGGACTGTAGCTGAACTTTTGCACCCGGTCCCCTGCGCCTTTAGTTACACCCCTGTGTGCATATATACACGGGAGCAGGCAGAAGCGCACATCGGTTGACTGTGCTTGCACCTGCGTGAGACGGTCCTTCTAGTCACTGATTACTTCAGAAGGGTCAGTGATCCAGGCATTATTCAGATTGTCAGAATAGGAGGGATTTTTTTCCTCCTTTAAATTAGGAAAATTGGCCCATATCTCACTGGGTTTTTTTTTTTTTTGCCTTCCTCAGGATAACATTGGGAGGTAATTGGCTCAATTAGTAATCTGGTATATAAGGCGGAAAACTGACACATCCATCTATGTGAGGGTCATGGGCCCACAGCTCTGATAACTGCTTCCAGTCACATAATGGGCATGGCTCATTACAAACTTTCAAGAAACCTATTGAATGACAGCTAGCAGAGATTTTGACATCTGTGAGAAACAGAATCCAAACTTGAAATTGTATAATTTTTCATAATACAAAAAAGTTTACTTGCTGAAACTGGAAAATATCTGTTTCGTCTAACAACCAATCACAGCGCAGCTTTCATTTTACCACTGCAGTTTCAGAAACAAAAGCTGTGGTGTGATTGGTTCTTGTGGGCAACAAAGACAGTTTTTCTTTTAGACAGCCTTCTCTGCCCATTCAGTAGAAGTTTTCAATCCCTTTCTAGTGGCAGAAAACTTTGGGGGAGGAGTACTGTAGAGACCCAATTGGTGTATTGAAAATTTTCAGGCAATGCTATACGGGGGAAAAAAGTATGCAAATTAGCTCATGTCAGCCAAATTAGAGACCCCTACAAAATTTAAGAGCAAGCCCGATGTAGTGAGATGTTTTGGTGATGTTGTCCATCATCCGAACAGAACAGGGTTGGCTGAACTTTTAACCCTTGTGTGTCTGACAGAGGCAGACTATTGCCAATATTGTAATGTACAACTCAAGTACCGGTCACCTTATAGGTTTATGTAGAGGTAGAATTGGTGGCTAATATCTAACATGAAAATTGCTCAAAGGGCCAGAAACCCAATGGTTGAAGACGCTCATTAATATCTAACCAACCCCCCTTACCCCCAATTTAATTGTGTCTCTGGTGGTCTGGGGGGACTATAGCTGACAGTTTCTGATATTGTAATACACAACTCAAGCCTGCGGCCTTATGTGTTTAAGAGACAGAATTGGTGGCGAAGCAAATTTAAACCTCGCGGAGAAATGGACCCCAATCGCTCAACTGCTGATGGTCGGGCCAGAGAGTTGAAAAAGGCCCGGACTACCCTTTTAATATATAAGAAGCAGTGCGTTAGTTATTTCGACAAGTAGTTGATAAAAATGGGGGTGTTCGCTCTCTGCCCGTTGGTGTGGATTCTTTCCAAGGTCACTTAGTTCTCCGCTGTATCATATATTATTTCTAACTGCCACTTTCACAAATTGTTCCTAAGTCAATGAAATAAATAATACAAAAAAAACAACACAAGTTCTCATATAGGTATGTGGATGGAGAAAAAAACCCAAAAACTGTGCAGATGGGAAGACCAATGCATCTGCGGCACCCCCTACTGGAAGGCAGAATTCCTGTAAGTCAATGTGTGACCTTTTAACATGACTATAAGCTGACAAGTGATGTGCGCTAACTCACTGGAAACCGTAGTGATGCTTGACAAGATCAGTGGAAAGAGAAGATCTGGACAACATAAAACAAGATGGCTAGATACAATCAAGGCAACCACCATGTCAATTGCGGAATTGAAAGAAGCCGTGAAAGACAGAAATGCGTGTAAAACATTGATCCTTGGAGTGACCAAGGGTCGGATGAGAGTGAATGGATAATGATAATCATCATCATCATCAGTTGGCTGTTTCTTGATTGTAAAAGTAGTTTTCATTTATGTGTTGCCTCACAAATGATAAACTGGCAGCATAGGCGATGTAGAAAAATACAAAAAAAAAAACGCTTTTATTACCCCATTACATAAAGACTAGAGATGAGCAAGCACCAAAATGCTCGGGTGCTCGTTACTCGGGACGAAATTATCGCGATGCTCGAGGGTTCGTTTCGAGTAACGAACCCCATTGAAGTCAATGGGCGACCCGAGCATTTTTGTATATCGCCGATGCTCGCTAAGGTTTTCATTTGTGAAAATCGGGGCAATTCAAGAAAGTGATGGGAACGACACAGCAACGGACAGGGCAGGTGAGGGGCTACATGTTGGGCTGCATCTCAAGTTCCCAGGTCCCACTATTAAGCCACAATAGCGGCAAGAGTGCCCCCCCCCCTCCCAACAACTTTTACTTCTAAAAAGCCCTCATTAGCAATGCATACCTTAGCTAAGCACCACACTACCTCCGACAAAACACAATCACTGCCTGCATGACACTCCGCTGCCACTTCTCCTGGGTTACATGCTTATAGCCGGTTCCACTGAAAGCAATGGGCTGCCGGCGATCGCGGGATGAATTGTCGGGAAGGGCTTAAATATAGAAGCCCTTCCCTGCAATTCATCCAGAAATGTGTAAAAATAAAAAAAATATACCGTATATACCGGCGTATAAGGCGACGGGGCGTATAAGACGACCCCCCAACTGTCACCTTATACGCCGGGAATACAGCGGAGCAAAAAAAAAAAATCATTACTCACCTCCCCCGGCGTTCTGCGGCGCTGCTGCAGGATGTCGCTCCCTCCTGGTCCCCGGCAGAGCATTGCTTTCTGGACGCAGGGCTTGAAATCCCCGCCTCCAGAAACACACGTGCCTTCAGCCAATCACAGCCAATGACAATGATGTCATTGAATGGCTGTGATTGGCTGACGGCGTGTGCTAGCTAATAGAGATGAGCGAACGTACTCGTCCGAGCTTGATATTCGTGCGAATATTAGGGTGTTCGGGATGCTCGTTACTCTTAACGAGCACCACGCGGTGTTTGGGTTACTTTCAGTTTCCTCTCTGAGACGTTAGCGCGCTTTTCTGGCCAATTGAAAGACAGGGAAGGCATTACAACTTCCCCCTGTGATGTTCAAGCCCTATACCACCCCCCTGCTGTGAGTGGCTGGGGAGATCAGATGTCACCCGAGTATAAAAGTCGGCCCCTCCCGCGGCTCGCCTCAGATGCCTTGTGAGTTAGCTGAGGGAAAGTGCTGCTGCTGGTGCTGCTGTAGGGAGAGTGTTAGGAGTGAGTGTAGGCTTCAAGAACCCCAACAGTCCTTCTCAGGGCCACATCTATCCGTGTGCAGTACTGTGGAGGGTGCTGTTAGCAGTGTTGCACAAATTTTTTTTTTTTCAAAATCGGCAGTCTGCAGAGCATTGCGCCTTGCAGTAATACTACAGGGACAGAAGTGGTAGTTAGGTAGGGAGAGTGTTAGGAGTGAGTGTAGGCTTCAAGAACCCCAACGGTCCTTCTTAGGGCCACATCTATCCGTGTGCAGTACTGTGCAGGCTGCTGTTAGCAGTGTTGCATATTTTTTTCTTTTCAAAATCGGCTGTCTGCAGAGCATTGCGCCTTGCAGTAATACTACAGGGAGAGAATTGTGTAGGCAGGGCCAGAAGACATATATTATTGATTGAATATAGTCAGTGGGCCCTCCGTTTCCCAAAAAGGGAAAAATTGTATTTGTCCTGCAGGCTTGCGCCAATTTATTTGCTGCCTGTGAAAAGTCTCCGCTCTGCTGCACTTCATATAACTGCATTTCTGTGCAACACATATCTTATCTGATTGAATATAGTCAGTGGGCCCTCCGTTTCCCAAAAAGGGAAAAATTGTATTTGTCCTGCAGGCTTGCGCCAATTTATTTGCTGCCTGTGAAAAGTCTCCGCTCTGCTGCACTTCATATAACTGCATTTCTGTGCAACACAAATCTTATCTGATTGAATATAGTCAGTGGGCCCTCCGTTTCCAAAAAAGGGAAAAATTGTATTTGTCCTGCAGTCTTGCGCCAATTTATTTGCTGCCTGGGAAAAGTAACTGCTCTGCTGCACTTCATATAACTGCATTTCTGTGCAACACATATCTTATCTGATTGAATATAGTCAGTGGGCCCTCCGTTTCCCAAAAAGGGAAAAATTGTATTTGTCCTGCAGGCTTGCGCCAATTTATTTGCTGCCTGGGAAAAGTAACTGCTCTGCTGCACTTCATATAACTGCATTTCTGTGCAACACATATCTTATCTGATTGAATATAGTCAGTGGGCCCTCCGTTTCCCAAAAAGGGAAAAATTGTATTTGTCCTGCAGGCTTGCGCCAATTTATTTGCTGCCTGTGAAAAGTCTCCGCTCTGCTGCACTTCATATAACTGCATTTCTGTGCAACACATATCTTATCTGATTGAATATAGTCAGTGGGCCCTCCGTTTCCCAAAAAGGGAAAAATTGTATTTGTCCTGCAGGCTTGCGCCAATTTATTTGCTGCCTGTGAAAAGTCTCCGCTCTGCTGCACTTCATATGACTGCATTTCTGTGCAACACATATCTTATCTGATTGAATATAGTCAGTGGGCCCTCCGTTTCCAAAAAGGGGAAAAATTGTATTTGTCCTGCAGTCTTGCGCCAATTTATTTGCTGCCTGGGAAAAGTAACTGCTCTGCTGCACTTCATATAACTGCATTTCTGTGCAACACATATCTTATCTGATTGAATATAGTCAGTGGGCCCTCCGTTTCCCAAAAAGGGAAAAATTGTATTTGTCCTGCAGGCTTGCGCCAATTTATTTGCTGCCTGTGAAAAGTCTCCGCTCTGCTGCACTTCATATAACTGCATTTCTGTGCAACACATATCTTATCTGATTGAATATAGTCAGTGGGCCCTCCGTTTCCCAAAAAGGGAAAAATTGTATTTGTCCTGCAGGCTTGCGCCAATTTATTTGCTGCCTGTGAAAAGTCTCCGCTCTGCTGCACTTCATATAACTGCATTTCTGTGCAACACAAATCTTATCTGATTGAATATAGTCAGTGGGCCCTCCGTTTCCAAAAAAGAGAAAAATTGTATTTGTCCTGCAGTCTTGCGCCAATTTATTTGCTGCCTGGGAAAAGTAACTGCTCTGCTGCACTTCATATAACTGCATTTCTGTGCAACACATATCTTATCTGATTGAATATAGTCAGTGGGCCCTCCGTTTCCCAAAAAGGGAAAAATTGTATTTGTCCTGCAGGCTTGCGCCAATTTATTTGCTGCCTGTGAAAAGTCTCCGCTCTGCTGCACTTCATATAACTGCATTTCTGTGCAACACATATCTTATCTGATTGAATATAGTCAGTGGGCCCTCCGTTTCCCAAAAAGGGAAAAATTGTATTTGTCCTGCAGGCTTGCGCCAATTTATTTGCTGCCTGTGAAAAGTCTCCGCTCTGCTGCACTTCATATGACTGCATTTCTGTGCAACACATATCTTATCTGATTGAATATAGTCAGTGGGCCCTCCGTTTCCAAAAAGGGGAAAAATTGTATTTGTCCTGCAGTCTTGCGCCAATTTATTTGCTGCCTGGGAAAAGTAACTGCTCTGCTGCACTTCATATAACTGCATTTCTGTGCAACACATATCTTATCTGATTGAATATAGTCAGTGGGCCCTCCGTTTCCCAAAAAGGGAAAAATTGTATTTGTCCTGCAGGCTTGCGCCAATTTATTTGCTGCCTGTGAAAAGTCTCCGCTCTGCTGCACTTCATATAACTGCATTTCTGTGCAACACATATCTTATCTGATTGAATATAGTCAGTAGGCCCTCCGTTTCCAAAAAAGGGAAAAATTGTATTTGTCCTGCAGTCTTGCGCCAATTTATTTGCTACCTGTGAAAAGTCTCCGCTCTGCTGCACTTCATATAACTGCATTTCTGTGCAACACATATCTTATCTGATTGAATATAGTCAGTGGGCCCTCCGTTTCCAAAAAAGGGAAAAATTGTATTTGTCCTGCAGTCTTGCGCCAATTTATTTGCTGCCTGGGAAAAGTAACTGCTCTGCTGCACTTCATATAACTGCATTTCTGTGCAACACATATCTTATCTGATTGAATATAGTCAGTGGGCCCTCCGTTTCCCAAAAAGGGAAAAATTGTATTTGTCCTGCAGGCTTGCGCCAATTTATTTGCTGCCTGGGAAAAGTAACTGCTCTGCTGCACTTCATATAACTGCATTTCTGTGCAACACATATCTTATCTGATTGAATATAGTCAGTGGGCCCTCCGTTTCCCAAAAAGGGAAAAATTGTATTTGTCCTGCAGGCTTGCGCCAATTTATTTGCTGCCTGTGAAAAGTCTCCGCTCTGCTGCACTTCATATAACTGCATTTCTGTGCAACACATATCTTATCTGATTGAATATAGTCAGTGGGCCCTCCGTTTCCCAAAAAGGGAAAAATTGTATTTGTCCTGCAGGCTTGCGCCAATTTATTTGCTGCCTGTGAAAAGTCTCCGCTCTGCTGCACTTCATATGACTGCATTTCTGTGCAACACATATCTTATCTGATTGAATATAGTCAGTGGGCCCTCCGTTTCCAAAAAGGGGAAAAATTGTATTTGTCCTGCAGTCTTGCGCCAATTTATTTGCTGCCTGGGAAAAGTAACTGCTCTGCTGCACTTCATATAACTGCATTTCTGTGCAACACATATCTTATCTGATTGAATATAGTCAGTGGGCCCTCCGTTTCCCAAAAAGGGAAAAATTGTATTTGTCCTGCAGGCTTGCGCCAATTTATTTGCTGCCTGTGAAAAGTCTCCGCTCTGCTGCACTTCATATAACTGCATTTCTGTGCAACACATATCTTATCTGATTGAATATAGTCAGTAGGCCCTCCGTTTCCAAAAAGGGAAAAATTGTATTTGTCCTGCAGTCTTGCGCCAATTTATTTGCTACCTGTGAAAAGTCTCCGCTCTGCTGCACTTCATATAACTGCATTTCTGTGCAACACATATCTTATCTGATTGAATATAGTCAGTGGGCCCTCCGTTTCCCAAAAAGGGAAAAATTGTATTTGTCCTGCAGGCTTGCGCCAATTTATTTCCTGCCTGGGAAATCACTGGTAATACAGCATGCTGAGGGGTAGGGGTAAGCCTAGAGGACGTGGACATGGCCGAGGACGCGTAGGCCCAAGTGAGGGTGTGGGCACAGGGCGAGCCCCTGATCAAGGTGTATCGCAGCCGACTGCTGCGCAATTAGGAGAGAGGCACGTTTCTGGCGTCCGCACATTCATCGCCCAATTAATGGGTCCACGCGGGAGACCTTTATTAGAAAATGAGCAGTGTGAGCAGGTCCTGTTGTGGATGGCAGAAAGTGCTTCGAGCAAGCTATCATCCACCCACAGTTCTGCGCCGTCCAGTGCTGCAAATCCAAATCCTCTGGCTGCTACTCCTCCTTCCTCCCAGCCTCCTCACTCCATGAAAATGACACATGCTCAGGAGCGGGCAGACTCCCAGGAACTGTTCTCGGGCCCCTGCTCAGATTGGGCAGCAGTGGTTCCTCTTCAGGCAGAGGAGTTTATCGTCACTGATGCCCAACCATTCAAAAGTTCCCGGGGTCCGGGGGATGAGGCTGGGGACTTCCGGCAACTGTCTCAAGACCTTTCAGTGGGTGAGGAGGACGATGACGATGAGACACAGTTGTCTTGCAGTGAGGTAGTAGTAAGGGCAGTAAGTCCGAGGGAGGAGCGCACAGAGGATTCGGAGGAAGAGCAGCAGGACGATGAGGTGACTGACCCCACCTGGTGTGCAACGCCGACACAGGACAGGTCTTCAGAGAGGGAGGCACGGGCAGCAGCAGGGCAGGTTGCAAGAGGCAGTGCGGTGTCCAGGGGTAGAGGCAGGGCCAGACCGAATAATCCACCAAGTGTTTCCCAAAGCACACCCTCGCGCCATGCCACCCTGCAGAGGCCGAGGTGCTCTAAGGTCTGGCAGTTTTTCACAGAGACGCCTGACGACCGACGAACAGTGGTGTGCAACCTTTGTCGCGCCAAGATCAGCCAGGGAGCCACCACCAACAGCCTCCCCACCACCAGCATGCGCAGACATATGATGGCCAAGCACCCCACAAGGTGGGACGAAGGCCGTTCACCGCCTCCGGTTTGCACCGCTGCCTCTCCCCCTGTGCCCCAACCTGCCACTGAGATCCAACCCCGCTCTGAGGACACAGGCACTACCGTCTCCTGGCCTGCACCCACACCCTCACCTCCGCTGTCCTCGGCCCCATCCACCAATGTCTCGCACCGCACCGTCCAGCCGTCGCAAGCGCAAGTACGCCGCCACGCACCCGCACGCTCAAGCGTTAACCGTCCACATAGCCAAATTTATCAGCCTTGAGATGCTGCCGTATAGGGTTGTGGAAACGGAGTCCTTCAAAAGTATGATGGAGGCGGCGGCCCCGCGCTACTCAGTTCCCAGTCGCCACTACTTTTCCCGATGTGCCGTCCCAGCCCTGCACGACCACGTCTCCCGCAACATTGTACGCGCCCTCACCAACGCGATTACTGCCAAGGTCCACTTAACAACGGACACGTAAACAAGCACAGGCGGCCAGGGCCACTACATCTCCCTGACGGCACATTGGGTGAATTTAGTGGAGGCTGGGACAGAGTCAGAGCCTGGGACCGCTCACGTCCTACCCACCCCCAGAATTGCGGGCTCCAGCTCGGTGCTGGTATCTGCGGCGGTGTATGCTTCCTCCACTAAAGCACCCTCCTCCTCCTCCGCAACCTCTGTCTCGCAATCAAGATGTGTCAGCAGCAGCAGCACGTCGCCAGCAGTCGGTGTCCCGCGGCGTGGCAGCACAGCGGTGGGCAAGCGTCAGCAGGCCGTGCTGAAACTACTCAGCGTAGGAGATAAGAGGCACACGGCCCATGAACTGCTGCAGGGTCTGACAGAGCAGACCGACCGTTGGCTTGCGCCGCTGAGCCTCCAACCGGGCATGGTCGTGTGTGACAACGGCCGTAACCTGGTGGCGGCTCTGCAGCTCGGCAGCCTCACGCACGTGCCATGCCTGTCCCACGTCTTTAATTTGGTGGTTCAGCGCTTTCTGAAAAGCTACCCACGCTTGTCAGACCTGCTCGTAAAGGTGCGCCGGCTCTGCGCACATTTCCGCAAGTCCCACACGGACACTGCCACCCTGCGCACCCTGCAACATCGCTTTAATCTGCCAGTGCACCGACTGCTGTGCGACGTGCCCACACGGTGGAACTCTACGCTCCACATGTTGGCCAGGCTCTATGAGCAGCGTAGAGCTATAGTGGAATACCAACTCCAACATGGGCGGCGCAGTGGGAGTCAGCCTCCTCAATTATTTTCTGAAGAGTGGGCCTGGTTGGCAGACATCTGCCAGGTCCTTGGAAACTTTGAGCAGTCTACCCAGGTGGTGAGCGGCGATGCTGCAATCATTAGCGTCACCATTCCTCTGCTATGCATCTTGAGAAGTTCCCTGCAAAGCATAAAGGCAGATGCTTTGCGCTCGGAAACGGAGGCGGGGGAAGACAGTATGTCGCTGGATAGTCAGAGCACCCTCCTGTCTATATCTCAGCGCATTCAGGAGGAGGAGGAGGAGCATGAGGAGCATGAGGAGGAGGGGGAAGAGACAGCTTGACCCACTGCTGATGGTGCCCCTGCTGCTTGCCTGTCATCCTTTCAGCGTGTATGGCCTGAGGAGGAGGAGGAGGAGGAGGAGGAGGAGGAGGATCCTGAAAGTGATCTTCCTAGTGAAGACAGCCATGTGTTGCGTACAGGTACCCTGGCACACATGGCTGACTTCATGTTAGGATGCCTTTCTCGTGACCCTCGCGTTACACGCATTCTGGCCACTACGGATTACTGGGTGTACACACTGCTCGACCCACGCTATAAGGAGAACCTTCCCACTCTCATTCCCGAAGAGGAAAGGGGTTCGAGAGTGTTGCTATACCACAGGACCCTGGCGGACAAGCGGATGGTAAAATTCCCATCCGACAGCGCTAGTGGCAGAAGGCGCAGTTCCGAGGGCCAGGTAGCAGGGGAGGTGCGGAGATCGAGCAGCATGTACATCCCAGGCAGTGCAACAGTCTTTAAGGGCCTGGACAGCTTTATGGCTCCCCACCAAGACTGTGTCACCGCTCCCCAGTCAAGGCTGAGTCGGCGGGAGTACTGTAAAAGGATGGTGAGGGAGTACGTAGCCGATCGCACGACCGTCCTCCGTGACACCTCTGCCACCTACAACTACTGGGTGTCGAAGCTGGACACGTGGCCTGAACTAGCGCTGTATGCCCTGGAGGTGCTTGCTTGTCCTGCGGCTAGCGTCTTGTCGGAGAGGGTGTTTAGTGCGGCTGGGGGAATCATCACAGATAAGCGTACCCGCCTGTCAACCGACAGTGCCGACAGGCTAACACTCATCAAGATGAACAAAGCCTGGATTTCCCCAGACTTCTCTTCTCCACCAGCGGACAGCAGCGATACCTACGCAATACGTAGGCTGCACCCGCGGATGGAAGCATCGTTCTCTCTCACCATCCAAAACGGGGACATTTCTGCTTCATCAATCTGTGTCTAATATTCCTCCTCCTCCTCCTGCTCCTCCTCCTGAAACCTCACGTAATCACGCTGAACGGGCAATTTTTCATAGGGCCACAAGGCTCACTCATATAATTTTTCTAAAAAATTTTTATACGTTTCAATGCTCTTAAAAGCGTTGGAACTTTAACTTGAAACAATTTTTCGTTAAACTGGGCTGCCTCCAGGCCTAGTTACCACTTAAGCCACATTAACCAAAGCAATTAATGGGTTTCACCTGCCATCTTGGTTGGGCATGGCCAATTTTTACTGAGGTACATTAGTACTGTTGGTACACCAATTTTTTTGGGCCCTCACCTACAGTGTAATCATAGCAATTTCTATGTTCTTCGCCTGCACTCATGGTACAGAAAGGTGTGTGGGGTTGGCCTACACTTTAGCTACATAAATGTAACTTGGGCCTTGGCTATACTGCAGCTACTGAAATGGAACTAAGACTGCGCTCCCACTATACTGCTGCTTCGGAATTGTTCCTGGGGCCTGTGTAGGCTGCTACTATTACTTAAATGGAACTTAGACTATGCTCCTCCTATACTGCTGCTTCGGAATTGTTACTGGGGCCTGTCTTGAGTGCTACTATTACTGAAATGGAACGAAGACTGCGCTCCCACTATACTGCTGCTTCGGAATTGTTACTGGTGCCTGTCTTGAGTGCTACTATTACTGAAATGGAACGAAGACTGCGCTCCCACTATACTGCTGCTTCGGAATTGTTCCTGGGGCCTGTGTAGGCTGCTACTATTACTTAAATGGAACTTAGACTATGCTCCTCCTATACTGCTGCTTCGGAATTGTTACTGGAGCCTGTCTTGAGTGCTACTATTACTGAAATGGAACGAAGACTGCGCTCCCACTATACTGCTGCTTCGGAATTGTTACTGGGGCCTGTCTTGAGTGCTACTATTACTGAAATGGAACTAATACTGTGCTCCCCCTATAATGCTGCTAGTGATATGTTAGTGGGGCCTGTCCTAATGCTACGGCTGAAATGTTACGAATTATGGGCTCTGCCTATACCACTGCTAATGGTATGTCTCTGGGGTGTGGAAACAGAGGCTTCCCAAAGACATGATGGCGGCGAGGCCATTTCCCACCAACGCGGTTACTGTTAAGGTGCATATAACCACGGACACGTGGAGAGGACACGTAGTGCCTCAAAAACATCCCCCACCACGGCCCACTTAATCCTGGCCACATTCCGAAAACCAACAAAATAAAACCGTGCTACTAGGTCCGCAGTCACCACCACATTACCACCAACACGGTTACTGTTAAGGTGCATATAACCACGGACACGTGGAGAGGACACATAGTGCCTCAAAAACATCCCCCTCCTCCTCCAACAATGAAAACATTCTTGGCAAATGCCTTTGCATTGGTTCGTCTGGTGGCAGTCCAAGAATTTCACCTTTACCGACACAACAAGAGAGCCCCCCCACCATCCCCCCGCCACGGCCCACTTAATCCTGGCCACATTCCGAAAACCAACAAAATAAAACCGCGCTACTAGGTCCGCAGTCACCACCACATTACCACCAACGCGGTTACTGTTAAGGTGCATATAACCACGGACACGTGGAGAGGACACGTAGTGCCTCAAAAACATCCCCCTCCTCCTCCAACAATGAAAACATTCTTGGCAAATGCCTTTGAATTGGTTCGTCTGGTGGCAGTCCAAGAATTTCACCTTTACCGACACTACAAGAGAGCCCCCCCACCATCCCCCCGCCACGGCCCACTTAATCCTGGCCACATTCCGAAAACCAACAAAATAAAACCGCGCTACTAGGTCCGCAGTCACCACCACATTACCACCAACGCGGTTACTGTTAAGGTACATATTACCAGTCTGACTGGGGCATGCAGACACCTTGACAGAATGAATAGTGTGTGGCACATAGGTTCCCCATTGCTATGCCCACGTGTGCAGCTCCTGATGGCGGTGGCACAGGATTATATTTCTCATTGCTTCTGTACAGCATTGTGGGCTATCGCCACACCACTTTTAAAGAGGGTCGCTGCCTAGCCGTGCCAACCCTCTGCAGTGTGTGCCTGCAGTTCCTCCTCATGGCAGACGCACTTATAAATAGACATGAGGGTGGTGTGGCATGAGGGCAGCTGAAGGCTGCGCAGGGACAGTTTGGTGTGCGCTGTGGACACTGCGTCGTGCAGGGGGGAGGGGGGTTGGGCAGCATGTAACCCAGGAGAAGTGGAAGCAGAGTGTCATGCAGGCAGTGATTGTGCTTTGTTGTAGGTAGTGTGGTGCTTAGCTAAGGTATGCCATGCTAATGAGGGCTTTTCAGAAGTAAAAGTTGTTGGGAGGGGGGGGGGCCACTCTTGCCGGTATTTTGGCTTAATAGTGGGACCTGTGAACTTGAGATGCAGCCCAACATGTAGCCCCTCGCCTGCCCTATCTGTTGCTGTGTCGTTCCCATCACTTTCTTGAATTGCCCAGATTTTCACACATGGAAACCTTAGCGAGCATCGGCGAAATACAAAAATGCTCGGGTCGCCCATTGACTTCAATGGGGTTCGTTATTCGAAACGAACCCTCGAGCATTGCGAAAATTTCGTCCCGAGTAACGAGCACCCGAGCATTTTGGTGCTCGCTCATCTCTATTAGCTAATCACAGTAGCTTTCTGGAGTCGGGGATTTCAAGCCCTGCGTCCAGAAAGCAATGCTCTGCCGGGGACCAGGAGGGAGCGACAGCCTGCAGCAGCGCCGCAGAACGCCGAGGGAGGTGAGTAATTTTTTTTTTTTGACACTTTCTTTTTTTTTGTATTACCGGCGTATAAGACAACCCCCGACTTCAGAGCAGATTTTTCGGGGTTCAAAAGTCGTCTTATACGCCAGTATATATGGTATATACTTACCTTGTCCCAGCAGACGGAGTTCAGCGCGGCCGGCCTACAGTGGGTGTGAAGGGGGTGTGAGTCAGACCTGCCCCCTGATTGGCTCAGCGCTGAGCCAATCAGAGGCAGGTCTGACTCACACCCCCTTTACACCCACTGCCGGCCGCCGCGGCTGAACTCCGTCTGCCGGGACAAGGTAAGTATATATATATTTTTTATTTTAACACATTTCTGGATGAATTGCAGGGAAGGGCTTATATATTTAAGCCCTTCCCGACAATTCATCCCGCGCACGCTGGCAGCCCATTGCTTTCAGTGGAACCTGCTGTATTGCCGGCTCCATTGAATTCAATGGGCAAACATCGTTCTTCTCTGCCACAGCTGTTACAGCTGTGGCAGAGAAGAATGATTTGTCTAGTATATGTTCTCAATGGGGTCGGCGCTGCTGCCGCCGGCCCCATTGAGCACATATAGAGAAGAGAACAGGAATCGCAGATAGGTGCGATCTGCGATTTCCGACTATGGCCTAAGAAGGACTGTTGGGGTTCTTGAAGCCTAAAATCACTCCTAACGCTCTCCCTATAGCAGCTCCGGCATCAGCAGCACTTTCCCTGATCTCTGTCAGAATGCATCTGTGGCGAGCCGCGGGAGGGCAGATTTTAATACTCGGGTGACACCTGATCTCGCCAGCCACTCACTGTAGGGGGGTGGTATAGGGCTTGAACGTCGCAGGGGGAAGTTGTAATGCCTTCCCTGTTTTTCTATTGGCCGGAAAAGCGCGCTAACGTCTCAGAGATGAAAGTGAAAGTAACTCGAACATCGTGTGGTACTCGTCTCGAGTAACGAGCATCTCGAACACCCTAATACTCGAACGAGTATCAAGCTCGGACGAGTACGCTCGCTCATCTCTAATAAAGACGCGACGTTTCGGCCCTGCTGGCCCTTTTCAAGCTAATAAAAAAAATCACAAGACATGCTATATATAGAGGCAATATCATCCACCATTGACCAATCCCATTATTCAATATATAGGACACACATGGCAACAACTACCATTAACCAATCCCAAGTGTAAAACATATAGTACACACACGCTGGCTATTCCGCGCTGATTACCTTATCTTTACGTCACTCCCATCATGCTCACTGCCAGCGTCTGATAGTGGTAATCTTCCATAGTCCCTCAGCGCATGCGCTCGCGAGACTCTGACGTCACACCGGACTCACTTGCCATTACTCTAGAGAGAGCTTCATATACTGCTCAAGCGCGAGCATTGAAAAAACTCGCGAGACTGGCGCCGGGATAAAGGATTTCACTGTCCCAATGTATACATATAGTCCATTTGGTAGTACATCTCTTAGCGCTCTAACGCCAAACGGCAACAGCAGTATCATCAATATGGTCCATGAATAAATCGTATCGGGATTACATAAAGGCTGTATTAAAATATGTTTAACTATATAATTGATGGTCAAGTGTATTGGCATTATTATTGATCGAGAAGGATAACACTGTGTAATTATTACTAATTTCTGTAACATAGGTGTCATGTCAACAGGGTAAAGCCCCATTGTATCCCACTCATCACTAGTCTAAACATAAAGAAGCCATCATAAACCAATGCCTTTGTGTGGGTAATCCCGTATAAGGAGCAGGGGATATTCAAGGATCTATAGATACATAGATGCAGAAATACCCGCATAATGTAGAGCAAGCTATCTGTAGCTCAATATATTGTAGTAATTAAATCCCACCCAAACGAGTTATCATTTTATTGTGCAGTGCTAAAAGTACCACACTCATATCTGTAGTTGTATGAAAGGTGCTCGTTAGAAATTAAAGCACCCATAGATGATCAATGGGAGAAATACACGGTATATGAACCTCAACCCAATTATATTAATGCATCCTAAGGTGTACGGCAAGGTTATCCCAGACCGTTAGAGTCAATTACATAAAAGGAATAGGGATGAGCGAGTATACTCACTAAGGCACTACTCGCTCGAGTAATGTGCCTTAGCCGAGTATCTCCCCGCTCGTCCCTGAAGATTCGGGAGCCGCCGCAGCTGACAGGTGAGTTGCGGCGGGGAGCAGGGGAGAGCGGGTGGGAGAGAGGGAGAGAGAGATCTCCCCTCTGTTCCTCCCCGCTCTCCCTGCAGCTCCCCGCCCCCCCACCGCCCCCGAATCTTCAGGGACGAGCGGGGAGATACTCGTCTAAAGCACATTACTCGAGCGAGTAGTGCCTTAGCGAGTATACTCGCTCATCCCTAAAAAGGAACCAAACACAGGACAAAGGATGTCAATATGCAAATATAATTTATTAATAATACGCAGATCCAGCAAACAATTAAATTAGTATACTGGAACGAAGCATGAGAGGGAAGTGACTGAAGTGTGTTGCCTGTGATAAATGGTGACCGGGATCAAGTGTAACTTTTATGCAATTTAACATGGCAGTTAAACATGGCAAGAAACTGGAGTTGAGCGAACATACTCGGTCGAGCTTGATGCTCGTTCGAGTATTAGCGTACTCGATGGTGCTCATTACTCGAACCAGCATCAAGCCGTGTCCGACCCCGCCCCAGTTTTTGGCTCCTCCCTGCTGTGACGTGCCTGTTTTGGCCACAGCAGCGCGCATCAATGGCAAATTTTTTGTCTGGCAGGTAGGAGAGGACTCTAAAAAGAGGTCTAGTCCCCTCTTAAACTCTTCTATCAATTTTAACCATCACGTCCTCAGGCAGAGAGTTCCATTGTCTCACTGCTCTTACAGTAAAGAACCCCCAGGTGATGAAACCTGCTGTCTTCTACATGTAACAGATGCCCTCATTGCCGTCGCAGTCCTGGGTATAAACAGATCATGGGAGAGATTCTTGTATTATCCCCCAATGTATTGATACATAGTTATTTATCACCCTTTATCCTCTTTTTTCCAGGGTAAATAAATCCAATTTTCATTAGAGATCTCTATGTGATCTTCATTATCAACTGGCTAACAGCGATCACATGAACGGGGACCACTCACTGCAGTCCCCGTTGACAGCTCCAGGCTCTTAGAAGAATACTTGAAATTTTCCAGGCCCTTCCAGGATTTTGCACATGCGTCCACCATATTGTGGACGCACGCGCAGAAGCCGGGGAAAGGTCCATACAGGAAGAGATTGTTCGGGGGATATCACGGCGGCCTTAGGCAAGTAGTTTCATTTCTCCTCACAGATTTGATCCGTGAGAAGAGATGGAACTTTCAACCTTTGTGATTGCTGTTATCCGTTAAATAGCGGTGATCTCATGGTCTCGGTAACAGCACCACCCTGCCTGCTACCTCTGGTGGCCGATAGAAGGAAGCTGTCACACTCACCGACCCCGCAGCTGTATTCTACAGGGCTAACGTGTTTTCATGGCCCTGTAAAATAAAACCCAGACACCCAAAATTTGAAAACATATATGGGTTCTTTTTCCTCCCCTGGGATCAAGTCAACCAAAATATCCTTTACCATAATTCTTTAAGACAAGGTGGGGGGTGGGTAACACCAACTACTACCATATTGATGTGCGATAGCATCTTGTTGTGGGTCACTGGCCTGTCCGCACCTACTCCAAGGCCTATAAACTGCTCAGGTACTGCCAGCTGAGGACGGCCAACAGCGCAGCACATGGCAGATAAATGGGAGAAAATCTGTGCCGAGACACAACGGGGCCGTCTGACAGGCACATCTTCTGGATGGTGGAGACAATGTTCTGTGTACGTTCAGCGGAGGGGTCCGACACGGGGATCTTCTGGTAGATCTGAGGGGAAAACAAGACAAAAAGAAAAGATTAAAAGGAAGCTTAAACCAAACTACAACCTGAACATTGCTTTTTGTACATCTTTACATTTATACAGGAAACTGGAATAAAATTGTTTTATTTAGTTTTCATTCTGTTTTAAATTCTTCAAGAGTTGGACATTAACTTTAGTGTTCGGGCCAAAACCAGAGGATCCAGTACTTCACCTAGAATACACACTAAATGGTCACTCTATTAGAGAACCCCAGCAATAGAATGTTAGGTCTCTTTTGGCTTTTTGAACCACAGCAATTTGATACTTGCAGATGGATTCCACAACAGAGGAACCAAGGTGTGCCAAAAAAAACACATTCCCCCACCATTACTCCACCTCTGCAAGCCTGAGCTGTAGACACTAGACAGGAAGGGGTCATTGATTCATGCAGTTTGTGCCAAATTCTGACATCCCATCAGCTCAGTTCAACACAAATCTGGATTCGTCTGACCAGGTGATGTTTTTTCACTGTTCAGCAATACAATTTTTGTGCCGTTTTTCACACTGGAGTCTTGTCCTTCTGTTTTTCTTAAATGGCAACTACTCCAGAACTAGTCATCTGCTGTTACAGCCCATCTATGCTAAAGAACATGTTAGTTGGACCACCGGCATTGTAGTTGGATGTGATTTTACTATTTGTAAGCTTGTCATGGGATTTTATGTTGCACTCCGAAGTCACGGCTCCAATTTCCGTACAGGGAAACTTGAACCATGAAAGGGCCGGTGGCTCTAATCAAGTGGACATTCAGTGTAAAGAAGGAATGGACCACCAGGTCTTATATATTACTAGTACCTCAACCCAAATAGGTCATCAATTTAGTTTCTTTTTTTTTGGCTATGAAGCCAGTTGTTTATTTTTAGGGGAAAATCAGTTTAAACCTTGTATAATATCAAAAGTAGCAAATAAATAGGAGCAATGCTTATTGGATTTGCTTGTTCATATGCAAGTAGCTCTCCTACATCTGTCAGCAAAAGGCCTTAGATCTGATTCTACCCAACCTAAGTATCAACTTCATCAGTCATCCCCCGTTCATATTGAGAAATATGCTGCCAAAATCAAGGGCATCAGGTTCAGTTTCACGTGGCCGATGATCGGACAAACTAGTGTTCTAACAAACGTTCCTGCCCAATTCATTACAGCAGCTCCCGCTGTCCTGTTGGTCTTTGGTTACTACCTGACAGCCATTTGGAAGCCATAGCAGTCATATGCCAGTCCTGGCTCCAAGCACCTGAGAAGTGCTACCAGGGAGGACAGCACATAACTGCTGCACCGTGTGTGTGTTGGGAAGGGGAAAGGTTTAAGGACCTGAATTATGGTAGTTGGGATCTGGATAAGAAAGTTAATGCAAGCAACATGGTGGATACCATAAAATGGAGAGCAGATGTACGCCTAATTAAGGGCAATGGAATGGGACAAATGTGGCAAAATGTGATCAATCAGCATACATATAGATAAGAAAGGAATGTTTATTGTGCAACTTGTATATATAAAAAAAAATAAAAAATGTATAGCCCCCTGTGCTCAGGGCTCAGAATTAGTAGACTACTCATCTAAGCTTGTACTGGAACAAATGAACATTCTACACTTCCTGAGAAAAACTGCTTCGGGGTCTTTAAATCCCACCACAGAACGACCCCCTTTTTTCATTTTTGCTTCCTTGCAACTAGTCTTTTTTATTGTAAAGCGTCGGTTCACATTGTGGATTTTGGCACAGAATGAGCACCTGAATGTGCTTGTAATATGGGTTCCATTCTACTGAAGGAGATGCCGTGTCTGTACTACAACGTGGATTTTAAGTTTATGTTGGAGAAAAAGATCCCAGAAGTGACGTGCCACGTCTTAACCTCGATTCACATTGGAAATTCTGCACATGAATGTTGCCCATCTGTATATAAGTCTACAATAGAAATCGGCGACCTAGCAAGGAGGTCTGCCACATATTGGAATCAGAATCCACACTGAAAAACCTGCATCCGTTTCTGCCTTGTGAACAGGAACAACATAAAATAGCTGAGGTCAGGGAAAAACAGTCCTAGGACAGAAGAATTCATGTGCAGCCCGGAGGAAGAAGGGGGTGGGAGGAGCCTAGTTCTACAGGGTTTTGGACAGCATGTAGCGTTAGGCTCCCCCCCTCTGGTCTGCACACAAACTCTCCTGTCCTAAGACCGGTTACCACAGGCTGCCTGGGTCGGCTACACAGTTGTTTGAGGCCTTATTTCCTGCAGGACAATTTTTTTTTTTCAAAGGAATAATTTTTAGGTAATTATATAGTCACATTTAACCCCTTCCCGCACCCGGGCATAAGTTTATGTCCTGGCAGCAGGGTACTTCCTGCAACAGGGCGTAAACTTACGTCCTGGGGATAGCGCAAGATCACTTACGATCTCGGGATAGCGCAAGATCACTTATGAGATGCGCCCGGAGATGCGCCCCCCGCTGTTAACCCCTTCCCTGCTGCGATCTATGTAGATCGCGGCATGGAAGGGGTTCACAGAGGGAGCGCGCTCCCTCTGTGAAGTTGCCGGGCTCTCGCGATATAATTGCAGAGAGCCGGCCTGTTGCCATGGCAACAGGACACCAGACACTGATGTTTTGTATTGCCATAGCCTGTGATTGCTGTATAAGCGATAAGGCATGGCAGGGCAGTAGCCCTGTCATGCCTTATCACAGCGATCATCAGTGCTATACTGTAAGTGCCCCAGAGGGACATAAATTGTATAAAAATAAAAATGTAAAAAGAAAAAAAAAAAGTTAAAAAATCCTTTTTTTATGCTTTTTCTCATATTAGCATAAAAAAAGGTAAAAAAAAAATATTAAAACCCCACATATTTGGTATTGTCGCATTTGTAACGACGTGTACAATAAGTTGCACATGCTTATGACTGTGCACGGGAAGAAAAGAGTTTAAAAAAAATACTAAAAAAACCGAGGCATTTTGCCTCCCTAAAAACGCAATAAAAGTGATTAAAAAAAAACCTATGTACGCCGAAATGGTACCAATAAAAACTACAGCTCGTCTCGCAAAAAATAAGCCCTCACAGAGCTCCATACATAAAAATATAAAAGTTACAGGACTTTGAATGCTGCAGTTTAGAAAAAAAACAGATTTCCAAAAAAGGGGTTTTATTGCAGAAAAGTGGAAAAACCTAAAAAAAGTAAGAATTTTGGTATCGTTGTAACCGTACCGACCCGCAGAAAAAAAATTGATTGTGTCATTTATGCTGCATGATTAATGCTGTAAAAAAAATTTTAAAAAAATTAAAAAATCTATGGCTGAATTGATGCGTTTTCTCTCCCTGCGATCATAAAAAATAATAATAAAAGTTTTACAATATAGTTAGTCTACCCAAAAGTGGCACCGATAAAAACTGTTTTTTTTGCAGTGACACGGCTACGAGAGCTATTTTTTTTTCAAGCCTGTATTTTTCAAATGCTACCATTTATTTAATTAACATAAAAAATTCTAAAAGCAAGGTGTAATGGGGGAACAAAAACAACAAGTTCACCACTTTGGAGGTGGGGGGATGTTTTTACTGCACTTATGGTGCAGTAAACATGACAGGTTATTTATTTTGCGGGTCAGTATGATTATGGCAATAGCAAACTGAATAAAAATGTATATATTAATAACATTAACCCTTTGCAATCCAATTTTGGATTCAGGGTTTCCTAGGGGGCTTTCTCTTTCTGCCATTATACAATGGTGACATCTGCTGGCTAGAGCCAGTACTGCGGTATGGAACATGCTGGAGAGGCCCCCAACAACAGAGCGGCCAGTAATACACAGTAAGAATACCCTGCTGGACATCTTCCGACATCGCAACCGTACAGCCTTCAATCAGAATGTCTAAAAGAGTCAGACAGTGGATTGGAAATGTTTAACCCCTTAATGACACGGCCTATTTTGGCGTTGAGGATCAAACGATTTTTGGTATTTTTTCATCTCCATTTTTCAACAGCCATAACTTTTTTATTTTTCTTTCGGCGCGGCCGTATAAGGGCTTGTTTTTTTGCGTGGCGAACGGTAGTTTTTATTGGTAACATTTTTGGGTACATAGACTATATCGTAAAACTTTTATTATTTTTTTTATGATCGTAGGGAGAGAAAACGCATCAATTCTGCCATAGATTTTTGCGGGGTTTTTTTAGAGCGTTTATTATGCAGCATAAATGACACACTACATTTTTTTCTGCAGGCCGGTACGGTTACAACTATACCAAAATTGTTGTATTTTTTTAGGTTTTTCCACAATAAAAGCCCTTTTTTTGGAAATTATTATTTTTTTCTAAACTCACTGCATTCAAAGTCCTGTAACTTTTTTATTTTTCATTGGACAATGCTCTGAGGGCTTATTTTTTGCGTGACGAGCTGTAGTTTTTATCGGTACCATTTTTGGGTACATACGTTTTTTTTTATCACTTTTATGGCGTTTTTTGGGATGCAAAATGCTAAAAATTAGCATTTTGCTTCAGATTTTTAGCGTTTTTTTTAAACGCTTTTTGCCGTGCAGGATAAAAAGCGTGTTCAATGTATTGTACGCATCGTTACAGAGCGTCAATACCAAATATGTGGGATTTTTTTTTATGCCAATATAAGAAAAAGCATAAAAAAGGGTTTAACTTTTTTTTTACATTTTTATTTTTTGATCTTTTTTTTTTTTACACCATTTTTGTCCCTCTGAGAGACTTTCACCACTGCACTCCAGATTGCTGTGATAAGGCATGGCAGGGCTACTGCCCTGCCATACCTTATCGCTTATTACAGCGATCTTAGGCTATGGAAGTATAGGACGCCGGTATCCGGCGTCCTGTTGCCATAGCAACCAGCCGGGCTCTTGCGATGTTATCGCGAGAGTCGGCTGGTTGTCACAGAGGGCGCGCGCTTCCTCCGTGAACCCTTTCCCTGCCATGATCTACTTAGATCGCGGCAGGGAAGGGGTTATCGGCGGGTGGGCGCAACTCTGATGCCCCCTGCTGTAGCAGATCATAGCAGATCTCGCGCTATCCCTATGACGTAAGGGTACGTCATTTTGCGGGAAGTACCCCGGTCCCATGATGTACCCTTGTGTCATGGGGTGGGAAGCAGGTTAAAAACTATCCTATAATTACACTCAGTTTCGGCCTTCTGGACACATCCCAGTTTTTCAGTTTTGACAAGTGACAATGTGGCCGTAATGGGGGAATGCCTTTACTTATCCAAGTGATTGTGAGAGTATTTTTTTATGACAGGTTGTGCTTTATATATTACTGCTACATTGCAAAACATTCTGAAAAATTAGCAATTTTCAAGCTTTGAATTTTTGGACTTGTAAGACAGGTACCACACAAAATAGTTAATAAACAACATTTATTACATGTCCACTCCACGTTGGCACACTTTTGTAAGAATACTTTTATTTTTTGGAACTCAGAAAGCTTTAAAAAAAAAAAGTTTTGAATCATTTTTTTTTCAAATATTACCCCTATACTGCTGAAGGACAAATTTAGTTCTGAGGTGACTGAGGTGTGAAGTTTTTTAAATGGGGTGTTCTATAGGGATGTCCAATAGATCCATCAAAGTTTTCAAAAACAGGAATTAAAAGGAAAATGTAGAAGAAAAATGGAAAATAAATAACAACTTGCATCCATGTGAAGGTAGCCTATTACGGTCAGTGAAGAGGGATCATCGTAGGCCATTAAACATGGCTATAATTTGGCCTCCGGCTGCCATGGACATACCGCGATCAGATTGTGTGTGAGGGGGGGGGGGGGGAGGGTTGTGCTGATGCAATCTCCAAATCCCATAGATGCAGCGACTACATCAGTTACAGCCAACTCTCATTGAGGACATGGTGGAATTAGCTCGTGAACCCAGCTCCATTCATGTATGGCAGTTCGCCCAAGACCTTGGTGGCTGTGATGTACATGTTAGTCCAATGTTGCCACAGGGTCCCAAAAAAAAAAAAATTGCTTTCTGCTGCCATCTTGTGACATCCATACCTTCACCATTTCATCCATCATGACAGCACAGATTGAGGTTGCCCTTTGACCTCGCTGGGACAGGAAGAGGAGAGAGGGCTGTTGTCGAATCGCCGGCCCACCTTCATATGTTTCAGCATTCCTGCGTATGGGCCCGACATTCTGCAAGCAATGTGGTGGACAGCGAAGGGGCGCTGGAGGATGACTTAGTGCTGCGTGTGATTATGTCAGATGCACGCTCTGGTGGCATCAGCCCCACCAAATCAAAAAAAGGTGTTGATTTTGAAACCCTATGAACTTTCCCTGCGGAATGGCAGGTCTGTGTACACCTCCTAACACTATGGGCAGAATGGAAGGAGACAGGGGAACAACCAAAAAAAGGAGTAGTCGACAAAAAGCTCATGGACAGCGTGTGTTTTGTATAATAGCGTCTCCTGTTATTGCAGGATGAAACCTCAAAACCAAAGCCTGATAAAAAGAGGATCACGAATGGAAATCAACTTTGCATCAGGGCTATAAAAGTGAGCGGCACCTACATAACCTAGACATCGGATGTTCAGTCTTACCCTACTTACAGGTCTCACAGACCTTTAGAAGATCTGATAACGTATTCTTTCAGTTCCAGAGCCAAAATCAAGGGAAAGCGGCTTTGAAAGATTCCATCGCTAGATGGATCAAATCATCAATTCAGGTAGCATACAAAGCCAGAGGACTGCCTCCCCCTGAGGGGATAAGAGTCCATCCTACGAGGACTCTTGCCTCCTCTTGGGCTGAACATAGTGAAGACTCTACAGAACAAATTTGCAGAGCCGCACCGTAGTCTAGTGTCCACATGTTTTGTAAGAATCATCATTTAGATTTTCTTTCTGGTAGGGAGCTGGTCTTTGGGTGGAAGGTCCTCCAGGTTGTGGCCCGCCCCTAATGTTACCGTTGTAATCTAGTATAGCTTCCATCTGTGCTGTCAGGATAGACAGAATGGTAAAACTAGGATTAATTTTACCGTTAATCCCTTTTCCATGAGTCCATCATGACAGCACATACTTATTCACCCTAATAGGTTAGTATATACCATGCATGTAACATAATACTAGCTTTTTTTTAGCAACAAGAAAAGATTGGGCCAGGTATCCGTTCTGACCATTGGTGGTGGGAGGTGGCCTTATGAACTCCCCTCTTGCTGTCCCAGTGAGCTCAAGAAGGCAACCTCCATGTTTTCTGTCATGATGGACTCATGTAGAAGGGATTAACCCTTTCCAATACAGTTTGTATTCTGGTTTTCCTAGGGGGCTTACTCTTTTTCTGCTGTTATACAATGGCGCTATATGCTGGTTAAAGCCAGTACTGCATGAGGTGACACGTTGGATAGGCTCCGACAGCAGAGAGGCTGGCAATATACAGTAAGAGAACCCCGACGGTTGTCTTCCAACATCGGAGCTGTACAGCTTTAAATCCTAATGTCTTTAGACATTAGACAATGGACTGGAAAGGGTTAACGATAAGATCTATCCTAGTTTTCCTGTTGATGGGCTGGTGTGAGGGGCTGTTATTTTGTGGAATGAGCTGTACTTTCTATTGGTACCATTTTTGGAGTACATATGACTTTGTTCCAGCCGCGGATCTGCACACAGATTTAGCGTAGTTTCATGGGGCAAATCAGCAAATAGATTGTTCGAGAATGAAGTAACATGGAAGTTTTTTTTTTACTGTGCCGTGAAGTTAAAAGTCTGCACCATCTAATCTACAGCCTAGATTCTGATTCAAGTGAATGGAACACTTACTTGCATAATTCCACGTCAAATCTCTGCCAAAATCTGCCCTGTGAACATGGCCTAATATAATGGTCCTTTTTTTTTAAACATAGGCAATCAATATCTGATGGGAGGGGGTCTAACTCCTGGCACCTCTACCTCTTCTATAAGCTGCTGCATCCTCATCATGCTTACAGCGTCACAAATATGAGGGGTACCCAAAAGGAAACAGGGATCATCTTCTGGTGGGCGCGGTGTTACTAGTACAGGCTACTAGTATATAGGCTAGTAAGGTCAGTGTTTCTCGAGCCCTTCTGAGGCGGTACACCAGCCGATGTTGGAGAAGAAAAAAAAACATAAAAAAAATAAATAAGTCACTGGAGCTGATCGCAATCTTCCCCAACTAGCTGTTCAGTTTTCGCCTATTTCGTCATGGCAGATTCATACAACAAGTGAAATCAAAGGTAAGCAACACCCATTTGTCTCTTTTTTGTGAGAGATATTGTGCACCCAGGATTTGTAACGCAGGACCAAAAATAGTCAGCCAAAGTTTTTAATTTAAAGTTTTATAAAGGTTGTGTCGTGATATACAGAGAAAACCTCCCAATTTCTGGCAAAGAGGTCAGAGGTTCTTCCATCATGACAACGCACCTCCCCACACAGGGCTGAGGGTTAGGCAATTTTTGATGAAAAGCAGCATGACACCCTTGCCTCACCTCAATATTCATCTGATGTCGCTCAGTGCGACTTCTTTTAAAAAGGCAAGGAAAACATTTTGGGGATGTTGAAGATGTGGAACAAAAACGCACAATAAAAGACACCAACAGCAAGTTTAAAAAAAAATGCTTTGAGCATTGGCAGAAAAAAAAAACACAAGATTTTCTTTTGAAGCAATACATCTGTCTAAATAGATTTTTATAAATGAATTCCTGTATTTTTCAGATACCCCCTCATACGAATGTGGCTGTGCCTGGTACTGTAACTCAGTACTCTGTATTAGACGGAGTAGCAGTACCTGGCACAGCCACATCTGTATATATGGCGCTGTGCCCGGGTAAACAATGACGGGAACACAGTACTTGCTGGAGCTCCCCAGCTGCTTCATTCAGCTAATTGATATCTGATTAGTGGGACTCAATGACCCATCTTTATTGTGAATGCCCCTTATGTGTGGCTCCTCATACGCGGTGATGTAGAGAAGCTGAGTACACACCACTTACCTCATTCACATAGTGGTACATGATGGCTCTGACCGCCTGCATGTTGGTGGCATCCATCATTAGCGTCACCATCTGTCCTTTGCGGATCTTCACTGCCCTCTTAAATACCTGCGGATTGTTGTAGCAGGTGGCCAATGTGGCAAAATACATGAGCTGAAGGCACAAGGAGGCAGCACTTAGTGTAAGGTCATTAGCAGAAGGGATAGCAGAGATAGGGAGGTAGACAGACATGAGGGTGGAGACATAGGGAGGTGCAGAACTGTGGAGAGCTTTATGGATGACAGTGATATATAGTGCAGCGAGCGGCCTAGGCTGGAGGCCCCCGGGGCTGCATTCAGGATAGATTGGAGAGGGAACAGTTTAGTGAGGTGTTACAGTGGTCAAAAAGAGAATGGATCAGAGCCACAGTAAGCATTTTTGTTGTTTCTACAGAAAGAAAACTGCAGATTCTGTAGATGTTTTTTGAGTATAGGTGACACAAGTGCTTGACTTGAATCTTTCCTTCGCTCCCTTAAGTCAAATATAACCCCAAGAGAGCAGGCTGGCTAGGAGTTATGGTAGTTCCACATGCAGAGATGCCAATGATATAAGAGGATTAGCTTATGAAAACACGAGTAGTTAAGTTTTTGAAAGGTTCAGTTTCCAGCAAATAAAGGACATGGTATTTGTGTAAGTGGGCTACCCTGTAGGGATGTGTGAAAACTGTACAAATAATTGTTATAGCTGGCAAGTTTAAAAGAGGAAAGATAAAACTTGTTACAGTGGCATCTAGTGGCCAGTTTATATTACAGCACATCTGGATTGTTTAATCCTGAACAATTTTCTGATTGGTGGTCTTCAGGTTCCCTGGTCATAAAGGGGAGGAACTGGACTTTTGAACATTCTCTAAGAAGACTGGTAAAGCAGTAAGTTTTGGAGCAACCCGGGGAGAGTGAGTGTGGGTCCATCAAGCCTTTCCCGCTGTTAGAAGGAGACAGACACCTCCTCCTTCAGCAGCTTCCTCTCAACTTCGAAGAAACACTCAGTAAGAAAGCCTAAAGCAACAGGACACCAATGTTTTTTGACAAGACAGGTCAGTGCTGCCAGAAAGGAAAGAACCAGTAATACCATGTCACTTACAGGAACCTGTAAACACTACAGAGGATGCCTTTATTTGTTACGCTGTGGCTGAACTTGAACTGCAAGTAGAGACCGGTTTCTAATGCCCCATTTAGACGCAAAGATGGTCACTCAAAATTCATTCAAAAGATAGCTTTAATGACAGTTTGAACGATCACTTTGCATAGACTACTAATGGGCATAAGTGCCCATTAGCTTCATTAACGTGCAAATGAGGCTTCCATCGCTGTATGAAGATAACAGTAGGTGGTCTGTTATCTGCATACAGCTCCATTGTTCTCCTGTGGGACAGCAGCTGATAACAATGTCATCAGCGCTCTCATGGAGAATCACAGCGTGCGGTCCCTGCTATCAGCTTGCCGGCCAAATGATGGTTTTTATGCTGAACTAAAAATCATTATTCGGCAAAAAAGCAAACTTTGGTAGCATTTACACGCAACAAGTATCGCTCAAAAGACATCGTTTGAACAAATTTTGAGTGATAGCCGTTGCATGTAAATGGGGCTTAAGACAGGAGTATAAACACTTAGGGTGGCTTCAGACGAGTGTGTTTTTGTGCGTGCATACACGTGTAGAAAAACATGTGTCCATCACAAGCAATGCATTGTCCTCAATGGTGCCGCTGCTGACGGCAGCTCCATTACAATCGTCTGCCGGCACCAAGTAATTGTTTTTCAGGAAAGGGCTTTAAATATAAGCCCTTCTCTGGAAAAAAAATGGTGATAAAAATAAAAATAAATAAATAAAATCTATACTCCCCTTGCTTCGGCTCTTCTCCTGCACTGCTATGAAGAGTATTCTGCAGGCGAGCATTTAAAATCACCGCCTGCTAAATGGGCTGCCTCTGATTGGCTGAACACTGTGATCATTAAGAGGCAGCTCTTGGCATCTGAGAGCTGCCACTGATTGGCTGAGTGCTGGGACCAATTAGAGGCAGCTCTCTGCATCTGAGAGCTGACACTGATTAGTCCCAGCACTCAGCCAATCAGAAGCAGCACTTACTCACCTATTCATGAAATCTGTGACAGCTGCAGTAAGGAATTCTTTATTCCCTGCAGGGATGAAGAATTCCTTTGCTGCATCTGTCACAGATGTGGCAGGTGCAGCAGGGAATTCTTCATCCCCGCATGGATTTAGAATTCCTTGCTGCATCTGTCAGATGTGCCAGGCGCAGCAGGAAATTCTTTTTCCACGCGGGGATGAAGGATACATGTGATGTGTTCTTCATCCCCGTGGGGACACAGCAGTGGTGGACAGTTAAGTTTTTAATTATTTTTTTTACACTAAAATTCTTGTTTCTAAGGGGAAGAGCTTATATGTAAAGCTCTTCCCTGAAAAACAATTTGAGGGTGCTAGCAGACCATTGTCTTCAATGGAGCCGCCGGCAGCAGCCGCGGCTCCATTGAAGACAATGCATGCATTAGTTTTTTTTTTTTTTTACACTAAAATTCTGGTTTTTCGGGGAGGGGCTTATATGTAAAGCCCTTCCCTGAAAAACAATTCAGGGGTGATGGCAGACCATTGCCTTCGAAGGAGCCGCCGGCAGCAGCTGCAGCTCCATTGAAGGCAATGCACGGACCTGCATTCACATGTGTTTTTGCACGTACATGGGTGCTCACTTATGTACGCACCCATGTACGCACAAAAACACACTCGTGTGAAGCCACCCTTAGGAATAGCTAAAATGGAAGATTAACTTCTCAGTGCTAGACCACCATTGTTCTGCACTAAGAACTTGCCTTCATCCAACCTGCTGTGTACTGGAGCGATCTCTCCAAGCAGTGAGGGGCGCCTGAATTATTAAGGGAGGCCACATTATTAGACTAGTTATCAAGCAGGCTTGGATTTGTTCACCCCGCTAAAGACATAAAGGGACTAATCAAGCAGGGCTTCTACTATCCTTGTTAAACCATACACTGCCAAGTCATTATAACTACTAGGTGGAGTAATAGAGGCTGATGTTTACTCACACCCAAGATGAATTCTATTTGTGATAGAACATCAGATTCAATAACCCATTGTTACATCATCCCGGTAACTGGTATTATTTAATATCCATTGGTTTCAAACCTATTTAGTATTAAACAAATACTCAAACTGTGTTCTTCGTACCTTTGGTTCCTCTGCTGAATTCTGAGCCCTTGCGGAACACCATGGTCACACAACATTAGAGAGCGGAGAGGAAATCACTGGTGTTTTGCAGTAGTGCAGGGCTGATGTCTCGGGAAGAGGTGTATAATTTGGTATCACCAGCATAGAGATGGTACTGAAAACCAAACCTGCTGACTGCCTATCAAACAAGACAGTGTAGATAGAAAAGAGAAGACCCAGGACTGAACCCTCAGGAACCCCAACAGGAAGAGAAAGAGGTGAAGACATAGAACCATGAGTGTGGTCTCAAAGGAGATACAGTCAGACACACTTACCTGTGAGACTGCGAAAAAGTTAAATTCGCTCTGGTTTCTCAGCCGGGACAGGTAGAGCAGGAAATCAGGAATGTGCTGAAGCGCATTAGTCACTAGGTCATTCAAGCACTGTACCGCTGGCACGATGTTCTCCGGCTTGGCCAAGTCCGACAGGTTTTTGCTGTATTTGCTCCACACCTGATGGCGGCAGAATGAGGACAGTGTTGGGTTTACTGAGAGTTGATCACTATAATCACCTGTAGACGTCATGGGACATCAGTCCATACTCACCTCTCTAGGCCAGAACTCTCGTCCTTCCTGCTGGTCCTCCAGGTAATCTCGGATGATGTTGGCTTTCTGCATGAACATCCCTAATGAGTTTAAGAGTCTTAGGTCCTCGACAACAGGGGCGTCTTCCAGTTCTGCGGCAGAGAACAGCCGAGATACACCGATCATCACTGATACAGACACATAATGACAGTACTGGAAAAAGACAGAAGGATAAGAGATCAGCGTTAACCTTTTAGTGACCAAGCCTGTTTATGCCCTAATGACCAGGCCAAATTTTGGAGATCTGACATATGTCAATTTAACATAGAGTAACTCCACAAAGATTTTGCATATCCAAGTGACTCTGACATTGTTTTTTCGCTACTTATTGTACTTCATTTAGGTGGTAAATATGAAATAGACTGATATACAAATTCTATTTTTATTAAAACTGCCAAAATTGGGAAAGATTTAAAAAAGAAAAAAAAAAATCATTTTTTCATATTTTCAACTGCTATATGTCAAATATGAGCAAACATACTGTACACATTTTGATTACATATGTGTTTCCATCTGTTTATCAGTTTATTTTTTAGCAGTTTAGGAGACGTACAGATTTCACATTAAAGGGGTTGTCTCGCGGCAGCAAGTGGGGTTCAGCACTTCTGTATGGCCATATTAATGCACTTTGTAATGTACATCGTGCATGAAATATGTGCCATACAGAAGTTATATACTCACCTTTCCTGCGCTGGCGTCCTCGTCTCCATGGTGCCGTCTAATTTCAGCATCTAATCGCCCGATGAGACGCACTTGCACAGAAGGGTCTTCTCCCTTCTGGTCGGTCTGGGCACGAGCGGCGTTCTGGCTCCGCCCCTTCGATGCGTCATCGCGTAGCTCCGCCCCATCACGTGTGCCGATTCCAGCCAATCAGGAGTCTGGAATCGGCAATGGACCGCACAGAGCCCACGGTGCACCATGGGAGAAGACCCGCGGTGCATCATGGGTGAAGATCCCGGCGGCCATCTTGGAGGAAAAGAAGGAAGAAGTTGCAGACAGGGGATTCGGGTAAGTACATTTTTTTTTTTTAAATTTCAACACATCCCTTGGGTTTGTCCTGCGCTGAACGGGGGGCCTATGCAAAAAAAAAAAGTTTCGGCGCGGGACAACCCCTTTAATTATTGAAATTTTGAGCAACATTTGGTTTTCCTACACCAAGCTGAGATTGTAAAAGGCACATAGATGTCAGAATGATAGATACCCCTGAAAATGACCCCATTTTAAAAACTACATGCATTCACGGAGGGGGGTCATAAGTATTTTGACCTCTGAATTGCATTGACTTGTAGAAAATTAAACAGAGAAGGAAAAATAAAATTTCATATATTTGCATATATGTCATTTTAAAGACAGGCTTTGTTTTTCTATAGTAAATATGAAAATGAGGATTTATACCCCAAAACGGATAGCCCTTTTTGTCCTGTTTTCAGAAACATACCCATTGTGGCCCTAATTTTATGTCTGGATGCACAACGGGGCCCAAACCGCGAGGAGCAGCCGGAGGCTTTCAGAACATTTTGCTGGACTTGTATTTCAGGCCCCATTGCCCACTTGTAGAGCCCTTGAACTGCCAAAGTGATAAAGAACCCCCTCAAATGACCCCTTAATTAATTCATCTAGGGGTGTACTGCCCATTTTCACCGCACAGTTTTTGAATGACTAAGAAAGCAGAATAAGAAAAAATACAATTTTCATTAGACTCATATCTTAATTTTTTGGCAATTGTGTCATTTAAAACAAAAAAAAGCTTTTTTTGTACAGCATACATATGAATGAAGACTTGCACACCAAAATGGAAACCCCTGTTTGTCCCATGTTCAGCAATATCCTCACTGAAGCTCCAGTTTGCTTACTGGACACATGGCTAGGTCTGCAGTAGAGGGACAGGGCCGGGCGTAAAAAAAAATGTCCCTCTGTGAGCCTCTGCACCTCCTCAGCAGGTATGGCTGAAGCACCTGGTCAGAGAGGTCTACACCCCCCATTAATATGTTAAACTCTACAATGCAGACAGGCTTTCTTTATTCTGTGGTAGCCCCCCTGTCCCTTACCCCCACTGACTGTCTGTGTGCACGGTGAAGAGCATGTAGACCTCCTTTTTATCGCGCCATTTCACAGCGGGCCACTAGCGAGTGCATACAACTCCCCCCTTTTCACTCGCCTGGACACCAGTGGCTGTGGCAATCCCACTCTGTTCTTCCTTATTGTCCCGCAGGCCCCTGTGTTTGCATCATATAGGGCTTTATATAATGGGATATCGCTGTAATAATTGTCTATGCAGACATGGTACCCTTTGTGCAGGAATGAGGACATTAATTCCCATTAGAGATGAGCGAGCGTACTCGGAAAAGCACTACTCGCTCGAGTAATTTGCTTTATCCGAGTATCGCTGTGCTCGTCCCTGAAGATTCGGGTGCCGCTGTGGCTGACAGTTGAGTCGCAGCGGGGAGCAGGGGAGAGCGGGCGGGAGAGAGGGAGAGAAAGATCTTACCTCCGTTCCTCCCCGCTCTCCCCTGCAGCTCCCCGCTCCGTGCCAGCACCCGAATCTTCAGGGACGAGCACAGCGATACTCGGATAAAGCCAATTACTCGAGCGAGTAGTGCTTTTCCGAGTACGCTCGCTCATCTCTAATTCCCATACACATTTTGCCACTTGTGCCTATTTTCTCTGGGCATTTTGGGGGATTAAGTTGGCGGTCCCTGCCTTCATAAATGGAGAAATCACAGGTGTAGCCAGTAGCGCTCTCGCATACTTGTATAGTTTTACACCATACCTGGCACGTTTAGAGGGGATAAATTGCCGGAAGGAAAGACTGCCTTTGAAACTCATTAGGGACTCGTCAGCAGACAGTTTTTAATCGGGGGTATATAAACTTTTAAAGGACTTAGGGGCCACAGTTTAAGGCGGTCCTGGGCAGGGTCATCTATTAAGGGGGGGGGGGGGGCTTGGGAATTATCTTTGAAATACAAGAAATGCGGCAGACTTTCAAAGCGGGCTCGGGGCATAACTGACGCAAACACCGGGGTGGCATGTACTGCTCCGCCATTCGAATACAAGGCGGACCAGCGGTCCCCAGTCACATCTCCCTGCACTCGACTACCTTTAGCACCGGAGTCCAAGCAGATTTAAAATTTGCCGGGCTCTCTGGCCTTCTGCACATGCATTCCACATCTGCACATTTGCAGAAGCCCGCAGAAGGTCCCGATCAATGCGGGACATCACGGATGTGCTTGTAACATCCTACTAATTGCAAGAAGATTAATGTAAAAGGTCATGTCGCATACGGTAGCTGGGGAGTTGTGTATATCCTGTGATATATGTGCGGCACGGCTACATTGCACAGACTAGTCGATCAATACAAGTTAACCTGAATGAGCAGCGATCTGCCATTATATTTTCAGGAGTAATGGAGGAGGATGGTGGTAAGCGAGACACTTCTGAGATAGACAGAAGGCTTTCCGTCTATAATGGAGGGTGTTGGAGGAAATTACAGGAGGGGATGATGCCGCTAGAAAAAAAAAAAAAAGGCTTCGAAAATACATTTTGGATTTTTAATTTAGATATAGCGGTCCTGAAAGGGTTAAATCAGAGCTGCAACTTTGGTGCATTTTTTAGCATCCTAATCAATTCCTTAATTGCTGTATTCCTCTGGGGATTATTTCCACTATTGCTGTATTTAGGACAAGGTCATTCTTATACGAGGGGGTGCTGATAAGTCTTTGGCTTTGTGTTCTTTTTTTGTTTCTATGGTAACGAATGTTATATCACATGAAAGCCTTATGTGTCTAATATATGTTTTCAAAATTGTGTTTGTAGCTTATGGCAACAGTGATCTAGGCAAGTGGAAAAAACAAAATGGCGGAGTCTAAGGCGATATTCACAGCAAATGAGAGCAGAGGAGAGATAAGATTCTTGTGTCTGCAAGTAAAGTCCGCGAAGGATATTCATGGTGATATGTCGCAGACATTGGGGGATCAATGCCCTTCATATTCTACAGTTAAGAACTGGGTTGGCAAATTTGAAACGGGCCACTCCAGCACCAATGATGAGGAACGTCCTGGACGACCGAGAGGGGTTGTTGTTACGGAGATCGTCGATGCTGCGCACAACCTCATACTGTAGAATCGGCCAATTTCAGCTAAAGGAATAGCCAACATCATGGGGATTTCTGGTGAACGTGTTTGTGTCATCATCCATGAACATTTGAACATGAAGCAGCTATCTGCAAAGTGGGTCCCCAAATGTTTGACAACAGATCAGAAAAGCATGCGAGTGAAAACTTCCCGGTCCATTTGTCAGCATTTCCGGACTGATAAGAACTTCCTGGATCGGCTGGTCACTATGGATGAGACCTGGATTTATTTGTATGACCCTGAAACCAAGGAGCAGTCAAAAGAGTGGAGGCACAGTGGTTCTCCTCGCCCAAAGAAGTTCAGCCACTAAGGTGATGGCATCTGTGTTCTGGGATAAGGAGGGCGTGCTGCTAGTGGACTACCTTCAAAATGGTTCTACCATCAATGCAAGGGATTACATTCAATGCAAGGGATTACATTGAACTTTTGTACCAATTGACGGCAGCTCTGAAGGCCAAAAGGCGCGGCAAGCTGTCCAAAGGAATCTTGTTCCTGCAATACAACGCCTCCGCTCACACACTGCACAAGCGACCATGGCAAAACTGGTGGAGCTAGGCTTCCAGCTGGTTGACCCACCTACCTTATTCACCAGATCTAGCTCCCTCCGACTATCATCTGTTTCCAAACCTGAAGAAGCACCTCAAGGGTACCAAATTTCACACCATTTCTGATGCCATGGTTGCCACGGATGACTGGTTTGAGGCACAACCGAAATCCTTCTTTTTGCAAGGCTTACAGAACTTGGAATACCGATGTAAGAAGTGTGTTGGCATCAGTGGAGAGTATGTGGAAGAAATGTAAAGTTTCATCTTCATATCTCGTTTCTTTCTGGGTAAAGCCAAAGACTTATCAGCGTCCCCTTGTATCTGTATATTTATTGTTTTACACAAGAATCACATCCCATCTTTTGAAGAGAGTGTTGGCTGCCGGGGAAAGGGGGAGCTTCCCCGAAACATGGCCGCTATTGTAGACATGCCTCACTACCTCGGCTTGCTGATCATGAATTAAAGCACTTCATGTTGAAAAGTCTTTGTTAATTTAGCTCATGGCTTTCAAGGCATATACACTAAATAAGCATTGGATTATGGGGTCTGATTTATTACATGTACATATGAGAAGGGAATATGCTTGCAGCATCAGACTAGACAGGGTTAGTTGGTGGTGTTACCATGCATACATCTACAGAGGAGCTGTAGGCACAAAATAGGGGGGGGGGGTTAATCATGACCTCTTGGAAAGTGCCTTCATTTTACACGTACTGGTACAATACAACAAGCTTCTCCTACCCGATCCCAGTCCAGGAGAAATTCCATCCGCTTCTCCAAGAACTCCGCCATGCACATCTCCATCTTGTGACAGGTGTCGGCAATCACTTCTTGGTACACCGCTGGCAGCTTCCTGAACTCCTGCGAAATCTAGAAAAGATAATTAGCTTAGATTACAGTCTGTATGCTGTAGAGAAAAGCAGACTTCTGGGTTATGCGATTCAAGTAGAGGCTGTCCCACAGATACTGAAAGGGTTGAAGAAGACACGGTATGATGGTTTTAGCCACTTATAGCACAATTACACAGGCACTGTATGGCAGTATAATAAGTGTTGTATGGCAGCACTATGTAGGCAATAACAGTATATGACCCCACTATATGCGTACTGTATAGTGATATTAGGCAGGCACAGTACTGCACCATTTTATAATCTCTATATGGTAGTATTATGTAGACACTGTATGACAACCCAATGTAGGCAAAGTATAGCGGTATATGGTACCGTTATATATAGTTACAGAGTAATAGCTTTGAGAGGGGACAGTATTGACCCACTGTATAAATATGGTATGTAACCATTGTATAAGCACTGTACTGTAGATTTAGGCACCATGACCCACCATCATATAGGTATGATATGGTGGTATAATGTATCTGGAAATATAGTTTTGTTGTTGTTGTTGTTAACAGTTTAGTAGTTCAAGACCCTCGGAGACCCTAAAGGCAACCTCCCTCCATGTTTTTGGGTTCTGCACGTCTCCTTTCAGTTGTGCGATATCCATGACAGTATCAGCCATCGTGGTCTTCTGTGGCCTTTCGTGGCCAGGTCTTCTTTTGCCACTCATCTGTCCAAGCATTATAGATTTTTCTTGCGACTCTGCTTGCATTACATGGCCAAAATACGCAAGCCTGAGCCGAGCCATCTTCCCCTCCAGTGATATATAGGGTCTTATACAATTCAGGACTTCTGTTTGTTCCTCTCGCCATCCAGGGTATATGAGCAGCTTTCACCAGCACCACAGCTCAAATGCATCAATTGTCTTTTTATCAGCTTTTTTCACAGTCCAGCTTTCACATCCATACATGGCTATGGGGAAACTGAAGATTTGCACTATCTTGAATTTAGTTGCTATGCAGATATCCCTACTTTTCCAAATTTTGTCCATGTTTAACATACTGCTTCACCACAATGCTATTCTATTCTCTGCCATAGATTTTCCAGCTTTGTTATTTTTTGAACCAAGGAAGATGAAGTGTCATGCATTCTATGGCCTCACTGTCAATTTTGATTTGAATTTGGCAATTTTTTGCAGTGGTCATAAATTTAGTCCTCTTTAAAATTCAGGTAGAGGCCCATTTTTTCACTTTCAGTTTTAATCGTAAGCCTGCAGATAAGGGAGGTGCTATGGTCCTCATGAATACATCAAACTACATGGAAGAAGTAGACAGACAGCTAGTTGACAGACACCAGACTGGATAAAGACCAGACTCAAAAATATACGAGTTAAGAAGGGTCATCAGAAGCCTATCTGGGGGCTCCACAAAACTTTTGGGAAAAAACTAAACAAAAACAAACTCAGAATGGGAAGAAGATTACAACAATTGAGAAATACAACCAGCTACTTGCAGAGCACCACGGACCTACTGAGAAACTGTCAACCATTGGTCCCCTCCCAGATGCCGCCATCCTAACCACCATGGATGTGCAATCAAATACTTCAAAATACCACACGAAGGTGGACGGATGGCCTGCCAGGTGTACCTCGAGTCCCAATGGGGTTGCCTTGGAATTGTTACAACTCACAAGATTCATCGTCACACACAATTATTTCTCCCATGGCAAAGAGATATTCCTGCAACTCACCGGAACAGCCATGGACAATAAAATTGCACTGCAATATGCCAATCTTTTCATGGCAAAACTGGAGAGTGACTTTCTGGCCTCCTGCTCCATCAAACCATTGGCCTACTTGCGCTACATTGATGACATCTTAATCATCTGGACCAACAACTAACAAGAACTAGTAAAATTGCTTAAAGGGGTTGTCTCGCGGCAAACATCAAAATTTTACATTAGCCCATTCCCCCTGTCACCCCCCTGGCAGAAAATAGCATTTTAAAGCGGTTTTTAAACCGCTTGCTACTCACCGATCTGATGAAAGATGAACTTATAAAAGTCTTCTCCCAAGATGGCCGCCGGTCCTTTCCCAGGGATGCACTGCGGTTTTCTTCCATGGTGCACCGCGGGTCTTCTCCCATGGTGCACCATGGGCTCTGTGCGTTCCATTGCCGATTCCAGCCTCCTGATTGGCTGGAATCAGCACACGTGATGGGGCGTAGCTACGTGATGACGCGTAGAAGGGGACGGAGCCAGAACGTCGCTCGTGCCCGGACCGACCAGAAGCAGAAGAACGCACAGCGCAAGCGCGTCTAAAAACGCCAGAAGACATTAGAATTAGACGGAGCCATGGAGACGGGGACGCCAGCAACGGAGCAGGTAAGTGAATAACTTCTGTATGGCTCATATTTAATGCACGATGTATATTACAAAGTGCATTAATATGGCCATACAGAAGTGCTGAACCCCACTTGCTTTCGTGAGATAACCCCTTTAAGAGATTCAATACATTTCACCCTCCCTCCACCATAAATGTGAAATAAAGCTACTCATATACAGAAATTAACTCTTTGGACAACACCATAAAAATTTCAAACAACTCAATACAGCAATGCTTATACCGAAAAGCGATTGATCGGCCTACATACCTCAGATGGGACAGTTCCCATCCTAAACACATCAAAAAGTCCATCATCTACAGCCAGGTTATCAGATACAACCCGATTTGCTCCAAACCAACAGACAGAGAGGAACATTTATACCACCTTAAAAGAACATTTTTAAACCAGGGCTACCATACCACCTCAATTGAGGACCAAATAACCAGAGCCACCAGGATACACAGAAATCGACTACTCCAATACACAGAAGGAAGGAAATAATTGTGTACCTCTAGTAGTGATCTACAATTGGCAGCTAGGAGATACTAAGGAACACTATCATACACTACACACAGATGATCATCTGAAAAACATATTACCGGACCCTCTCCTTCTGTATTACAGGCAACCTCCAAATTTAAGGAACCTTATAATCAGGAGTGCATTGCTCTCTGACACACAAAAAGAAAATTATCCCTGAAATGTAAGGAGCTGTCATGTACGGACCACGGACAGGATACGGATCCCCAACACACAGCAGGACTATAAGATCCTGGGGACATTCACATGTTCCATGTCTGATATTGTGTACCTGGTCCTGTGCAGTAAATGTCCTGTTGGGGCCTTTATGCTGGAGAAACGGGACAAAAACAGAGCCAGGATGAGATCTCATCGCCATACGATTAAAGAAAGGCAGAATTACCTGTGGTGAAGCATTTTTCTAGTCACAGACACAATATATGACAGTTATTATACTTAAAGGCGATTTGAAGTCCCAAAGTCACAGAAAAATTTGGGAATACAGGTTTATAACCATCTTTGATACTATTGAAAATGGAATAAATCTTGGAGGTGGTTTTTTGGCAACAGTGGAGGATATGGGAATCTACAGCAGAGGTAACAGACTGGCCTGATGACCACCTAACATCAATTTAGAGACCATAGAACTTTCACATTCCTTGTCACTGGACTAATTAAGTATTCATTGTTCTACTCATTCCCTTCTGGTATTTATCTAAGTGCTATTAAATCACATCATGTCTGTGCCTTCTCATCATGTCCTGGAATTTGTTATAAGTGCAAATTAATCTTACCATGTTTGGGCCCTCCAATGTGATCATGTGTATATGCATTTATATAAATGTGTCTTTCGCTCCATTATGCCTAAGAAAGAGCCTTGAGTAGGTTAGAAAGCTCACTATATCATGTAATTTTGTTAGCCATTACAAGTTATCATATTTACAAGATTACTTAGTTTCTCTTAATGAGAACAATCACACTTTCTTCTACTGGCTAACACGGTACTAAACTTTTCTTTGTTTTAATAAAACTAGGATATATGGGCTGTTCCTCGCCTCTTCAAACCCTTTCCCTGGTAGCTCTACAACCATTTATTGGTTATTCCAGTGGATTCCCCCTCCCATTGCCTATGTTACTAGTCCCATGTGTGTGCGCATGTACATACACATATTATATAAACCAGCTAGTATGACCTTGTTTAGTAAGAGGGAGGCGGGCCAGAAACTTGGGACAATCAAGAAAGTTATAGTTCATGCACCCTGACTGTATACTTATGGTCTTTAGCCTATTTAGGAGAATATAGAAGAAGATTACAGTGTCCTCCCAGCAGGCAGAGATGGTACTGGCTCTAGCTGTTCATGTGATGCATCATGGGAGAAAAAAAAAAAGCAGGAGACATCATACATCATCTTGATTTGTAGACATGTATCAGACATGAGGCTGCAATATACATAGGAGACATCTAGAGTGACACAGACTATCAGATGAGGGCAGCTGTGATGGAAGAAATGCTTTCACTGGACTGACCCTAAAACAAGTTGCCCAGGATTAGAGAAACATTGCTATTTTCATCCTAAAACAATATAACTGTCTATGGGTTATATATGGTATTGCAGCCCCACCAAAGTGAATGGGGTTGCTCTACAATGGCACTCAACCTGTAGACAGATGGGGCGCCATTTTGAATGAAAGCAGCCTTGGTTTTTCTTATTTTATCCTGCCTTACATGCAGATGAAAGATTGCAAACACTTCCAAGTATCAGGAGTTCTATATGCCGACAAGCCTTTGACCCTGCAGCCCACATCATATTCTGCCTTACCGTTGGGAAGTCCTCCAGGACTTGGCGATGCTTATCCTTGCTCTCTGTAAACCTCCAGTCCGCCTGGTACAAGTACGTGTGGAAGTTGCGTAGCATGGGGATTTTGGTCTCCAGACTGATGGTCATGTCGTCCTCCACAGTATCTACGGCTCGTACCACCAAAAATAAGATACACACAGCATCTCTGCAATATAAGGAATTAGAACTTCTTGGACACTTTTAAGGGGACTCTGGTAAGACTATCCAATAATGTAGCTTGACTTAAGGGGTTTTCTGGGACATTTTAAGTTATTAATATAAGACCGATGGTTGTCCAATGTTAAGAAAATTGTAGATCAATGTATCAGTTCATTGTTTTTCTATTAGATAGTAGACTGGAAAGATATAGCATGATGCTAGTATTAGTGAAGGGGTTAAACAAAACTTTTTCTATACCAGTGAATGGTATGGATAGAGACAGACAGAAGATAAGAGCCACCAGGACATTAATACATCCCAATATGTACCCAATGTAAAATGTAGTAACAGTCATATCATGGTAAGAGGGGTTAATGGCCGGACCCACAGGGAATCCCTCTCTGAACCCATTATAACCGACCCAGAGACAAATAAGTCTGCGAAATGTCAGATTATATTGTCTCGAATATATCTGGTAAATTTGTTGAGATGAGATATTATGACGAAATTAAGTATACCTTCCCAGAGTCCCTCATGGCTATTGTGAATCTCCAACAATTTTCTCCTAGGCTATCAGCTACTACTGTATGTGGATGACATACTGCCAGCAGCAGACAGTGAGGAGAATTGTGGGGGGACACAATCACACTCTTAAGGTTTCTCTATGAGCAAAGGCCATAAAGTAAACAGGAAGAAAACTCCAATACTGTCAGCAAACAGTTAAATATTTGGGGTATAATCTGTCAGATGAAGGTAGGCATTTAGACGACAATTAGCAGGCAAGCAATTATGGAGGTCCCAAAACCACAAACAAATGATGTCCTTTTTGGGAATGATTAATATCTGCAGAGCCTGGATCCCAAATTATGCATCTCTGACAGCGCCTCTGACCAGACTGATCTATGATGAACCTCTGGCTGCAGCTGACAGGATCCAGTGGGATGCGCCCTCTGAGGAAGCCTTTGTCAGGTTAAAACAGACTCTGGTGGGCACATCAGTCTCGGGGGCTGCCAAACTACAACAAGCCCTTTGTGCTAACTGTTGACTGAAGGGAAGGATATATGACCTCTGTGTTAACTCAGGAACACGATGGGAAACAGACCGCTGGCATACTATTCTTGCAGACTAGATCCAGTGGCCGAGCGCTCCCACCCTGCGTACAAGCGGTAGTAGTGGCAGCTGAAGCAGTCAAATCTTCTGCCACTATAGTACTGTCCCCCCCACTCAAACTGAAAATAACGCACGCAGTTGATTATACTCGTATCTTTGTCCTTCCAGACATCCCTCCTACATGACACTACTGCTCCCACAGCCACACCTGACAATTAGAGATGTACTACACTCAATCCATCTACCTTGCTGCCTATTTCTTCAGACGGTACTGCATACAACTGTCTAGGAGAGATGGAACAAAAGGTGTTACCCAGACCAGATCTGCAGGATGTATCTCTTGTAGATGCTGAATACACACTCTTTGTAGAGGGGTCGTCCAGGAAGAACTTTGATGGCACCAATGCCACCGCATGCTGTGGTTACACTAGAAGATATCATAATAGCTGGGTCCTTGCCAGTGGAAAGAAAAATCAAAGACAAAAAAATTCAGAAGGCAACTAGAAGAGCAAGAGACACCGATCACAAACTAAAATGTTTTTATACAAATGCACAGAGCATGGGAAACAAACAAGGAGAATTGGAGCTCCTAACACAGGAAGAGGCATCACGGAAACTTGGTGGAATGATACACAGGATTGGAGCACAAGGTTTAAAGGATACAACTTATTTATAAGAAACAGACCAAAAAAAGGGAGGAGATATTGCATTGTATGTTAGGAAAACATTCATCTCCACAGAGATTCAAGCTTCAGAGCATGGTAGTTCTGTAGAAACTGTTTGGGTAAGAATACAAGGAGAGAACAGCAGAAAAGACACCATTGTAGGCATTTACTATAGGCCACCTGGACAAGCAGAAGATATGGATGAACTCTTTCTACATCAGATGGCCAAGCTCTCCAAAAAGCATAACATAGTAATTATGGGAGATTTTAACTATCCAGACATTTGTTGGGAATCTCTCTCAGGTAAAAGTAATGGATCCAACAAATTCTTATCCGCTCTTGCTGACAACTTTATTTTCCAAAAGGTCCAAGAGAAAACAAGGGGATCTGCTATCTTGCACCTAATTCTTACCAACAGGGAGGAAATGGTTGAGGAAGTAAGGGTGGCTGGGACCTTAGGAGGCAGTGATCATGTTATCCTTGAATTTTAGATAAAAAGGGGAGGAAAACCTGAGAAAACTCAGACCTCAAGGTTGGATTTCAGAAAGGCAGATTTCAATAGACTCAGAAAGAGGGTAGGAAGAATCCAATGGCTGGATGTTCTTAAGGACAGAAATGTCCAATAAGGTTAGATTCTCAATCCCTAAAAGAAGTTAGAATGGCAAGCATTTAAAGAAACCAGGATGGATGAACACAGAACTTGCACACATGTTAAAAACAAAGAAAAAGGTTTATCAAATGGAAAGAGGAGGGAATATCTAAAGAAGAATATAAAGAAGAGCCTTGTGTGGCGCGGAGTGTAAGCTCTCGCCTACAACCTGAAGGTTGCAAGTTCAATCCCTGCGTGATTCAGGTAGCCGTCTCAAGGTTGACCCATCCTTCCGCGCTGCTCTGGGATAAGCCAGGCAAGATATCTCCATTTCCAAGAACAGTTTATTGTGATGCAGTGCAAGACATTTCGTTGCTAAACAAGCACATCAAAACTTTAAAATCAACCTCTTATATAGTAATAGTTATTACACTTGTGGCGCTCGTCTTCGGTATCACTTCCGGGTACATCAGACTGGGTCACGTGACTGTGCACATGATCTTGCATAACACATCATGCGACTTACCCAGTCACGTGACCACGCCGTGCGTCACGGATACATGAAAAGACTATCCTGCCCCCTAATTCTAGTATTCAAATATGCATATATAAAATATTTTTTTTAAAGTAGTAACATTACATATATTATTTAATGTTATAAAAATCTCATCCTAAAAATTTGATCCAGTGTTACCAGAGAGATGGTAAAGGAACATTTAGCTAACTTAAATGAATTCAAGTCTCAAGGTCCAGATGAATAACATCCTAGGATACTAAAGGAAGCAGCAAAGGTAATTCCTGAACCACTTGCCATAATCTTTGAAAATTCCAGGAGAACAGGAGAATTTCTAGAAGATAGGGACAACATTTGCCCTTTTCCATTCTTCAAAAAAGGGAAAAAGGTGGATCTAGGAAACTACAGGCCTGTGAGCCTGACTTCTGTACTGGGAAAGATCTTTGAACAAATTATTAAAAAAAAAAATAGTATGTATGCAAGTACTTGGATGAAAGTGGAGTAATTAACCAGAGCCAGCATAGGTTTGTAACAAACAAGTCCTTCCAGACTAATCTAATTTCCTTCTACGATAGTATCACTGACTGGATTGATCAGGGAATGATATAGTAATTCTTTTCAGAGTATTGGGGAGTCTGGGGTACGCTATTGAAGACAGCCCTGAAATTAATATTAATAATCACTTATCCATGCAATTTATTGTTGAATGGACAGTACTATCATAGTACAAAATGATAGTGCACAATTATTTCTATAGCAATATGAATCCTGGTTTGCACATGCGCAGTTTGAGTAGAGCGTCTGGTCTCGCGCTACTTTGAGTCCGGAATCGTGACGTAATAGCTCGCAGTGTTCCTCTGCTTCACGCCAGACTGGTGAGAGCTCGCGCATGCACGTTGAAGACTCCTGGATGCCGATATGCCCATGCAGGAGTCCGATTATGCAAAGTATGGGGAAAACTGAAGTGGTTGCGGATCCTGCACCTGCGATGGCAGTTCACATTATGATATTCAGCTGTAAGTGGGAGTGGTTTTATGTATCTGTGTAGGGTGATTGGTGGTGGTAATGTATTTATTATGTGTATATGGCATTTGTTGGTTACTTGAAAAAGGCCCCTTGCATGGGTTGAAACGTTGTGCTATTTGTCCACTATGGAGTAAATAAAGAGGCACCATGTGGATGCGATTTTACTGAAGACACTCGTGATGCTGCTCACTTTTGCTAATTTACACTACATGGACTAAGCAGGATCACTGGAGCCTGGTATTCTGGTGAAGCTCTGCATCCTAATTTCAGTTACCTCCCACTACTGTGGTATTTTTGTAATGCTGCTATGACTTTTTCTGTTTTGGACAGCCCTGAAATTGTCAGAGGTCATCATCATATTTACCCCCTACACAATGGGATGATGCTGGTAGAGCTCTTAAAGGGGTTGTCTCACGAAAGCAAGTGGGGTTAAGTACTTCTGTATGGCCATATTAATGCACTTTGTAATATACATCGTGCATTAAATATGAGCCATACAGAAGTTATTCACTTACCTTCCCTGCGCTGGCGTCCCCGTCTCCATGGCTCCGTCTAATTTCGGTGTCTTCTTGCTTTTTTAGACGCGCTTGCGCAGATGGATCTTCTCCCTTCGGCTCGGCTCGGCATCAGCGGCATTTTGGCTCCGCCTCCTTGTACGTGTCATCGCGTAGCTCCGCCCCCGTCACATGTGCCGATTCTAGCCAATCAGAGGCTGGAATCGGCACATGTGACGTGGCGGAGCTACACGATGACGCATGCAAGGGGGCGGGGCCAAAATGCCACTGATATCGAGCCGAAGGGAGAAGATCCATCTGCGCAAGCGCGTCTAAAAAAGCAAGAAGACACCGAAATTAGACGGAGCCATGGAGACAGGGACGCTAGCAACGGAGCAGGTAAGTGAATAACTTCTGTATGGCTCATATTTAATGCACGATGTGTATTACAAAGTGCATTAATATGGCCATACAGAAGTACTTAACCCCACTTGCTTTCGCGAGACAACCCCTTTAATTTAACTTTTATAGAAGGAGTGACAAGTACCATACTAATAGACATGTCAGATGAGGGACTTGTTGGCATTGCGCACAAAGGAGTAAGGCGTGGCTAGATGCTTACCTGGCTTGATAGTACTCTTAGTCAGGTCACATCCCTGGGGGCCATTTTAGTGCCAGTCATGGCCTGTGGTTGTTTTAATACCTGCTGTAATACCTTTGGCCGCCACCCAAGCGCCATCTTGGCTTGTCACATCCCATAGATGTACCTTTTACCTAGCATTCCAATGCTTGCACTTGTAGTACACAACACCAGTGATTAGTGCCTTCTCTGAATGGCGTAGTAATAGTCAGAGCCCTCCATCCTTTGTCCTCTGTGTGTTGATGATAGATTGTCTTCCTTAAGTGTATGCTATAAGATAGGGTCAGTATGATACTGTGGGATATTTAGTCGCAGCAGAGGAATATGTATGGTCTCCATCAGATAAGTGACAGGTAGTGAGGGGACAGGTTGCTATGGGTGATGGTAGTACTGACAAGGATCAGGGATAGTAGGCAGCAGGACAGAAGGGATGATTACATGATGCAGATAGTCCTGGGATAAGACAGTGAAGGAATAAAAATTTACAGTAGTATTAAATGAAGTTGACAGACAATGGCTTGAGTGTTGGCTCTGTCTGCTGGGGTTAGCTCACAAATGGTTAAATCATCTTTTACATTTGAATGCTTGATTCTCGCAAACACCTGATAAAGCTGATACCTGATAAAATAGTATTATATGGACCGCAGAGTCCTATAGTGTATCCTTGGGATCCATGAGCGCGGGGAACTTTTTTTGTCTCATTGAAAACAGAAATTCCAGAGGGAAGGGGATTGTTTAGGTTGGAGTGTCAAGCGACTCTGCAGATGATTGGAGTAGTAGTAATTGTGTGAATTTTTATGCTATGCAGTAAACATTATGTGTAGAGAATTATTTGGCTATTAAGAATTATATGAGATAGAAAGACTTGTCTGCACGGATGGATGAAAGTTAATGACAAGTGTTTAAGCTGTGATGAATATAAAATGTTTGATTAAGCTTTTCAACTCTATCTACACCTCACAGATAAGTGATCCATGGTATACATTGAGTTTGCAGTTTTCACCTGTGGGTGGGGACCAAATACCTGCTGTTCTGTCCGATCCGGGGATTATACTTGCTTCTCACTACCTGGCAATGGGACCAAGGCAGACTATGGGAAACTGCCTAAGAGATACTGTGCAGAGAGGTTAACCATAAAGGGCACGTTGCTTTCTGGAATATGGCCTGACTAACAAAGAGCATGTACAGACGTGTAGTGGCTGTATAGTCACAGGCGGCTAAAACAGGTGTCGGGTACGCTAATCATGCCCGAGCACCTCATGACCTCAGAGGACAATAGCGAAGGTCATGTCCAGAGAACTAGGAACGCCTCTCCCAATGTTTACATTGATAAAATCGGGGTCCCAAGGGGTGTAATGGACGAGTATATGGCAAGAAATCAGACGGCTGCAGGGGGTTTGAGTCTCTTCTTGCATGGTGGGTAACGGTTGATAAAAATGTAGACTGGATTAATTACATATACTATAACCAACAGAGATCTGTTAATGATACAATAGATGCAATTAAGGGCCTAGCAGAGCAACTAGGACCTACCTCACTTATTGGATGGCAAAATAGAATGGCTCTTGATTAAAGATGAGCGAGCATGCTTGGCCGAGCATCAACATACTCGCTGGTGCTCGTTACTCGCTCGAGCACCACGTGGTGCTCGAGAAACTGTAAGGTCCGATCCCCGCATGTTTAGCGCCATTTTTTAGCCACTAAACATGCAAGGAAGGCATTACCACTTCCTGCTGAGATGTGCCAACCCTCTGCACGTCTACAGCAGTGAGTGGCTGGCCAGATCAGGTGACCGCTGAGTACTTAAACTGTTGCAGCCCCCGGCTCGCCTCAGACGCATGCTGGAAAAGTTTAGGGATAGAGCTGCTGAGGGGAAAGTGTTAGTGTAGGGATTAAGTTGCGCTTAGGCAGGGATCCTGACTACAAGAACCCAACAGTCCTTTTTAGGACTACTCCTCTCACTGTGTGCATTAGCATTTTGGCTGTCTGGGACCAGTAGACCATTTATTTTTCAGGCATCCTGACTGTATTCTGCCCACTGTTAGAGGTTTTATGCAGTGTACTGCCAGGGGTGTACACAGAGTACATATGAATTTACAAAACGATCATTTTTTATTTTTAGTTTTTTGGGCGCTCAAAGTGTACTTTATATACCCATGTGTTGGTGCTGTATTGGAGCGTACGGTATCTACCAGTCTCCGGGCGGTGATTTAGGCCCAGGTCTCAGCGGTATATAGTGGGTTAATATTTTCTGGCCCTGCTCAAAGCCTCTCAAATCTACAAGTCTCTGTGAGCGGTAAATTACCACTAGGTCTCAGTGCTATACAGTGGTTTAATTTTTTTCTAGCACTGCAGAGAGACTGTCATATCTACCAGTTTCTGTGTGCAGTGAATTAGCCCTAGTTCTCAGCGCTATACAGTGCAGCTCAGAGCCTCTCAAATCTACAAGTCTCTGGGGGCGGTGAATTAGGCCTATATCTCAGCGCTTTACACTGGTTCAATTTTTTTCTGGCCCTGCTCAAAGCCTCTCAAATCTACAAGTTTGTCAGCGGTGAATTAGGCCTAGTTCTCAGCGCTATACACTGAGTTAATTTTTTGTGGCCCTGCGCAGAGTCTCTAAAATCTACCAGTCTCTGCGTGCGGTAAATTAGCCCTAGTTCTCAGTGCTATACACTGGTTAAATTTTTTATGGCCTTGCTCACAGTTTCTCAAATCTACCGGTCTCTGTGGGCAGTGATTCAGGCCTAGATCTCAGCGCTTTACACTGGTTAAATTTTTTCTGACACTGTATAGAGCCTCTCATATCTAGGCCACAGTCTCTGTGGGCGGTGAATTACCACTAGGTATCAGCGCTATACAGTGGGTTAATATTTTCTTGAGAGGCATTGAGCAGGGCCGATCTACAAGTCTCTATGGGAGGTGAATTACCACTAGGTCTGCTTATCTACACTCCCCAGCTTCATGTCACATTTTGCAGGTCCGTGTGGTAGACTATTATTAAAAGCACAACAGTGCAATCAGGTGATGACGTGGATAGCGGATAACGCCTGCACTACTTTATCTAACACCCAGTCTTCCACGCAGTCCTCTAACGCCACCCAAGGGACTGCACCTCCGAATCCTCAGTCTGCTCCTCTTTCCTCCCAGCCTGGTCCTTCCAGGAAAAGGAAAGATTATGGATGATCAGGCATACACCCAAGAACTCTTCTCAGGTCCCTGCCCTGAGTCTGAAAAAACAGTTCCACAGCCACGTGAGGAGTTTGTCTTGACCGATGCCGAAAATGTGGAAATTTCACAGACTCAGGGTGATGAGGGTGGGGACTTTGAATTACTGTCTCAAGAGCTATTTGTAGATGATGAGAATGAGACACAGTTGTCGATCAGTGAGGTGGTTGTTAGGGCAGTAAGTCTGAGGGAGAAGCAGACTGAGGAGTCAGAGGAAGAGCTGGTGGACGACGAGGTGACTGATTCCACCTGGCTTGCAAAGCCTACTGAAGACAGGGCTTCAGAGGGGGAGGCAAGACTAGCAGCAGAACTGGTTGGAAGAGGCAGTGTGGTGGCCAGGGAGGAGAAGCAGGACCAGAGCAAATAATCCACCAACTGTTTCCCACAGCAACCCCTCACGGCAAGCCTCCGTGCAGATGGCTAGGTGTTCGAAGGTCTGAAAGTTTTTTAACCCCTTAGTGACCAAGCCTGTTTGCGCCTTAATGACCAGGCCAAATTTTGCAAATCTGACACGTGTCACTTTAGCATGGAAAAAGACCAGAAAGGTTTTGCATATCCAAGCGATTCTGACATTGTTTTTTCGCCACATATTGTACTTCATTTAGGTGGAAAAAAAAGACCGATAGAATTTGTGTTTATTTATTAAAAGCGCCAAAATTGGGAAAATTTTGAAAAAAATCGTCATTTTTTCACATTTCCAACTGCAATATCTCAAATATGTGCAAACATAATATAGAAATTTTTGCTAAGATTTATATTTCCATCCATGTACTTTATTTTGGGCGCACATTGGAAAAACTTTCGTTTTTTTTTTAACCATTTAGGAGACGTACAAATGTAACATTACTTTTCAGCATTTTGAGGAACACTTTGTTTTCCTACACCAATCCAAGATTGGAAAGGCTCATAGGAGTCAAAATGATAGATACCCCCACAAGTGACCCCATTTTAAAAACCACACCCTCTAATGTATTCACTGAGGGGTGTCATGAGTATTTTAACCCCACAGTTTTTTTTCAGGAGTCAATGCAATTTAGAAGAGAAAAACAAAAATTTCATATGTTTGCAAATATGTCATTTTAAAGACAGGACTTTTTTCTATAGTACACATGAAAATGAGGATTTGCACCCCAGAATGGATACCCCTGTTTGTCCCGGAAATCACAGTGGTATTGCAAATCTATATAATCATAGGACTGCCCTTCACAGATATAGATAAAATTAAAATGAATAACTTTTATTAATGACTTATTTAAAATTAGGGCCACATAAATCATATAACAAACACTAACAGACATGGACTGACAACATGGATCATACTGTGTGACTCAGTGACCAGATGGAGTGAGGGTCTCAATTCCCCTCGAGTATCCAGTCGGGTTAACCCCTATTGACAAAATTAGGGGACTGGGTCACTGGTTAATAGCGAGATGTCACAATAAGAAGTAGGTCATAGAGATCTTAGGTTTCAGGTCAAACGTATCTGTTAATACTTCATAGTTGGAAACCCCTCGACCATGATTATCGCTAAATAAGGATTATATGGTTAGTCAGAGGTATATGTTACACCATACTAAATAAATCGTCACTCATGGTACGTATATTTCAACGTTCATGTTGGAGGAATTATTCCCCACAGTGAATAATCACTTAGATATTCATGTAAGTGTTCCAACGTTAGTAACCGAGTAGTCAAGTACACACTCCAGCATTCATTAGCAGGTAGGTGGCTACTGGGGTGTTTTTCGGTGTTTCAACACTTTTTAACGTATTAGCTCAGAGTTGTGTATTGATATCACACAGTGAGTGACTGCTCAAGTGTTTAGTGTACATATTTCGAATAGTCACTCAGTGATCACTCAAGTGTTCCTCAGTTGAGAGTAGCGGGATAATCGCTTCAGAGGTAAGTGATCACTTCAGTGGCTCTTCGTTCAGATGTTAGCTCTATTGCGAAGTTAATTTCCTTTAGGGATAGGGTATTGGCTCAACGCGTTTCTCCGTCCCTGTTTGGGGCGGTTCTTCAGGAGCAGGGCCGAGAATCGCCCTTAAATCTGTGTAATAATCCCTATGAATCCTATTATAGTAAATAAGACCCTTGTTGGTAGTCCTAAATTCTATTAGAAGGAAATAAGACAAAGTTCTCCTCCTATTGCTTCCCCCGTCTCGGTTCAGAGACTTAGTGTGAAAGGTCACTTTGCTAGATAAAATAGCAGACGGACCGATGGTAGCCTATAGGTATATGGCTAGCAGCTTTACTAATTGCACTGAGACCAATTAGCATATATAAGTCTCACGGCAAGTAGGAGAAAATTAGATATCTCAGCTCCCCATTCTCAGAAGGAATCTCCAGAGACAATTCCTTCAAAGGCGCAATATGCGTCGTGCCCCAAAAATAAAGAGCTAGACGAATAGACCCGTGTGTCCAAGTCTATAGGTCCTGGATCAATACCCTATTACAGCCTTAAGCCTGTAAATGGTAGTCAAATAGGGTTGGATCAATCATCCAAGGCGCCCAAAAATGGGTAAGTAGTGCTGCCCCAGATGCCGAACAGGGCTGCGCAGCCCTACAGGTAAGGGGAGGTAAGTTGCGGGAGGAAGAGAGGAGAAGAGGTATAGTGCCTGCGGCTCTAATTTTGTCAATAGGGGTTAACCCGACTGGATACTCGAGGGGAATTGAGACCCTCACTCCATCTGGTCACTGAGTCACACAGTATGATCCATGTTGTCAGTCCATGTCTGTTAGTGTTTGTTATATGATTTATGTGGCCCTAATTTTAAATAAGTCATTAATAAAAGTTATTCATTTTAATTTTATCTATATCTGTGAAGGGCGGCCCTGTTTGTCCCGTGCTCAGAAACATACCCATTGTGGCCCTAATCTTACGTTTGGATGCACAATGGGGCCCAAAATGAAAGGAGCAACCGGTGGCTTTCGGAACAGAAATTTTGCTTGAAGGAGATTTAGGCCCCATTGCCCACTTGTAGAGCCATTGAGTGACCAAAACAATGGAGAACCCCCACAAGTGACCCTATTTTGAAAAGTAGACCCCCCTAACGAATTTATCTAGGGGTATGATGACTTTTTTGACTTCACAGTTTTTAAATGAATCTAAGCCAAGCTGAAGGAAAAAATTATGATTTTCATTTTTTTGGCAATTGTGTCAATTTTAAAACTCTTTTTTTTGGAAAGTGTACATAGGAATGAAGACGTTCACCCCAAAATGGATACCCCCGTTTGTCCCATGTTCAGAAACATACCCATTGTTGCCCTAATCTACTTAAAGGAAACATAGCTAGGCCTATAATGGAAGGAGCACCCGTTGGATTTCAGGGTACAACGGAATAAATTCCAGTCCCCATTGCCCACATGTAGAGCCATTGAGCGTCCAAAACGATAGAGACCCCCCACAAATGACCCCATTTTAAAAACTAGACCCCTTAACAAATTCATCTAGGGGTGTACTGCATATTTTGACCCCAAAGTATTTGAATGAATCTAAGCAAAGCAAAAGGAAAAAATTACGATTTTCATTTGTTTGGCAATTTTGTCAATTGAAAAACAGGTTTTTTTGTACAGTGTACATAGGCATGAAGACTTTCACCCCAAAATGGATACCCCTGTTTGTCCCGTGTTCAGAAGCATACCCATTGTGGCCCTAATCTACTTACAGGACACATGGCTAGGCCCATAATGGAGGGAATGCCCGCTGGATTTCAGGGCAGAACTGAATAAATTCCAGGCCCCATTGCCCACTTATACGGAAAAAAATTTGACTTCCTAAAAATAATCCTCCCCCCCGCCATCCCCATTTTTTGGCATTCCCTAAATATTAGATAAAGGTAATAATATAAACTGCGTTTTATGTCCAAAGACAGGGGTAATTATGGAGGCTGGTTGGGTTGGGCACATGGGGCAAGAAAACCGGGTATCCCCCCCCTCCTCTCATGTATTTTGAGGGGGTATTTCGTAACCTCAGCGGCGGGGATGGGGTGTAGAAAGTGGCGCTGTGAGGCTTTGTAATCTTGCTGCGGTGCATCGGTCTCACAGAGAAGGCGCTCAACAAGCTGCTCCTGGAACTGCAGGAAGACGAACGTTCCCGGGGCTTCTTTTAAATTACGGATTACTGGTAGCGGTCTGAATAACGCCGGGCTCACGTAGCCGTAGGCGGAATCCGCTTGCCGAGGCCCGCAGCGGATTCCAGCTGTGAGCCTGGCTGTGACCCTGCGTACGGTTGCGTAATGTACTGCGCATAACTGCCTACTCACACAGGCGGTTTTTTGTTTGCATTTCCCGCGCCGTCGCTTAGAGATGACCCAGGTACCCGCAGCCCGTACACAATGTGTTTGCATATGGGGTGCGAGTATATCCGCGGTCATAGAGCACAAAGGGCTCTAGGTCGCAGATATTCGTGGTAAAATATAGCATGCTGTGTTCTGTTTCTGCGAGTGGATTACGTAATTCCGACCCGCTAATTGGGGGGAATTGTGTAATCCAATGCATGCGATTGATCCGTGGATTACCGCTGATCAAGCGCATGCAGAACCCGTAATTCCTCTCCGGTCATGTGTGACCGGCCTAATGTTAGATCGCTACTTTATCACGTGACCGGGGACCGCTCAATGAGGCCCCCGGTCACTGCTCCAAGCACTCAGCGACCGTTGGTCGCTGGGAGCAAGGAACTTTAAAATTTCCTGGGCTTCCCGGCTCCTGCGAATGTGTCCGGCATTTTGCCGGCGGGCGCATGCGCAGCAGCCGGAAGGGTCCATGGAGGATAATCGCATCTGGATTCAAATGCGGAAGCCTCTGAGAAGATGTTTCATCTCCCCCAACCGATCGCATCGGTGAGGGGAAATGAAACTGCCACTTTTTAAAGAACTTTTACGTGATCGCCATTATGCATTGGATAACGGCGATCACGTGACCAGTAACCGCATACCGTGGCTCCCCGTGACATCTCCAGGCTCTTGGCTACCTTTGGTAGCCAGCAGCAGGGAGATTTTATATTTCTTGGGCAATATTTCACTTTTGCGCATGCGTCCGCCATCATGCTGACGGGCGCATGCGCAGAAGCTGGAGTAAGGTCCACGGATCAACATCCCATCAGGGAACAAATCCGGGACCTTGGGTATGTAATTTCATCCCCCCTTACGGATACGATCCGTAAGGGAAAATGAAACTTTAACTTTTTAAACTTTTTTTTTTTTTTTTACTTTTTAACTTTATATGATCACCATTATCTGATGGATAACGGTGATCATATGACTGGAAACCACACACAGCGGTCCCCAGTCAGATTTTGAATTTGCCGGGCTCGCCGGCTTCTGCGCATGCGCGCCGCATCGGCACATCGCAGAAGCCAGCGGGGGGGGGGGGGGGGGGGGTCCCGACACCAGCCGGAGGACATCGGTGGACCTGAGGTGAGTATTTTCACCTCCCCTCATGGATCCGATCCATGAGGGGAGGTGAAACTTTTCTTTTTTTACACTTTTTTTCACTTTTCCGCGATCGTCGTTATACAGGAGCTGGGAGCCAGGAGATTTTAAGTCTCCCGCGCCGCCGGGCCTTCGCAGAAGGACGGCTACGGCGCCTGGAGCATCGGGACAGCGGGGAGTCGTGCGGCGGACCTCGGTGAGTAATTTCAGCTGCTCTGATGGATCTGATCCATCGGAGCAGCTGAATCCTTAACTTTTATTGCATTTTTATTTACTTTTTTGCGATCGGCGCTATGCATTGCATAGCGCCGATTGCAATGCCGGGCGGGGGTCCGAACAGCCCGGGATGACAGCTCCATGCTGTCAGCTACCTGCGGACACCGACAGCATGGAGCTGTCACGTCCACAGCCCGAGGGGCATTATTCTCTGCAGGACACATGTTTTTACGTCCTCAGAGAATAAAGCCCACTTCGGGAGGACGTAAAAAGGCTATGGCCCGGTCATTAAGGGGTTAATTGAAAGCGCGGACGACCGACGAACAGTGGTGTGCAACCTGTGCTGCACTAAGATCAGCTGGGAAGCCACCACTACCAGCCTGACCACCACCAGCATGCGAAGGCATATGATGGCCAAGCACCCCACAAGGTGGAACAAAGGCCATTCACCGCCTGCGGGTCACACCACTGCCTCTTCCCCAGTGTCACAACCAGGCACAGAGATGCAATTCCCCTCCCAGGTCGCAGGCACAAGCGCCTCACGGCCTGCATCCACACCTCCATGGTCCTCCACTGCCTCAACCAATGTGTCCCAGCGCAGCGTCCAGCTGTCGCTAACCCAATCGTTGGAACAAAAGCAGAAATACGCGGCCACCCACCAGCACACACAATCTTTAAACGTGCATATCGCAAAACCACTCAGCCTGGAGATGCTGCCATACAGGATAGTAGAAACGGAGGCTTTCCGCAGCCTGATGGCGTCAGCGATCCCTCGGTACTCGGTCCCCAGTCGCCACTATTTTTCCCGGTACGCTGTCACCTCCCTGTATGCCTGTGGTGGCTACTTGGGCCACACCTCATACTAAAACCAAAGATTGGTTTGAAACAGGTGTTGTTGTATTGTGGAGATGTGTAGAAGTACTGGCACCCACGTCCCTTTTATGCCCACGTTTTTGGCTCCTGACAATTTTGTGACGGAGGTGGCATGGGATTGGAATTACTATCGTATGTTAATTTATTAGCAATTCTCATCAGCATTTAGGGCTATCGCCCACAATTTCAAAGAGGGTCGCTGCCAGGCCCTGCCAATCCTCTGCAGTGTGTGTCGCCGGTTCCTCCTCATCCAAGACACACTTATAAATAGACATGAGGGTGGTGTGGCTATCAAGCGAGCGTGTGGCATGAGGGCAGCTGAATGCTGCGCAAGGAAAAATGTAAGTACGCTGTGGACGCAGGCTCGTGCGGTTGATTGGACAGCAATGCCAGCATGTAACACAGGAGAAGAGGCAGTGGTGTCACGTGCAGGTGGCGATTGGCCTTCGTTGCACCTACTGTGGTGCTTAGCTAAGATGTGGCAGTGCGTGTGCCTTGCTGATTACAGTCTATCCCAAGGAAATTGTTAGGGGGTGACCGCCAGGTTCTTGCCCACAATTTGTCTTAATAGTGCGACCTGGGAGCCTCAGATGCAGCCATGCATGCTGCCCCTGCCATTCCCCATCCGTTTCTGTGGTGTTTCCATGACTTTCTGCTGTTTTCAGGTGATTCACACAACATCCCCTATGCAGAGCATCGGTCACCTTGAAAAATGCTCGAGTCTCCCATTGACTTCAATGGGGTTCGTTACTCAAAAACGAGCTCTCGAGCATTACGAAAAGTTCGACTCAAGCAACGAGCACCTGAGCATTTTGGTGCTCGCTCATCTCTACTTTTGATATGTTGCTAGCAGAAAAAAGAGGAGTTTGTAAAATAATCGGAGGATATTGTTGTACTTCCATTCCTAATAACAGTGCACCAGATGATACCTGAGCACTGGAAGGGTTAATATATCACCATAGACATTAATTTTTGATAAGAAGAAGAAAGCATCAATTGGATGTTAAATCAAGGCCAAGATTCTCTTAGGGGGAAAGCCTAATTTTGAATACAATTGGAATGACATTGATAAATTGAGATATATATATATATATATATATATATATATATATATATATATATATATATATCAACTAGCTGATATACGTGGCTTCGCTCGAGTTAATTTGGTACTGGTGTTTTATCTGGTGTTCACACGGAAAATCTTATGAAGTCGTGGTTACTTTAGAGATACCGGAAAAACATATGTTCACCATTTTGCATAGTTCTCTGCGTTACCCAGGAAAGACCACGGGGAGGTAACCATGCGACGTTTCCCTTATATAAAATGACATCAGGAAGTGAGAGAATTAAATTCCATACGTAAAATTTGGACGCTAATTCTTTTGCACTTAGAATTGAATAATCGAGTTGGGACCCATTAACTTTTCCTATTTATGACATTTAATGCTTATGGCAAATTTCATGTTTCTATAACATTGGGAAGTGAGAGATTTAGATTATGTACGTCAAATTTCGACGCTAATTCTTTTGCACTTAGAATTCAATAATCAAGTTGGGACCCATTAACTTTTCCTATTTATGACATAATCAATGCTCATGCAAATTTCACGTTTCTATGACACCGGAAAGTGAGAAAATTACATTCCGTACGTAAAATTTGGACGCTAATTCTTTTGCGCATAGAATTGAATAATCAAGTTGGGACCTATTAACTTTTCCTATTCATGACATATTTAATGCGCGTGCCAACTTTTAAGTTTCTATGACATTGGGAAGTGAGAGATTTGACGACAATTCTTTTGCGCTAGAATTGAATAATCGAGTTGGGACCCAATTACTTTTCCTATTTTGGAGATAATCTATGCTTGTGCCAAAATTCATGTTTCTACGACATCAGGAAGTTGGAGAACTTTTGGCGAGTCAGTCAGTGAGTAAGTCAGTGAGTGAGTCAGTGAGTGAGTCAGTGAGGGCTTTTGTCTTTATATATATAGATGTAATACTTTTATATGAAATAATTATGCACTTAGTCTTGAAGTGTGAACCCAGACCTTCTGGTAATAAAGTTGCAGAGCTAGGGAAGCCAGGAGTCTGTGGTAGAGCTATTTTATATATGTATTTGAGACCTAGTCTGACTAAGATACTGTGTTGATGTATTGATCTAAAGTGGGGAATGTTAAGAAAGTTTTAGATCAATGAATCAGTTCATTGGTTTTCTATTAGATAGTAGACTAGAAAGATATCGCATGATGCTAGTATTAGTGAAGGGGTTAAATGAAACTCTTTCTATACCAGTGAATGGTACGGATAGAGACAGACAGAAGATAAGAGTCTCCCAGACCTCCCCCCTCTCTTGCATTCCTATTCACTAAATTCATAATGGTTTCATTGTAGGTTATAGTTACACCTTAAAAAGGTGTAACTTGTGTTAAACATTGTAGTTGTACCCCATCATGCATTATTATTAATCTTGGAGGTATGTACTTTTCTTGTGATGTCATTTATGGTATATAAACCACATACACCTTAGAATAAATTAGAAATCATTTGCTACCGCAACAAGGCTGGTGTGATTTGTATTTCTCCTGGGCTCAGACTTCTACACGAGATCTGGGATTGTCTTCCCCTTGGTAAACACATAAATTCTTCTTACATCCAACTCCAAGCACCCTAGCCAATCAACTGTTTGACAGCACCATGATGCTTGGGCATGCATTGCAGCCTCTTCCCCAGCCTGTCATGTCTTGTTCATCGGTCACCTGGCCATTCTACAATTTAGACCCTTCAAGTGAACAGGTATGGCCGCATCTCAATGTACGACACAGATGCCAGCCTAGCTGTTTCCTCAATTGAGCTCTATATGAGCCTTCATGCTACACCAGTCACAACCTGAAGAGTCCATTGTGACCAAACTGACATTTATGTTACAATATCTATGGTTGTGCAAGTTTTGTGCAAACTATGTTTATGAGCAGATCAATAAAAATGTCACCTTAGTGTTACTGTTTTATTGTGGAGAGCACCACAACAGTGTAGGAAGTCTTAGTTATGGTGCTCTCGTGGTGGGGTTGTTTCAAGAACCTAGTGGGGGCAGTGTGTGGGTATCATGAGGGCCCCCTATTTCCTTGCCCTACCTTTCACCTCGCACCTAAAAATAAAATCTATCCGAGCAGTCAACACTTCCCACATATGCCTTCCCTTGCTCTCTGCTTACTTCTAAGCACATAACCACTGCAGCCAATCATTTGCTTCAAAATGATATGGAGTCCAGTGATAGGCTACAGTGGTCACCAACTTAGATTGGCATGTGACTGCTGAACGCAGACCAGATGAGTGATGATCAGAGCACCACAGGTAATTTTTTTAAATTTTTTTTTATATCTTTAAATATGAACAACCACTCACACGTTATTGATGGCAACCGTTATAAGACTGTAAATCAGAATAAAACCCCTTAACTGCATCAGAAGCCTGGCATAGGTCTTCCTGACAAGTGATATTTTTTAAAATGGTACCATATAATGTACTAAAAACCTTAAAAAAATTTCTCTACAGGAGTAAATAGGAAAAAAAACAAAAAAAAACCAAACCACATGCAATTTCACCATTTTTGCAGGGCTTTTTTACCGTATACCCACTGCAGCAAACAACAAAACACTTTATTCTGTAGGTAAGTACGATAACAAACAAGTTTTGTTTTTTTTATCTAGTCCGTCATGTCTGACTCTTGGATACTCTGTAGACCAATCCTCTCCATGCCCCTCTATGGCTGCTTTCAATTGCTTGATGTCCATTCCCATATTCTTGTTAATGGTGTCCAGCCAACGTGTCTGGTCTTCCCAGTTTTCCCTTTACCACTGGCCATTCCATATAGCATCTTTTTCCAGCTAATTCGCCCTCATTGGGTTTCCAAAGTAAGTCAGTCCCATGATCTTGCCTTACAGGGCATCTCTGGGTTGATACTGTCCAGGACAGCTTTATTTGTGACCCCAGCTATCCAGGGGATTCATAGAAATTTTCTTCAACACCACAACTCCAGAGCGTCAACTTTTTGTCTGCTATCCTCAATGTCCACGTCTTACAGCCATGTGTTGGAATTGCGAAGACGATGGCTGTGATAAACTTTGTTTGATGGTGACTGAAACTTCCTTGCCTTCCATATTGAGTGCATGCTCACCATGGCTGTATGCACCAGTGCTAATTGAGGCTCTCTCCGCTATTGAGCAGCTACTATAATCAATTAAGAACCCAAGGAATACAGAACTATTAACCACTTAGGATTTCCTGGTTGTTAACCTTAATGTGGACTTACTCATTGGCAGAAGTCATGATCTTTGTCTTAAAGTCCCATCTGCTCACCTTCTTCTTTTAGCTTCAGGATCTGGTGTCTGCAGATGATTCGCTGTCTGCTACCAGGGTCATATGAGCTGATATTTTACGGATGGTTCTTTCACCCATTTTCAACCCATAACCCTGATTATTTAAGTCCAGTCGAACCATGATATCTTCCATGGAGAAGTTTGGGGGAAAAAAAGGGGAGTGGGTGAAATGCATCTTTTGACCTTTTTCATCTTAAACTACTTTGTATCTCCATATCTGGTTCTCACTCTGGCTTCTTGATTGCACTGGTACTCCCATCCCCGTCAGGGCTTCCCAAAACCCATCATGCTCAACGCAGTCATCCCCCTTTCCACCCCACAGATGGGGTGACAAAAAAAAAAGCGTTTATTTTCTATTTTTTTTCCTGATGACGTTCATCATGGGGGGTGCTTGGTCATCATATGCCTGCACACGGTGGTGGTGGCTCCCCGGCTAATCTTGGCACGACACAGGTTGCACACCATTGTGCGTCAGTCGTCCGCGCTCTCACTGAAAAACATCCACACCTTTGAAGACCTAGGCCACTGCACGGTGACCTGGCGCGAGGGGGTGCTTTGGGAAACAGTTGGGGGATTCTTCGCTCTGGGCCTGCCTCTACCCCTGGCCACCCCACTGCCTCTTCCAACCTGTCCTGCTGCTGCACTTGCCTCCCCCTCTGAAGACCTGTCCTCAGTTGGCTTAGCAAACCAGGTGGGGTCAGTCACCTCATCGTCCAGCGGCTCTTCCTCCAAATCCTCCGTGCGCTCCTCCCTCGGACTTACTGCTCTTAGTACTACTACCTCCTCCCTGATAGACAACTGTGTCTCATCATCATCATCATCATCATCCTCCTCACCCACTGAAAGCTCTTGAGACAGTTGCCGGAAGTCCCCAGCCTCATCCCCCGTACCCGGGAACTTTCCAAAGGTTGGGCATCGGTCACGACAAACTCCTCCGGTGGGAGAGGAACCATTGCTCCCCATTCTGGGCAGGGGCCCGAGAACAGTTCCTGGGAGTCTGCCTGCTCCTCAGAATGTGTCATTTTCATGGAGTGAGGAGGCTGGGAGGAAGGAGGAGCAGCAGCCAGAGGATTCAGAGTTGCAGCAGTGGACGGCGTAAAAGACTGGGTGGTCGATACATTGCTGGATGCATTTTCTGCCATCCACGACAGGACCTGCTCACACTGCTCTGTTTGTAATAAAGATCTACGGCATGGACCCACAAATTGTGAGATGAAGCTGGGGACCCCAGAAAACGTGCCTCTCTCCTAAGCCCGCAGCAGCCGGCTGCGATTCACCTGGACCAGTAACTCGGCCTGTGCCCACACCCTCACTTGGACCTCCACGTCCTCGCCCACGTCCACGTCCAATAGCCCTACCCCTCAGCATGGTGTATTACGAACAGAGCAGACACAGAGCAGTTTGAATATTTATGGAATTATTGGCGTACAGTTGGAGGCTGACAGCGGTATTGTAACGCTAACTCCAGGCAGAATCAAAGGATACAGAAGGCTGCAAACAGGCCTAGCCATGCAATAGTGATGCACTACAACTCCTACCAGACACCCAGTAAATTTCAGACGGTCAGAGGTAGCCCAACGAAGGAGCTTTTATTTAAATTTTTTTGAATAAGAATACAGGCTATATAGCGGCTATATGACTTTCCCTCTATCAGGGGCTGTCGCCGTACAGTGTGCGTGAAGTTGAAGGCAGACACAGAGCGGTGTGAATAATTATGGAATTATTGGCGTACACTTTCACCCTGACAGCGGTTATGTTACACTAACTCCAGGCAGAAACAACGAATACAGAAGGCTGCAAACAGGCCTAGCCGTGCAATAGTGATTCACTACAACTCCCAGCAGCCAGGCAGTAAAATGCACACGGTCACAGGTAGCCCAATGAAAGGAGCTTTTATTTAAATTTTTTTGAAAAAGAATACAGGCTATATAGCGCCTATATGACTTTCCCTTTATCAAGGACTGTCGCCGTACGCTGTGCGTGAAGTTGACGGCACACACAGAGCGGTGTAAAAAACTATGGAATTATTGGCGTGCAGTTGGAGGCTGACAGCACTTATGTAACGCAAACTGCAGCCAGAAAAAAAAAAATTATACGCAAGGCTGCAAAAAGGCCTAGCTGGGTAATAGTCAGGCACTACAACTCCCAGCAGCCAGGCTGCAAAATGCCCACGGTCACAGGTAGCCCAACGACGGAACGTTGGGGTTCTTGTAGACAGGATTCTACACTAGCACTGTCCCTGCCTCACCAGTACTGCCCCTATACTCTGTATAATTGACTGCAGACTGAGAACGCTATAGCCTGCACAGCCCGAGGTGAAGAAAAAAAAATTTTTTTTTGTGCAAAACTGCTCTCAGCCACAACAGTAATGCACACAGTCAGATGTGGGCCTAAGAAGGACCGTTGGGGTTCTTGAACATGCCAACACACTAGCTATAGCACCAGCAGCACCTTCCCCAATCTCTCCCAGTGTGCGTCTGAGGGGAGCAGCGGGCAGGACCGATTTAAATACTCGGTGGTCACCTGATCTCGGAAGGCACTCACTGCAGGGGGGTGGGATAGGGCTGGAACCTCACAAGAGAACGTTGTAATGCCTTCCCTGCATGTCTATTGGCCAGAAAATGGCGCTAAACATGCAGGGAAGGAAATGGAATTGACTCGAGTACCGCGTGGTGCTCGTCTCGAGTACCCTAATGCTTGAGCGAGCATCAAGCTCAGACGAGTACGTTCGCTCATCTCTATTGAAAATGTTTGTGTACCTCTTGTGGCATTTCTAGCCTGACGACACCCCCCCCCCCCCAACAGCAATTCAGGGACCATAAAACTTTCACTCCACTATTAGTGCCTAGACAAAAAAGTTTGTTTGCTGTTGCAGAATTCCGTTTAAGTGCAAACCAATCACATCCATATTCGTGCCTTGTCATAAGTGTGTATAAATATTCATGCCTCTTCAGATCTATTCTATTTAAGCCTGAAGAAGAACCCTGCATTGATTTGCAAGCTCGCCATTACATCATGTATTTTTGTTAGCCATTAAAAGGTATCATATCTACAAGATTACGTGGTTTCTCTTACTGGGAACAATCACATTCTACCAAGTTCTTGATGGTTTGCAGCTTCTATATTTTGGGAACTTATATAGTAGCTTTAAAGAGGATATTGCCCTACAGGGATGGTAACAGTTAGTAGCACAGAGGGCTAATGGAGACTATATTCGTTTCGCAACTTACTGGCATCTGATGTGGCTAAATCGTTAATATTTTAAATAGATTTTGTGAATGAAGTACCATATGTTCCTCATGGAAATCCTTTCAAGATAATTGCCTTGTGTTTGAGGAATAGGAAGATCTTACAAGGGATAGGCTCATAAAGGGGACAGGAAAGTTATCCTATGAATGAAGTGTAGGATATATATTCATTAATGCTCGCCGGCGAGAGGCTTTCCAATCCCTGAATCCACATACATTCCTTTTGCAGTAGCTTCCCATCAAGGTTTCCCCTCCTTCCATTTGGTCTCATTAGTTCGATGCCCTGAAATTTAAAGCCATTGGCATCATTATTGTGATGTTCTTTCACATGGGTTGCTAAGCAGGTGTGATCGGTTCTATTGAGGTTTCCCACGTGGGCCAATATCCTTCTCCGGAATTGTTGCCGGATTTTGCCGATGGGACACGGGCATGTGACCAAATACACCACCCTGGCAGGCTTGCAATTTATGAAGTCCTTAATTTCAAAGTTTTTGTAGTTTTTGAACTAGTAAAAATAGGGCCCATCTTAGTGTATTTGCAAGGACACTACTAGGCTGTTCCACAATTCAGGAACTTTATTTTAAATGGAGCCCGACCAGTTTCTATTGAGAGCTCCTTTCTTTCATGGGCTATGCTTTTACAGCATTTACATCTGGATATGCCCCATCTAAAAGGTGTAGTGCATGTTAGTTTGGGAAATGGTGTAAAAACATAGCACGTGTTTTTTTTAAGAACTTGGCCATCTGATGTAGAAAGAATTCCTCCATATCTTCTGCTTGTCTAGGTGGCCTATAGTAAATGCCTACAATGGTGTCCTTTCTGTTCTCTCCTTGTATTCTTACCCAAACAGTTTCTACAGAACTCCCATGCTCTATAGCTGGAATCCCTGTGGAGATGAAACATACAACCCGACACCTCCTCAATATTTATTAGGGGTTTCTTATAAATAAGTTGTATCCTTCAAGCCTTGTATTCCAATCACATGTATCATCCCATCAAGTTTCTGTGATGCCATCATAAAATAGGACATCATATTTCTCTTACCGTGTTAGGACCAACACCCACAAACGGATTATCGCTGTAGAAATCGCGGCTAGGCACTCTGTTGCGAATTTCCTAGCAATGTCAGTCCATAGACATGCCACGATTCTTCCCTGCCCACAAGCAGAAACTGTGATTTTCCGCTTGGGGGGATAGAATTGCAGCAGGCTCTATGCTGTGCGGAAAGACGCACAGACGGCTTACATTGTAGTCAATGGAAGCCATCCGTCCCACAATATTTCCCCTGTGAGCAGGAATCAGCGTCACCGCTGGCACGTCATGCGCGCCAGCTCACCAGACGAGGCTCTTGCTGCAGATCCGGAGAGGCGAGTATGGGGTCTCTGGTGGGGTGGGGGTGGGGGGGGCACCAGGTCCGATTCCACTGTGATATTTTGCAGGTGAAATCCAACCTGGTCGCGGGTATGAGCCATTAGGCACTACTTGTCCGTTTCCCATGCTCTGTGGATTTGTGTAGAAACATTTTAGTTTGTGATCAGTGTCTCTTGCTCCTCTACTTTCCTTCTGAATTCTTAGGTCTTTGTTCTTTCTTTCCACTTCTAACAGCAAGGTTCTCAAATGAATTATTTAGCTGTAAATTTTTATCTGGCCTTTCACTGCCCTTCCCATATTGTTCTTAAAGCCCTCCTGATGACAGTAGCTGTTACATTCGTGTGGGCAAATAGGCATCAGGCCCACACGTCGGTGGCCCAAAAACACAGGTTAGGACCAAGGGACCGAAAACGAACAGAGAAGGAACATACTGGCAGAAACACAAAACAGGACAAAGAACTGCAAACTAGACTCAAGGACACACACAACAGAGGACTGAAAACTGATCATCACACTCACCAAACATCCCCGCACACTAAAGCAGATGGAATAGCTGTAATAAATACAAGGGATCAGTTCGCAAATTGGCCAAGACACTAAATCTGCGAGCCCAGCAATCAAGGGTCCTCATGTCTCGCCGTCCCTACTCTAACGAGACACATGATCCAGCAGCACAGGACACAGTTCACACAGCAAGCTGCACACAAAGTTAACAGGACAAGTCACACAGAAGGAAACATGACTGCTCACCCTGGACACCAAAGAGACACTGAAAGAGGCCTGTATTTATATATATGACCCTAAGGGATGGGCTAGCAAGAACAAACCACATCCAGCCAGCTAAACTATCCTTCACCTGTGAAGGTGTGCTCCTGGAATCAGTAGAACAACAGACTCCAACAGCACAAAGCTGAGGTTGCCTTTACACTGGCAAGGAAATTGCATGATTTCCCAGCGCTGAGAGAAATTGCATAATTACAAAGCCCTTGACTTCCAATGGCTCCATGCACATTTACGATGTTTTAACGCTTGCGATGCAGCGTTACCAAGATCACGGCATGTCCATTATTTTTGCGATCTTGCCCATTGTTTCCAATGGGGCCAGCGGCAGCCCCATTAAAGTCAATGGGTGAGGATCACAATGCTCTTCCATTGCTGTGACAGGGAACTCTCCTTGACGAGGATTTTAAAATAAGCCCTTCCCCCGAAAATAATCAACAATCATACAAAAAAAAAATTAAACAAAGAGGAGAATACATAACTTTAGTAGCGCTGTCATCTCCGGTGCATCAGCATTGAATGACAGCTGAGCACAGCCTCCGATTGGTCACAGTGCTCAGCCAATCAGAGGCAGTGATTTTTCAATCCCCAGCCAAACCTGCTAGAAGAAGCGCAGGAGAGGACAGCGCTACTAAGTGGATGTGCACGTGCCGTATAAGTGACGTTACCTTCCGGTATAGTAAGGTTCCCTGCACAGTCAGTTCCGCATGCAGAATCCAGCTCTGCCAACTGTGACATCTGCACACAACGTATCACTTTATTTTCTCCTCTACTGAAGGTGGTCCACATAGCGAGCCGTCGGACACGCACAGTACAGATATTTTTAACTCCCGCTTTTCAAATGTCATTGTGGAAGGGCCGCAGATTGGATGGCTTCCATTGACTTCAATGAAAGCCGTCCACGGAAAAGCGGAGCATGCTGCAATTTTTCCACCACCTGCGGAACCCGCAGTTGGTTTCCGCACGTGTGGAGGAAGCAGCGGATCTCCATAGTAAGTAATGGGTGGCATTTGCTGCGAATTCGCTGTGCAGATGCAGACCGTGGATTCTACATCAAATATCCGCCCGTGAGCAGGAGCCCTTCTTTTTTTTTTTAACCATTAAATTTTTTATTGAATTTCACAAATCAGATTTACAAATATGCATTATTAAGAAAAGCAATTTTTTTTCCAAGCTATACAATAGAAAATCAGAAGCGATCAATATTTTCATTGTGAAATCGTGTTTAGTCATTTAAGATACAAGTTGTAGAGTTTGTAAGGTATAGCAGGATATGGGGGGGTGGGGGAGGGAGAGAAAACAAAGGGATTATGGAAAAACGGGGTAGGTAAACATAGAATATAACAGTTTTAGACATCCAGCTGAAATTTGTCAAACCATTGTTTCCATACTGCCGTGTATTTTAGGTATGAGTTATTCCTAAGCACAAGAGTTTTCTCAAAGGTTCCGTGTTCCGTTATAAGTTGGGTTAACTCATTCATATGGGGGATTTCTGTAGTTCGCCATTTCCTAGTAAGATTTTTGCTCCCATCAGTAGAACTGTCTTTTTTCAGGTTTGATTTCTCCGAGGTCGAGAACCAGTAATGCTGGAGCAGGGAGTTTCGTGATATTTGTATTCGAGATTTTGTTAATTAGTGAGTATACGTTAGACCAGTATAAGGTGATTAGGGGGCATGCCCAAAGAGTATGGATTAGGGATCCCTCCTGTCCGCAGCCCCTCCAGCAGTCAGGCTTAGAGGTTATCCGTCTTTTCTTTAGTTGGTCCGGTGTGAGGTACCACCTTGTGAGAGTTTTTAAGTGGGTTTCTATTAAGTTGGCACTTTTTGTCGCTTGTTTGGCTCTTTTAAAAGACTCTAACCAGCTTTCAAGAGAGAACTTTGTTTTTAGGTCTTTTTCCCAGTTTAAAAGGTGGCATCTCTTTCCCGAACATAGGTTACCAGTCATCTGGTCGTAGAAGAGTCTGGTTGAACTTTTATTCCCCTTTTGTAGTTTTGTTATGTTTGTAAGCATTATGTGTGGGATCAGTGTACTTTGAGGGTGGATGGATTTCAGTAAGGATCTTAATTGGAAGTATCTATAGATTTCTGTTGTTGGTAAGTTGAATTGATGGACTAGTAATTAGAAAGATTTCAATGAGTTTTGCTCATAAAGGTCTGCTATTGTTTTATCCCCACCTCTAACCAATTGCTTAGTCGCATTCCCGGAATGAAATGTTCTAAGGTGTCTAACGGGATTGTGTTTTGGTTGTGAGTTTTTGTATGTTCTGTGCTTTGAGTGAGTTTGGTCCATGCCTCCGCTGTGATTGTTGGTGAGATGCTTGGGATCACAATTTTCGACCTCAGTTGTGGATGTTGAGTTGCCATGATAGTTGCATAAACCAGCGATTTTAGGGCTTTAGAGCTGGTTATTTCTCGTTCCAAGTTTACCCATCCTGTCGTTGTCGAGTGGGTTAGCTACTCTCTTGACTGATTAATTAGAAATCACTGTATAATAAGTCTCTAAGTTGGGAAGATCCACTCCCCCTTCGGTTTTATGTAAGGACAAGATAGAACGTGCCACTCTTGGTGGTTTACCATTCCACATGTAGTCTGACATCTGACTCTGGAATTTTTGTAATATTTTTTGGGGAATCGGAATAGGAAGTGTTCTAAAGTAATATAGGATTTTTGGAAGAATTATCATTTTATACAATGTGATCTTTCCCAGCCATGTAGAGTGATGTTTTTTAAAGTCGTTTAAATCTACCTGTATAGTTTTAAGTAGTGGGAGATAGTTAGTTGAAATGGTGGTGGATAGGGGGAAGCAAATTTGAATTCCAAGATGGGGGATATTTTGGGACTGCCACTGAAACGGGAATTCAGCTTTTATCTCTTTTTAAGTCATTTGGTATGAAGACTCCCAATATTTGTGACTTGGACACATTTAATTTATAGTATGAAATTTTTGAGAATAGGGATATAGTAGAGTATACATGTCTAAGGGAGGATATAGGGTTAGTTATCATAATTAACGTGTCATCTGCAAATAAGCTGATTTTGTGTTGTCTAGTTTTTGTGGGTATTCTCTGTATGTTAGAGTTCATTCTTATTGATTCAGCTAAGGGTTCCATAGCTAGAATAAATATTAGGGGGAAAGTGGGCATCCCTGACGGGTCCCATTGGTGATAGAAAAGGTGTCAGAAAGTGTACCGTCTACCAGGATTTTAGCTGAGGGGCTAGAGTAAAGTGCTTTTATTGCGTTAATGATATTTCCTGTGAGGCCAAATTTTTCTAGAACAGCAAAAGTGTATTCCCAGTGAAGGCGGTCAAAGGCCTTTTCTGCATCTAAGGCAAGGAGTATGCCCGGGGTGTGGGAGGCTTCTAGTATAGAAAGAAGATCGATGACTCTTCTTGTAGCATCGGGTGCTTGTCGTCCCTTAATAAAGCCCACTTGATCTGAGTGTACTATGGACAGTAGAATAGTATTGCCGAATTAAACATTTGGGACAGGTGTGGAGCTAGGATATCTTTAAAGGATTTATAATATTCGTTTGAATAGCCGTCTGGGCCCGGAGATTTTTGGAGTTTTAGTGTTCTTATAGTGTCAATAATTTATTGGGTTGCTATGGGTTTGCTTAGGTTTTTTAGTTGCGAGTCTGAAATTTTTGGGAGACTTAATGTTTGAAGAAAAGACAATTTCTTTTTTGTTCGGTTGGGGGGTGGAGGGGTCTTCTTCCAGGTTATATAGTTTTTCGTAGAATTTACGAAAGCATTCTGCAATCTGTTTAGGATGTGAGATTTTTAACTTTTTGTTTTCTGGGTCCGTTATGTACGGAATTTTTGTTTTTGTTCTAGTTTTTTTGACTAGATTTGCCATTAGTTTGGAAGGTTTGTTCATTGAGGAGTAGTAGGCTATTTTTGAATTTTTGATAATTTTGTCAAAGTCATCTATAAGAAGGGAGCGTAACTTGTGTCTTAGTTCAAATAATTGTTTATGTAACTCCTCTGACTGAACTTTTTGCAGGTGGGTTTCAGTAGATGTAATTTGGTTTAGAATTTCATTAAGTTGTTTTTCTTTGTCTCTTTTGTGTTTTGCGCTGATTTTAATGAGGATTCCCCTAATGAACGCTTTGTGAGCGTTCCAGATTGTTGTTGGAGAAACCTCCGGAGTAACATTGATTTGAAAATATTCCGTGAGGGCATCTTATTGTTTTTGTATGTTTGGGGATTCCCATTAGGAAAGTGTTATATTTCCATGTGTGTGTCACATTCCCTCCCTCCCCCCATGTAAAAGTGGCTGTGATAGGCGCATGATCTCACCATGTGGACTTTTCAATCGAGGCGCTTGAGATTAAAAGGTAGGGACCATCTATCCACCAATATCAGGTCTATTCTCGAAAATGATCTGTGTGTGTGTGTGGGAGGGGGGGGGGGGGGGAGTAAAAGGTATACTCTCTCGCTGATGCGTTTAAGCAACGGAAGCTGTCATAGAGAGCTTCTTTCTGCATCCATGAGTTTAGCTTTGGGTGGATTCTACGGGTTTGAGATGTGTCTATGGAATCGTCTGGGACGAGATTAAAATCCCCACAAATCATCACTTTTCCATGCCTCCGCAGTTTCTTGATAGTCTTATTCAAAAAGCTTATCTGAGCTTTATTTGGTGCGTAAATGTTCAGTAAGGAGAAAGGGAGAGAGTTTAAAGTTCCTGCTACCAAGAGGAATCTCCCTCTAGGATCTTGTATTATTGAGTTGGTTTGTACATTAATCGTGTCTCTAAAAGCAATCAACACTCCTGCCTTTTTGTTTGAGGCGCAGGCCAGGAGAATCTTGGGGAATTTAGTATGGTGAATTTTTGGACATACGGAAGCATCGAAATGTGTCTCCTGCACACACAGAAGGTCAGCTTTTTGGGTCAACGCTTCTCTCCATAGTGATGAGCGTTTAAATGGTGAGTTTAACCCATTCGCGTTTATGGAGAGAAGTTTAACCGACATTTTTAGAAGTAGAGTATGTCATGGAACAGCATGGAAAAAAGCGATGTCTAAACATAACAAAGGGTAACATTGCAGAATATAGTATCAAAAGGTATAATATCATCAAAACAGTTGACGAAATGCGTGAAACTTCAAGTCCAGTTAAAGTGTGGACTTGTAAGGTGGGGGGTAAAGTTCACCTGAGTAAGCAGGAGCCAGAGGCAGGCTGTGTCGAGGAAGTTCTCGTAGGTCGAGATGTAAGTGGATTTTCAACGGCCGTGCTCAGGGGCCGTGAGGGTTTTTTCCGGTCTTGGTCTTCTAGTTGGACCCCTAGGGTTTTCGTCCGGGGGTGGGATGGAGATGCCCCAGGATTTAATTTTTTCTGTGGCTTCTTCTGGATTTGAGAAAAGGTGGGTGGCTCCATCTTTGTGGATTAGGAGTTTCGGAGGGAAGCCCCATTTATAGGGAATTTTAGCTTGGCGAAGAGCGTTGGTGATCACTGAAAATTTTCTTCTTGCTTGTAATGTCATCTGCGAGAGATCTGTGTAGAGGCGAATTGCATTATATGGGGCCGGTAGCTGGTTTAGTTTGCGCGTGGCTTGCCTCATGGCCTCTTTAATGTGGAAGAAGTGAAATCTAGCAATGATGTCTCTAGGCATAGAGTCTGGGACAAATTTTGGTTTTGGCAATCTGTGCGCTCTGTCTATGGTTAAGTCCATGGCTGTAGCATCTGGGAGGATTGTTTTAATCAATTGCTGGATCTAGTTGGTGATTTCAGCTGTCTGGATCGCCTCTGAACTTGACGTTATTACGTCGGTTTCTATATTCTATATCTGCAAGCTTTATTTTGAGGGCATCTACCTCTTCTGACAAAGAGTAGTGTTAGTCAATTAGATTATTGTGAGATTGAGTAATTTTGCTCATTTTGTTTTCAGTATGGGATATTCTTTCCTCCATCTCCTCCATAGAGGATTTTAGAGTAGAGCTTAATGAGTCAAAATTCACTTGTAAGGAATCTTTTAGGGCCAGTAACATTTCTTTCATAAATGCCTCTGTGGCTGGTTTATCTGAAGAAGGCATAGAAGTAATAAGGTCTTCCATCTGAGGGCTTTGTGGGTCTTCTATCTGCTCTTCTGCTATTTTAGCCCGTTGTTTTAATGGGCTAGCGAACGGGGATGCTTGTGCTTTCTTGTTTTGGGCTGTATTTGCAGCCATTTTGTTGGAATGTGATTTGCTCTTCTGGGGAGCTTTCCCTTTAATGGCCGACATGGAGTTAGTGGCGCAGGGCAGGGTGTTGTTAAGTGGGGCTGGAGTGTCACTCACCGCTATGTGTCCCCTCCGATCTGCTGCGGTCCTTGTCTGGAGGCTCTCACTGGTTCTAGGAGGCTGCAAGCTGGATTCCTCTGTTTGGATTGCAGGCTGTGTCAGAGGTTCGGGATCCGCTGTGTATGGGCTGCCACGCGGGGTGAAGTCCTCTAGCCATCTGTGCAGGGGCTGACAGGACTTACGGCGGCTCATCTGCTCTCCGCTGCTTTCAGAGCTGGGCTAGCGCTCACTACCTGGTCTCTCTCCGTTATTGGTAGAAGCTGTCGGGGACCGCTGGTTTTTAATCGATCCGCCGGCTGTCTCTCACCACCAGGGAGACTACATGCGATGTAGGTGTAGGAGCAGTTATGGGGAATCTGCCACGTGCAGAGAGCGGGCTCTCCGGGTGTCCGTGCCGGGGATGATAATGCCGTCAGCGGCTCCTCTGCTTACCGCTAATGTTAGCAGTGTAGGGTTTCTTTCTGCCGGGTGGGAAACAACCTTTTTCTGCTTTGAAGTTGCTTTTGAAAGCCTCTGCACTCGGAGCACCTTGATTATGCAGCCATCTTGGTGCTCGGTCAGGCCACACCTCTCGAGCAGGAGCCCTTCTAATGAATACAAGCTGAATTTGCATCGCTGTTTTCTAAAACCCAAAATATTTTTCATTTTTAATTTCCTTTTTAAAAGGGGTTTGTGGGGTAAAATAGATTTTTTCTTTTTAAATACCATTTCAGTCCCATAAGGGTACGTTTGTTCGATCGCTAGCATAGTACACTGCACTACTTCTGCCTAAAACAGCAGTCTATTAAAAACCCTACCGGAGGCAAAGTCTATTGAAAAGCCATGTTAAGTGTTACTGATTGTTAGGGCTCCTTCACACGGGCGTATGTGTCTTTCCGGTAACTCAGTGTAACGCACTAGCGCTGTGAAGGAGTCTCTTTATTGATGTATTTTACTGTACTTTCCCACACGGGACACAACCACGCCCCGATATAAATGGCTATTTAGCCTAATAAGTTCCATATGTGTTCTTTCCGCTGAGTTGCACATCTCCTTGTGCGTACAGTTGTGCACCCCCATAGACTGCTAGTCTATGCACTAGACCGCACAGGAGTAGAGCATGCTGGGTCCTGTCCTCTGGGTATTGCGCATGCAAAAATACCCATATGAAGTAGTAGTTAGGGTCACCCAGGGCAGATTTGCCGTGGATTTTCTGTGCAGACCATCAGTGTGGGAGATCTGCAGCTCTGCCGGTGAAGACAAGTGTGTCTCATCAACTATCTGATGAGTGGAGGCGATGGCCGCTACTACATGGAGCGTCTTACCTGTATAGAGAAGTCGGAGTGACACCATTTGTGGCCGGCGCCCGGCCTGGTCAGTTCGATCACTAGAAGTTCAGGCACCGGTGACAAGCGCCATTTGCCCGCCTGCATTTTGCATGGGAGAAATGCTGCCGTGTAATAGCAACGTGAGGCCACCGTCACACCCAGCGTACTGGTCAGGCCGGGATTACAAATATAGCAAGGGGATTATTATTAACGCTGTGGCTCATTACAGAATCCCAATAGTAGAACTTTATATTTGACCATTTAATAATCCAAAATATCAGCTATTCCAGCACCAAATTAAAGGAATTTTACTGCAGTAACATGGGAAGCACGCACACACACAGTCGGTAGACCGATCTCACCCACCGGAGCTCCCCGTCCAGGGCCTGGATGATAGCTGTGAAGCTCCTGAATGTCTCGTCCAGGTGCTTGTAGGAGGTCTGCAGACCATTGCTCATGGAGTCCTGTAGGGGGAAAGAGTACCAGAATGAGGTTTGCAGACAAGCGGCCTCTGGGGGTAAAGCCCTTGTGCATGGTGCGGCCCTTCTTCAGCCCATCAGCAGTGACCACTGCCTGCCAGGCCTCTGAGCTGGGCCCAGGCACAGCCTCTTCTTGAGTGGGGAGACGGCCACTTACAGTTTATACTTGGTGGAAACTTTCTCCCGAGTTGAAAGCAATCATCTTTAGTGCCCAAGGGCCCTTCCCAAGCTGGCATCGGAGACAATATATAGTACCCGAGTGCCCTGGCATCCCAGCACTCCATGAGTGGTCCTGACTAGCATTGAGTGATTATTAAAACATTCAGGTTGGAGTCACCAACCCGATGGTAAGAAACGATCATGAATCGGGGACCCACAGCTCCTACTGCCATGAAAAACTATAAAATTGGGTTTGCCAATTTGGCCTCAAAAGTGTCCCTTGAGCAGCAGTGGTGGCCCAGGGGGCTAAAAACTCTATACAGATGTTGCCCTTGGTCAGATGCGAACCTAGAATGCCAACCCGGTGCAACGATTGACCTACCACACATGTCCCTCTTGCTCCAAGCAGAAAACTGATATTTTAGTAATTTGAGGAAATTTGGATGTTGGACCCCCATGTTCCCCTTTTACCAGTAGGAAATAAGACAAATGACAGTGAGTACAGATCAGACAATCATGACATACTGATAATACGACTCTAAAGTCATTTGTAACTTCATATGACGGATGTGTTATAGAAAATGCATGTGAAACTGCCCTCAACCAAACATGAGCAGAGCCTTGTGGGTGCTGCTAGTGCTATCGTAACGTATGGGCCTGAGGGGCACTTGCCTGGGGGCCCCACACTAAACTATGCATGTACATTAAAATGTTTACCTTATATCATATGATATGTTTGCCGGGATATGAACTTGGCTCCAGTCTATGCTGTGTGAGGACTTTCAAGTTATCCAGAATACCCTTTGTAAATTATTAATAATTTCTATAATAGAGAGATTTCCTGACGAGTGGATGTGTGGATCGTCTTGTGGAGCACAGTACATCATCTTTTTACTTTCTAGTAGCGCAGCACTATGAACAAAGACATCTGCAATGCAAGAGGAGAATGGACCCCAGAGACTTATGGCCCATTTAGCTGGGACGAATGTTAGGCAGACGACACTCGTCCCCGCACATACTAGCTCTAGTGCTGCTCAGGAGCAAGTATCGCTAGCTCACAATGTGGAGGCTGCAGGAGATTTTACTCCTCTCACTGCCCTGCTCCTCTCGATTGCCTTAAGATAGCAGCCATTCAATACTGAACGGCTCCCATTTACACTCAACGATCAGCTCATCGTCCATGCAGCATGGACATTGAGCCGATTGCTCAGTGTAAATAGCAGCTGTTCAGTACTGAACGGCCGCTATGTAAAAAGTCAATGGAGAGGGGCGGGGGAGCGAGAGGAGAGAAATCAGCTGCAGATGCTCCACCACTCTGAGTGAGCGAGCGATACTAGCTCTGTACAAAAACATGGGAGGGAGGACACACAGGGAGAAGTGTCGGGCATCGTTTGCCCCTAATTTGTCCCATCTACATGGAGCTTAAGACTTTCTCCAGTCTAGATCACTAGTTACTAACTTACTAGTCCTCCTGCACCCGCCACATCCCCACGTAATATATATTTCCAGGTGAATAACCCTTTCAGCAGAAATGAAACGTAACGTTCTGAGGGGAGCGTAGAAGAGGAGAACTGCAGAGGATGGTACTGTTGTACCTAGTCTCCACCACAATTACGGGTGGAGACATGCGTTGGGCACAATCAATGACAGTCATGCCCCCAGATGTCGAGTGACAGCTGCTGCTGTGTTCTGCAGGAACCCCCATCATCAGCACAGTGGAGGGCATGGGACTAGAGCACCATCGCTCCGCAGCTGAGCGGGGCAGAAGGAGGCAGCCATGCAAGGCGCCCACAGCAGAGTGGTGTCCCTAGGCCGCTTTCAAAAGGAGAAAGAGTGGAAGGCGGCACGGCATCAGCGGTCCCCAGCTGAGTGGGGTCAGCATAAGCGGCTTTCCAGAGGGCTCAGCAGCAGAGTGGTACAAGGCACCTGTTGCTCCCTACCTGAGCGCAGAGTAGCGCCTTTTGGTACTGCCGCACGTTCTGTCCAGCCAGCTTGTCCAACGGGGTGTCGGAGCCGCATCCAATCCACATTTGGGGCTGTTACGTCCTCACTCCCTGTCAGTGATCCAGCACAACCCATGTCTCCAACCCCTAGTTGTGGTGGAGACAAGATACAACAGTACCACAGAGGACAAGGAAGAAATGTGAAATCTTTCAAAAGTAACAACGTGGTTGAACGCCAGCACTAATACCGGTCTGCTTACCGACCATCCAGTGTCAGCAGACATCATACCAGGAGTATCATTACCTGCTGCTGCCAGGGACTCTTCACAAGAGGAAACACCAAAATCTGTTACCATAAGAGAGTTTCCAATCCAAGAGACCGATCCGGGGCTGGGGGACATGAATGATACTAATGCAGTAGATTACTGGATTCATAGTGCTCCCCCTTCATGTCAGAATCAGGAGAGCAACCTCTCAAACTCACGCCGAGGGCATGAAACAGTAAGAGTAAAGAGTATGAAGATGAGGTATTTATCAAATAATGTGGTCAATTGTGAACAGCGTAATAGCGAGTGTACAAAACGTGAATGGCTTCTCTCGTCCCCATCCCAAGGTCTGTGTATGTCGCTTATTGGCCAAGAGTAGTTGTCGTAGGGGGCCCAAGTACACTGCTTTTCCCGGGGGCCCATAATGCTTTTAGACGGCACTGGGAGCTGCACTGTAAGTAAATTCACACCGTACTGTTTACAGCACGAAACCCAAGAGTTAACCGATAGTTAAATTACTCTTCACTAACAGTACCTTCATTAATGATACATCCCTCAGCTGATAGCATGCTGTGCCCATGTGGTATTAGTCACCAGGTCTCATGTCACTGTGTACATACATTAATAATCCCGAGTTACATCCTGTATTAGGCCTCCCTCACAAGGTCATTAAACGCTGCGTTTACTGCAGATTCAGCCTGGTTTCAGCAGCGCCGCCGTGCGTTATACCAGCATTTTGGCTGCGTTTTCAGCACAGCCAAAAACCAAACCAAGGATGCTGGATTAAAAAAAAGAATTAAATTAAAAAAAATTTACAACACAATCCTCACCTTGCAGGTGCCGTCAGGATCTCTGGTGCCACTTTCTGGACCTCCACAGCCTGCCGGGCACTTGTCAAGCAGGCAGAGGATCTTTTGCTAGTGACTGAGATTGGAAATCCCCGCCTCTAACCAGGCAGAGTAGCTAGAGCGTTTAGCACTGCCAAAAACACGGTACCAAGCTAAAAAAGGAGCGCTAAACGCTGTGCAAAAATGTTTGAATGATAAAGGGCTTATACTGCAGAGCACAACTCAATATTCTGCTTGTTGATGCTGGAAACAGCGCTGATATTTGTTTCCAGCAACCAGCAGAATAGTGAGTGCAGCTCTGGAGTATAATACAGGATATAACTCAGGATCAGTACAGGATAAGTAATGTATGTACACAGTGACTCCACCAGCAGAATAGTGAGTGCAGCTCTGGAGTATAATACAGGATATAACTCAGGATCAGTACAGGATAAGTAATGTATGTATACAGTGACTCCACCAGCAGAATAGGGAGTGCAGCTCTGTAGTAGGTGTGGTGTGTTTGATTTCCACAGAGAACCAGGGTGTGGTTGCAGTCCCAGCTGGAAGCCTGATTTGGATTTCAGGATCAGTGCATGTATCTGGCCTTCTTGTTCTATGGAGTCCCGCAACTCCACCCCCCACCCACCCATCTCCGGTCAGGGGTGGGGGATTGCCAAGAAGGCAGTGACAACACCATCAGCAGCGCTGGCGGCGTACATGGTCTCAACAGCAATAACTAAGAAAGCCGGAGCAACTGGTAAAGCTGTGAAGAGAGGGTCCGGGTCGCAGGCGCAGTGACATGGCCCAGCAGGTTGGTGCAGCCGCATCTGACAGCGCCGGAAGCGAAATGACCCGCAGCCAAACTTTCAGCAAAGGAGGTAAGCTGCAATGGAGTGATCGTCGGAAAGGGTAGTCTATGGTAGAGCTGGCCTCCTGTCTGGCCACAAACATGGTGGAGTATGAGTGTGCGGGGAGAGAAATCATCCTGCCGAAGGAGAAGCTGCAGTCGGCCAGGTCACTGAAGGACCAGACCGCTGCTAAAGGGAAAAAAGATGCAATCAGCAGGACTATACAAGACTGTAAGGACTGCATACAAAGGTGTGAGGAGGAGAGGGACAGGATTCTGGAGCAAAGTGGTTCCTTTAGGGAAAAATTAATAAACAGTGACAGATTCTTCAAAATGGTGTGAGGACGCATTGGTCACAAGGAGGCTGATCACTCTAGCGATGGAGACAGCAGTGGTGACAGTACTGACCAGGATGCCTATGAGGACAGTCTGAGGGAGAAGCCTGTCTGCTCAGGAGAGCAGACCCAGAGTGGCACTACAACCACCAGCAGCCTCCGGCCAGAGCAGGTAGCACTGCCTCCAACCTCCGGGGATTCAGAGGAAGATAAAAGCGATGGGGGCGTTTTGATAGTGCAGCAGATACGGCTGTTGGAATCCCCTGGGGAGAACCTGGTTCAGGAAAAGTATGTGTATGTGACGGGGGCGCTGGTTTGGCTGCAAAGTCGGATCAGGGCACCCCCACCCTGAAAACCCCGGTTTCTGACTCTGCAGTGGGTTTTGAACAGGGATAAAGAAGTTAAACTGGCCGGGTCCTCTGTCCCTGTTTCAGTTGGTGTAGTGACAGAAACAGCCAGCAGGGCGGCCAGCACAGGACGAGGCAAGGTGGCAAAAAATTGTGGCAGTGGTGGAACTGCCAGCACCAGTGATGCGGAAGGTGCTGCGGGGTCGGGGGTCCCCGGTTGACATCTTTGCCCTGATCCATCCCTACGACACGTCTGAGTTTGACCGCGTTGAAGCCGACACTATTTTAGTAGGAGACGCGATTGTCCGATGTGGCAGTCATACATAAAGCAAAAGAAGGGAGTGGAGGTCATGCAACAAAAAGTGATCAAAACGAGGTGGAGCTAGCCACCGATGGAGTAGAAGTGTGTGCTCTCAGCTCCCGTCCGAACCGCCGCCTGTAGAGACGAGCCAGCCGCCGCAAACCGCAAGAAACACCGGAGATGGGGAGGAGAAAAGGGGCAGACAGCCAGGAGCAGCAGAAAAACCCACCATCAGCAGGAATGGAGCGTTTCCTCCACTCCCCGAGAGGACCGCAGCCGCCGCGAAGCACAGCCAAGATGGCGCCGCACACTGCCGCGCACGTGGAGGAAGGGAGACCGGCAACAGCTGAGCACACGGGGAGAGACAGTCCGGACACTCACCGCAGCGGAGCGCCGGCAGACTGTGAGGCTGACGTACAGGAGAGGCATGAGGGAGACCAGGAGACCCTCCAGGTACAGGGGGGAAGCGGTGGGAGCCGCGGAGGGGAGGAGGAGAAGCAGCTGTGCACCAGACAGAGAGCGGCCCCCTCGCCCCCACCCCGGTCCACAGACCCAGCAGAATGCAGCAGTGCTGAGGCACAGGGCAACGCAGGGGAGAAGATACCCCCAGAGACCTGCACAGAAACCCCCAAAGGCTGCAATAAAGCCAAAGTAAGGGACCCACATCCCCCCCACTCTGCATGGGGAAGCACAGAAGAGGGGCAGATGAACCCTGCGACAGGGGCAAGACAGAAAGTCAGAGCTGACCCCAAAGCCCCCCCCCCCCCCCTCCCACAGAGGCAGGCACGTGTCCAGCAGGAATACCCTCATATAGAAGAGGTGGAACGTCCCAGAAGCACTACTACCCCCAGCAAAACCAGCACTTATATGAAAAACAAAGACAAGGCGCAAGAAATAGCCCAGGGGGGAACAACCGCCTCAAAACTACAGCCTGCTGCGCGCACCAGCACCTCAGACAGTGAGGGGGGTAAGACCGTAGAGGAAGATTGGGACTGGAAGGCCCACCTAAAGGCGATCCCCACAAAATCAGAAATGAACTCGCTTCTACAGAAACTAGATGCAGCTCACAAACAAGACATCGCAGCACTACAGGAAGATATCAAACACGTAGGACAAAGGGTGGAAGAAATTGAAGAGAATCAAGACACGATCCAGAACACTATAAAAGAACATGCGCAACTGTTAGAAATGCAAGCGCACCAGATCGCGGACCTAACCAACCATATTGACGACATTGAAAATCGCCACAGGCGGAATAACCTCCGCATAAGAGGCCTCTCGGAAGAGGTTGACAATAGCCAGCTGGAAGATTGGGTCATTGAATTTTTCAACCACATCCTGGACAGACCCGCAGAGAACCACCTGGAACTAGATAGAGTCCACCGCGCTCTTGGCCCGAAACCCACAGATCCATCCAGACCTAGAGATGTCATCTGCCGGGTACACTTCTTTAAGGAAAAGGATCAAATACTACAAAGAACGCGAACAGCTGAGGATCTAACGTTCAGGGGCCAATCAGTTGAGGTGTTCCCAGATCTGTCAAGACGCACATTACAGCTACGACGGGCCCTGAAACCCTTGCTTAATGCTATGCGGGAAAGAAACATCCCTTATAGATGGGGATTTCCGCTTCAATTACAAGCAAGAAGAGGAGGGAAGACGGCGACCTTCAAGAATCTGGGTGATCTGCCAGGGTTTCTAGGGGCACTGGAACTACCACACATCGCGATCCCAGACTGGCCCTCCTTTAAAGGGCCCCCGGTGCTACCACCAAGGCCGGAATGGCATAAAGCAGGAAAAGGAGGACGCAAAACAAGAGGCAGCGAGACCAAAGAACAAGACGGCAATGGGACTTAAAATACCACCTCTGCCAGAAGGCCCAGATTTAACGGACACATGAAGCTCTGGGGTTGAAAAGAACCCCCTCCTCTGACATTTCTTACCGACCGAATACGGTCCCACTCTAGATCCCCGGTAACGGGGTGGCCCTGCGGCGGGCTGGAAATCCGTCTTCAGTAGCAAAAATTTAATTTTCTCCCCACCTTTTTTTTTGTTTTGTTTTTGTTTGTAAATTTTTTTTTTCCTTTTTCTTTCTCCTTTCTCTCCTCCTTTCCCTTTTCTCTCCCTGTCTTCTCCCCCCCCCCTTCCTTTTTTTTTTTTTTTTTTTTTTTATTATTCCACCCCCCCCCCCCTTTATCCCACTTCTCCCCTATTCCCCACTTATCTCTAATTCCCCCGTCCTATCGTATTTCCCCCTTCCCCCCCCCCCCCCTCACCCGTATGTTTCCCCATCACTTTTTCTAAACGCTCTTTTCTCTCACACCCGGTCTCCTTGGTACACCACCACTCACACAGCTCTCGCCCTCTCCCAAGGAGCGAGTCACGGCGATGGTGAAGGCGGGGGGAGACCTCTGTTTTTGGCTTCCCCGCCTCCCACATAGGATACACAGCCTCGAGCTGCATTAAAAGATATAATGTTTCCCCCGGAATATATTTTGGTGGGCAGCTATGCCCTGCTCACTATGGTTCGCATTAGTTTCTATTCCCCCCCCCCCCCCCCTGTTGGGGGGACTCCTTGTGCTCCCCTTTTTTTGTTTCTCCCCCCCCCCGTCTTTTTGTCTGTTATGTGTCTTTTTTTACTTTTTTAGATGCAGGTGGTGCTCTTTATGGGACAATAAACAAAAGAAAAATGGCATGCGCTGGCATCCCCCCACCCCGCTTCCCTCCCTTATCCCCTCTGGCTTTCCTAATCCTTTGTCTCCTACCCTCGCGCGCTTCACTAGTCAGGATCATGCGAATACAAGACAACGTCCCCCTATAAAATACCATGGTTAGCTTAAAAATATGTACCTACAACGCCAAGGGGCTGAACGTACCATCCAAAAGAGGCCAAATCCTATTCCACATGCAGAGGAAAGGGATCAAAGTCCTCCTGCTTCAGGAGACACACTTCAAGGCAGGTGAGATCCCGACATGCTCCACTAAAAGGTTCCCTGCATGGTACCATAGCCCCGATCCCAACCGCAAGGCAGGGGGCGTTTCTATCGCCTTCCATAACACCTTACAAGTTCAGCCCCTTGACGTACTACGCGACCCAGAGGGACGCTTCCTGTTTATTAAAGTAGAAGTGCTAGGTAAAAGAATAACATTTGCCAATGCTTATTTCCCAAACCAGGGACAGACATCCTTCGGATTGATCGTGCTGGAGAAGCTAGCAAGGTTTGCAGAGGGCTCAGCCATTATACTGGGGGGAGACTTCAACCTCGCACTCAACCCGGAACATGATACTTCATCAGGTAAGTCCTCTGTCTCGTGGGCTGCCACACGCGCCCTTCTCAAGGAATTGGGGAGGATGCGTCTGGTTGACTTATGGAGGGTCATGCATCCGGATGGTAGGGACTACACATACCACTCATCCGCACATAACAGTTACAGTAGAATAGACTGTGTGGGTCTCTCACTCGTTATTGGACGCCCAGCCGACTTGCTCAATAGGACCCCTGATATGGTCAGATCACACGCCAGTATATGCAGAATTCGCAGACACACCGGGAGACACTAGACAAAAGAACTGGAGATAAAATGATAACCTCCTAAAGGACCCCCTGTGCCTACAGGACGTTAAAGCTACTATAGCAAATTACATAATAGACCACAAGGACGATGAAACCAGGGCCCCGCTGAAATGGGAAGCGCTTAAATGCGTAGTGAGAGGAATTCTAATTTTGCACGGGGCAAGGCTTAAAAAAGAGAGAGCGCGTGAACTGGGGGGCCTGCTGGTGATCCTCCAAGAACAGGAGTTAGCAAATAAAAGAGCGCCAAATATTGGGCTACAGGCAGAGATATCAACCTTGCGGCAACGGATTAAGGCAATCCTGGACCAGAAAACCTTAGCTTACAGAGATAGGATGCGAGGAATCGACTTCGAATCTGGGGACAAATGCGGTAGAAGATTAGCGCAATCTCTACATCCACGAATGCCCCAGACATTCATTGCAAAACTTCACAAATCTGGGGGGGGATTTAGCTTTCTCGACACGAGATATACAAGATGAATTCCACAGCTATTATGACGGACTCTATAACATAGTAAAAGATCAGGAACTTAACGGGACCGACAGTAAAGAAGAGGAGGAGTACCTAAAAGAATTCGGTCCAGGCCCAATAGAGCAGGAAATTGCAGAAAACCTAGATCAAGACTTCTCTCAGGAAGAAGTCCTAGAATGTATTGGTGAATTAAAATTAGGCAAAAGTCCAGGCCCAGACGGCTACACGGCGCGTTTCTACAAGCAGTTCAAAGATGAATTATCCCCCCTCATAACACAAACATTTAACGAGGTGTCCAGGGAAAACCCTTTCCCTTCTCAAGCCCTCCAAGCTCACATAGCAGTAGTCCCAAAACCAGGAAAAGACCCAACACATTGTTCCAATTTCAGGCCAATATCACTGATAAACATTGACGTCAAAATGTTTGCCAGGCTGATTGCGAACAGGCTTGGCAAGCATATCCCAGGCCTGATCCACAAGGAGCAAGTGGGCTTTGTCCCTGGAAGAGAAGCCAGAGACAACACCATCAAAGCTATATCCTTGATCAACCTAGCTAGAGCCCAAAACAAGCCACTGTGTCTACTCTCAGTAGACGCGGAAAAGGCTTTCGACAGGGTCAGCTGGAGACACCTGGAGGGGACCCTAAGACAAATAGGCCTTGGACAGAGGACAAGGGAACGAATCTTGGCCCTATACAACGGCCCCTCAGCCAAGATTAAAATAAATGGAGCCCTTTCAGAACCCATAATGATCCGTAACGGTACCAGACAGGGCTGCCCACTGTCGCCCCTGCTATATATCCTGTCAATGGAATCCCTAGCCAATGCCATCCGGAGTAACATATCAATCAGAGGCCCCCATGATGGTATTCGTGAACATAAAATGGCATTGTTTGCGGACGACCTTCTTCTGTTCGTATCAAATCCCAGGGTAGGACTACCAATAGTGATGAGAGAATTCGCAAGGTATGGGAGGGTGAGCAATTTCAAAGTAAATCTACAAAAATCTGAGATGCTAAACATAACGATCCCCCAGAGAGAAGCGCAGGACCTAGAAGAAGCTTTCCCGTTTAAATGGAAGCCCACATCCATAAAATATCTTGGAGTTCAACTACCTGCAAACCCCGCCCAGACCTTCGACTTAAATTTCCAACCCTTCCTTGCCAAACTTAAAGAGGACTTAGAAAAGTGGAGCCCACTTTATATATCTTGGACAGGCAGAATAAGCGCGGTAAAAATGGACACTTTGCCGAAATTCCTGTACCTGTGTCAGACACTACCTGTCCACCTCAACAGGCGATTCCTGCTTAATATACGCTCGCTAATAAATAACTTTGTCTGGAGGGGCCGTAGACCCCGGCTCAGACACACGCTCCTTACGCGCCCCAAGGAACAGGGAGGACTGGGACTCCCAGACTTCGCCCTGTATTATAGGGCGAGCCTAGGCAACTTTGTGCTATCACTCCTAAGGGATAAGAGCACGAAGCTATGGGTAGAATTGGAGCACAATATTGCATCTCTAGCGGTCCAGGGGGTCCCGTGGATCCCGAGACAATATTGGAAAGAGATAAACTCCATCTCGCCGCAATTAGGGGAAGTGCTCAGAGCATGGGGCACATTTGCCCAGAAAACGGGTTTGATCTCAGTTCCGGGACCACTGACCCCACTGATAGCCAATCCTCAGTTTCAGGCTTTTGAGAGAGGGAACCAGGTCTTGTCACTATCTAACTCCCCGGTCCCACGAGTGAGAGACGTAGTCACACAGACAGGAGTGAGACCCCTGAGAGACTTCTATGAAGGAACCAGACCCCCGCCAGGGGCTTGGTTAAAATATTTTCAGGTGAGGGGGTATGTGGAGTCCCTGACACCCAGGGGATGTGGCAACTTACCACTGACCCAGTTTGAAACCGCATGCATGACAGCATCCCCAGTGACACACGGAATCTCGCAGACATACAGATTGTTGGTGGCCCGCGAGGGGGAGGACGACCCCCCCCCCCCCCAGTTATGTGGCACAGTGGGAAAGGGAAATGGGAATAACGCTCACCAGTACGGACTGGAAGAGGGCTTTCCTCATGTGTCACAAAAGTACCAAATTTAGCAGAATACAAGAACAAAATTTTAAAATTTTGGCACGATGGTACAGGACACCGGTGAGACTGCACCAAATGGACGCACAAGTCTCCGATATATGTTGGAGATGCCAGAGTAGCATAGGAACAATGCTACATATCTGGTGGGAATGTCCACTAGTAGCCGAACTATGGAAAAGCGTGGAACTCCTCTACAATAGCATGGCCAGATCAGCGGTGTCCTTTACAGCAAAAATGGCCCTACTATTAATGCTCCAGGGACCCATGGCAAAGATCAAGGCTGATCTTCTGAGATTGGTCATTCTCGCAGTCAAGATGTCTGTCCCGGGTCTATGGCACACCACGGCTCCTCCCACAAGGGTTATATGGACAAAAAAACTCAATACCCTTATGAGATACGAAATAGAGGGAGCAGAGGAAGAAAAAGACCGCGAAAGGTCCTACAATCTCTGGAGACCGTGGATCGCCATGAGAGCGTCTAAACCCTTTGAAAAATGGTTGAATACGGGTACTATGGACCCTTAGGGCTCTTGGAAACCCCCAAAAAGCCATAAGCAAGGCTTTCATCACCTCCCTAACCCCTTATCCCAACATCTTCCCCTACCTTCTACTCCCCCCAGCCAGATACTTGCCTGTATTTATTAATGCACCACAAAGTTGTATTTTCCCTCTTTAATTTTATTTTTTTATTTTTATTTTTTTTATATTTACTGTTTTAAGAAATAAATGAATTCTGCAGGAAAAGTCTGTGTTACACGATTTAAGAGAAATCAGCGTGGCCACGCTTAAGCAAAATGATAACTGCAGATTAATGTAATGTAACACTGTTTAATGTTTACTAGAGATGAGCGAACGTACTCGTCCGAGCTTGATGCTCGGGCGAATATTAGGGTGTTCGGGATGCTCGTTACTCGTAACGAGTACCACGCGATGTTCGGGTTACTTTCACTTTCCTCTGTGAGACGTTAGCGCGCTTTTCTGGCCAATTGAAAGACAGGGAAGGCATTACAACTTCCCCCTGCGACGTTCAAGCCCTATACCACCCCCCTGCAGTGAGTGGCTGGGAAGATCAGATGTCACCCGAGTATATATATCTGCCCTTCCCGCGGCTCGCCACAGATGCATTCTGACATTAGTTCAGGGAAAGTGGTATCGTGTTGGAGCTGCTATAGGGAGAGTGTTAGGTGTATTGTAGGCTTCAAGAACCCCAACGGTCCTTCTAAAGGCCATAAATCTTCTCTATATGCGCTCAATGGGGCCGGCAGCAGCAGCGCCGACCCCATTGAGAACATATGGAAGACAAATCCTTCTTTTCTGCCACAGCTGTAACAGAGAAGAACGATGTTAGCCCATTGAATTCAATGGAACCAGCAATACAGCAGGTTCCACTGAATGCAATGGGCTGCCGGCGATCGCAGGATGAATGGTCGGAAAGGGGTTAAATATATAACCCCTTTCCTGCAATTCATCCAGAAATGTGTTACACTAAAAATATATACCGGCGTATAAGGCGACGGGGCGTATAAGACGACCCCCCAACTGTCACCTTATACGCCGGCAATACAGTGGAGCAAAGAATAAAAATCATTACTTACTTCTTCAGACGATCTGCGGCGCTCCTGCAGACTGTCACTCCCTCCTGGTGTTTGTAGGCTCTTGCTCCCTCCTGGTTCCCGGCAGACTATAGCTTTCTCTACGAAAGGCTTTAAATCCACGCCTCCAGAAACACACGTGCCTTCAGCCAATCACAGCCAATGACAATGATGTCATTGAATTGCTGTGATTGGCTGTGTTTCTGGAGGCGGGGATTTCAAGCCTTTCATAGAGAAAGCTATAGTCTGCCGTGGACCAGGAGGGGGAGCAAGAGCCTACAAACACCAGGAGGGAGTGACAGTCTGCAGGAGCGCCGCAGATCGTCTGAAGTAGTAAGTAATGCTTTTTATTCTTTGCTCCACTGTATTACCGGCGTATAAGGTGACAGTTGGGGGGTCGTCTTATACGCCCTGTCGCCTTATACGCCGGTATATATTTTTATTGTAACACATTTCTGGATGAATTGCAGGGAAGGGCTTATATATTTAACCCCTTCCCAACCATTCATCCTGCGATCGCCGGCAGCCCATTGCATTCAGTGGAACCTGCTGTATTGCCGCTCCATTGAATTCAATGGGCAAACATCGTTCTTCTCTGCCACAGCTGTTACAGCTATGGCAGAGGAGAACGATCTTTACGCTGACAGTGCGGGGGGGGGGGGGGGGGGCACTCTTGCCGCTATTGTGGCTTAATAGTGGGACCTGGGAACTTGAGATGCAGCCCAACATGTAGCCCCTCGCCTGCCCTATCCGTTGCTGTGTCGTTCCCATCACTTTGTAGAATTGCCCAGATTTTCACCAATGAAAACCTTAGCGAGCATCGGCGAAATACAAAAATGCTCGGGTCACCCATTGACTTCAATGGGGTTCGTTACTCGAAACGAACCCTCGAGCATTGCGAAAATTTCGTGCTGAGTAACGAGCACCCGAGCATTTTGGTGTTCGCTCATCTCTAATGTTTGCTGAAAATGTACAATAAAAAATGATTGAAACAAAAAGTGATCAAAACTATACCAATGCAAACGACAGGATATGCTGCAACACACACACACACCGACCGCTCCAAATATATATATATACATACATACACACACACACACACACACAAAAAAAAAAGTTATTGCGCACACAAGATCGCGGCAAAAAAAAGTTTAAGAAATTAAATATCTTTGAAAAAAAATATAGTACAAGGGGAAAAAAAAAAAAAAAAACACACCCCACACAAAAACACTCTAATTTTGGTAGAATACAATTATCAGGTTGTTTTTGTTGCAGTTTGCGCATCGTAGAAACAAGATACAACAGAAGTTTGTGGAGTTTCACACTTAACCCCCTCCTTCCCACCCCCATTTCTCTCCACCTAAGTTTTTTTATGTTTTTTTCAGTACAATATATGTAACATAAAGGAGTACCATTGAAGAACAACTCGTCCCACAAAAGACAGGCCCGCATACAGCAAGGGCGAGTGATAAAGCGGATAAGAGGGGACTGGACCCCATGATATTACAGGATGTAGACATTAGGTGGTCAGCAGGGTGTTGATCTTAAACCCTGATCCGGGGATTATTCTGACTGCCACTATGGAGTCAGGAAGGATTCTTTTTCCCCCACATGGGCTAAATTGGGGTCTTTTTGCCTTACTCTGGATCAACCAGGGAGTTGTAAACCCCACATAAACACAGCGCTATAAACCGCACCAATACCGCAGCTGCTGCACCGCCTGAATAACACTGCGGGACAGCGAGGACCCTGCGGACACTTCTAGGACACTTGTGTCCTCCTCCGGGGCTTCTCCCTTACCCGCTCCTGCTGGGACAGGACAGCCCGACAGCCCATCTTGAACCTGAGCAAGTTGTAGATCTCCTCCGGGTGTCCCAGAGACCTCACGAAGTCCATGACGGCGGGGAGCGATGCGCGATCCTCACCTGCAGCAGCATCACATATATTCACCTGCCGGCTGTTAGCCCCGCCTCCGCTGTCACTCCCAGCCAATAGCTGCGCTGCTCTGTAGCCGACTGACAAGTCTGACGGGACGGACCGCCCACTTACTATAGAGAGGACCTGTTGCTGGGGTAACGGATCACGCTGGAAGGTGATTGGCTGAGTGGGTGATGCACAGCGAACGATTCGGGCTGTGATTACGTCACTGAAGATTGGGGCATGCTGGGAAATGTAGTTTCTCAGCCACTAGCTGCACCTTGTCTGGGTGTTGATGAACTACAAGCCCCAGTAAACCCTGCAGGCGTTGTTCTGAAACTACAAGTTCCAGCAGCCACTGCGGTAATATTATCAGTGGAGTCAAAGCAGAAAGGAGATATTTAGTGCAAATAATGGCATCACTGCGGTGCAGGAGCCATTGGATCACAGAATTCACAAGTCCAGTTAAATAGTTTGGCGCAGTCATTGCGCTTTGTGGAACCGCTCACTTATTAATGCTTTATTTCCAATGTTGTCACAGACCAAGATGAAACATGGGGGCGTCTGTCACACATTTGGAGTTTAACACCATTTTTGTAAGGCCGCTAGTCATTAGCATAACGGCGTGAATGTATCAGAACTGGCGCTAAGTGGTAAAGTGGCCCACGGCGACCAATCAGCTTCCACCTCATTCCTCAGGGGCGTTCTGGTTGCTATGGGCAACACCTCCACTCCTCTCTGCACCAGGCGTGATACATCTTCAGCGTCTGCTGGCAACACAACACGCCGTGCGCCATATTTATGCAAATGGAGAAGATGGAACAATACCTCTGCAGCGCCACCTATTGGCAGGCAGCATTCCTGGAGTGAATGTCAGACTCTTTATAGAAGCCTTATTACTCTAACCGGGAATTGTTAACCAAGCCGCACAGACAGCTGCTGCCGGGGTTTTACCCTTTCAATCCCCAATCATTCTTATAAGGCTTCTATAAAGAATCTGACATTCACTGCAGGAAAGCAGCCTGCCAATAGGTGGCGCCAAAGAGGTATTGTTCCATCTCCCCTATTTGCATATTTCCCAGAGGCCTTATAAGTCTCCTCCCACCCTCTAGGTGTCTCCCTAAGCAGAGATGATCCCCTCCCGCCCCGCATCACAGGCCGCTCACCAGCCGAGCCAGAAGCCTGCTGCATACTGATTTCTGTTTCAAGTCTTCAAAGTTATCAAGATCTCTGCTTGCTGTGCTTTAACCCTTTAAGCACACGGCCCTTTTTTTCATTTTTGTTTTTTCTTTCCGCTTTCAAAAAATCCTAACTTTTATTTATTCATTGATGTAGATGTGTGCGGGATTGTTTTTTGCAGGAAGAGTTTTATTTTTTTAATGCTACTATTTAATTTAGCATATAATGTACTGAAAAACGTAAAAAAATTCTAAGTGGAGTGAAATGGGAAAAAAATGAAGCCCCGCCATATTTAGTAACATAGTATGTTATGCTGAATGAAGACAATGTCCATCTAGTTCAGCCTGTTTAACCTCCCTGTTGATCCAGACGAAGGCAAAAAAAAAACAAAAACATGAGGCAGAAGCCAATTAGCCCTTTCGGGGGGGAAATTCCTTCCGACTCCCTAATGGCAATCAGAATAATCCCTGGATCAGCCCCTAATAGTTCCTACCTGTTTGTAAGACCCGGATCAACAATATACAGAGTTATTTGGTCGCCCCTTAGCCGTCTTTTTTCCAGGGTGAATAATCCTAATTTGGATAGCCTCTCTTGGTATTCCAATCCCTTCATTCCATGTATTAGTTTATTGATTGCTCCAGTTAAATCTACAATCCACTAATACCCCCAGGTCTTTTTCCTATCACTTTCCCCTAGCAGTACCTCATTTAGTGTATATTTGTGACATCCGTTTCTCCTGCCCATGTGCAGAACCTTACATTTATCAACATTGAACTTCATTTGCCATTTTTCTCCCCAAGCCCCCAGCTTATCTAGGTCCGTTTGTAGCCGCACATTGTCCTCCGTTGCATTGGTTATATTGTATAATTTTGAGTCATCTGTAAATATTGATATTTTACTGTGCAGCCCCTCTATCAGGTCGTTGATAGATATATTGAACAGAATGGGGCCCAATACTGAACCCTGTGGCCCCCACTAGTGACTGTGGCCCAATCAGAGTACGAACCATTTATTACCACCCTCTGCTTCCTATCACTGAGCCGGTTATTTACCCAATTACACACGTTATCGCCCAGACTGAGCTGCCTCATTTTGTATTTCAACTTATTATGCGGCACAGTGTCAAATGCTTTAGAGAAGTCCAGATATACGAGATCAATAGACTCTCCCAGGTCCAGCCTAGAGCTTACTTCATCGTAGAAGCTGATCAGATGGTCTGACATGATCGATCCCTCATGAATCCATGCTGGTGAGGGGTTATACTGTTGTTCTACTTGAGGTATTCTAGGATGGCGTCTCTCAGAAGCCCCTCGAATATTTTTCCAGTTACTGAAGTGAGACTTACCAGCCTGTAGTTACCAGGCTCACTTTTGGACCCCTTTTTATGAATTGGAACCACGTTGGCAATGCGCCAATCCAGTAGTACAACCCCAGTCTTGATAGTGTCCATAAATATTAGAAATAGCTGCCTAGCTATCACATCACTTAGTTCCTTTAGAACCTTTGGCTGTATTCTATCTGGGCCCAGTGATTTATCAATTTTAATCCTATTGAACCGGCTCTGCACTTCCATCTGAGTCAGGTATATAATATTTTGCGAGGGGTTCATTTTGCTCGATCGAGCAATTGCCCTTAGCGAGTATGCTCGCTCATCACTAATCAAGACACCTTTAAGGGTGCGTTCACACAGCACAGATTTTGGTGCAGATCTGCAGCAGATTTCATCCTTTTAACTGAATTCAAATTGGAAGGATGAATTCTGCAGCAAATCGGTGACCAGTGACTGCACCCAAATATCAGTCTGCCTCGCTTCAGGCAGAAGGACGGCCCCGACGACTCAGGATTACTGTTACATTAAAGGGGTTCACTGACATATTCCCCGAGGGCTCGCCCCTTCTTTTTTTCTCCCCATTCTCAGTTTGTCCTCCCTACTTTTAAAGAAATCTTAACTCTCTATTTAGCAATGAGCGTAGATGTCTGAGGGTTTTTTTTGTGGGACGGGTTGTGTTTTTCAATAGTACCATATAATGTACTGAAAAACTTTAAAAAAAATTCTAAGTGGAGTGAAATGGAAAAAAAAAAATTAAATTATTTTGGTGGTTGAGGAGGGATATTGGTGTACACATTGAAGCAAAAATAATCTGATACCTTCATTCTGTGGGTCAGTACGATAACAAATATATTGGTGTTTATAGGTTTTTTGGTAATACTTTTAGAATAGATCTTTGGAAAAAAAATAAAATTTTCTGACAGCCATAACGTTTTTATTTTTCCATCAGCATAACTATGCAAGGGCTCATTTTTTGTGGGGCGTCTTGTAGTTTCTATTGGTACCATTATGGAGTACATTGGACTTTTTGCTTGTTTATTACATTTTTTCTTGGAGATGGGGTGACCATAAAGAGCGCAATTCTGGCATTTTTTTCCTGTCTGACCTGACTCACCATGTGGGCTAAAAGTGTTGCTTTAACCCTTTCTAATCCAATAATTTGTATCCTGGTTTTCCTAGGGGGCTTACTCTTTTCCTGCCATTATACAACAGCACCATATGCTGGCTAAAGCCAGTACTGCATAAGGTGACACGTTTGATAGGCTCCAACAGCAGAGAGGCTGGCAATATACAGTAAGAGAACCCCGACGGACATCTTCCAACATCGGAGCTGTACAGCCTTAAATCATAATGCCTTCAGAGGTCAGACAGTGGATTGGAAAGGGTTAATAGATTGGACTTTTATGGATGCAGGCGATACTGAATATATTTTTGGATTTATTTCAATTTCTATTATAAATATGGCAAAATGTTTATTTAAAAAAAACTTTACCTTTTATGTTTCATATTTGTGTGAGATTTGAGGGTCTTGCAACGCACAAACCCTGCGGGATTTTTTTCAGCCGTGTGAAAGGTTTTGCATAGCCAAGTAATTCAGACATTTTTTTTTTTACCACATTCACTTCATTTAGGTGGTAAAAATAGACAGATTTATTAAAAAATGGCAAAATTTGGAAACAAAATGCATAAATTGTCATCATTTCACATTTTCAACCGCAATATGTCGAACACACTGTACAAACTTTTGACGCGATATATAATTTTCATCTGTTTACTTTATTCTGGAAGCACAATTAAAAAACTTTAAGCTTTTTATCCATGTAAAAGATGTACAAATTTAACATTCCTTATTAACATTTTGAGGAACATTTCGTTTTCCCGTCGCGCGTTGCTGCGAAGACAGACAGACATACATTCGTTTTTATATATCTAGATAACAGCCAACCAATCACAGCGCAGCTTTTTTAGGTTACCTCAGTGGTATAATATATAACAACCAATCACAGCGCAGCTTTCATGTTACCTCAGCTTTATAATATATAACACCCAATCACAGCACAGCTTATATGTTACCTCAGCAGTATAAAATATAACAACCAATCACAGTGCAGCTTTCATGTTACGTCAGCAGTAAGAGAAATAACCAATCACAGCGCAACTTTATTCTGCCTCAGCAATATAAAAAATAGCAACAAATCACAGCGCAGCATTCATTTTACCTCAGCAGTATAATATATAACAACCAATCACAGCACAGCTTTTATTTTACCTCAGCATTCTCAATATCCAGGAATTGTCTTGTGATATGTTCGGCGGATGCATCATTTTGTAGTTGAACACGCATCCCGTTGCTCGTAATGCCTTTTGCTTTTGTGCTTGAGATGGAAAAATCAAACGATCTTTGTCTGGGGGGCATAACTGTCGACGACGCTCGCACGCGCGCCACCTATCGTAGGATAGTTGTACTATGCCAGTAATCTTCCCAGGAGTGTACTCAACAACTTCCCATTAACTTTTCCTATTTATGACATAATCAATGCTCGTGCTAAATTTCAAGTTTCTATGACATTGGGAAGCGAGAAAATTCGATTCCGTACGTAAAATTTGGACGCCAATTCTTTTGCACCTAGAATTAAATAATCGAGTTGGGACCCATTACCTTTTCCTATTTATGACATATTCAATGCTCGTGCCAAATTTCGAGTTTCTATGACATTGGGAAGCAAGAAAATTAGATTCCGTACGTAAAATTTGGACGCTAATTCTTTTGCGCATAGAATTGAATAATTGAGTTGGGACCCATTAGCGTTTCCTATTTGTGACATATTCAATGCCCGTGCCAAATTTCGAGTTTCTATGTGAGAAAATTAGATTCCGTACGTAAAATTTGGACGCTAATTCTTTTGCGCATAGAATTGAATAATCGAGTTGGGACCCATTACCTTTTCCTATTTATGACATAATCAATGCTCGTGCCAAATTTCAAGTTTCTATGACATTGGGAAGCGAGAAAATTAGATTCCGTATGTAAAATTTGGACGCTAATTCTTTTGCGCATAGAATTGAATAATCGAGTTGAGACCCATTACCTTTTCCTATTTATGACATAGTCAATGCTCGTGCCAAATTTCATGTTTCTACGACATCGGGAAGTGAGAGAATTAGTGGCAATGATGGAAATCGAACGATCGTGGCTCTGTATGTGTCATAATAGAGCCTTAATGAGATCACAATGCAGCTTTAACTGTCAGACATCCAGTGATGGAAATCAAATGATCTACGTGGGGGGGGGCGTAACCTTCGACGACGCTCGCACGCGCGCCATTTATCGTAGGATAGTTGTACTTTGCCTATAATCTTCCCAGGAGTGTACTTAACTTCCCAAAGTTTCATGGCGATCGGATGAATGGTGTAGTAGCACATAAAGGACAAACAGACAGACAGACACACACGCATACAGACATACATTCAATTTTATATATATAGATGGCAAAATGCATAAATTTTGTCATCATTTCACATTTTCAACCGCAATATGTCAAACACACTGTACAAACGTTTGACGCGATATATAATTTTCATCTGTTTACTTTATTCTGGAAGCACAATTAAAAAACTAAGCTTTTTATCCATGTAAAAGATGTACAAATTTAACATTTCTTATTAACATTGAGGAACATTTCGTTTTCCTACACCAAGCCAAGATTGCAAAGGTTTATAGGTGTCTGAATGATAGATGGATTCCCTAAAGAGATTCCCTCCTCCCCTCTTTTTGGTATTCCCTGAATGTTACATAAAATAAATGTACAACTGTGTGATATGTCTCAAAAAAAAGGTAATTACAGGGGGCGTGGCCTAACTGAGCACCAAGTTGGCCGCTTGATCTTGGAGCTCCGAGAACCTTCTATTAAAGCAACTAAAAGCTACAACAGAGGCATTTCACCCACCCCACTATGATCCTTGGATCCCTCTCCACTAATTGAGCTTCCGACGCAGACCTACCCGACAGATAACCGGACATCTAGAGGACTCTTACCCTCCATGTGCTGCCTGGCTTCCTGCCGCGCCTGGGACCCTCCCTAGTCCGCCCGCTTCGCCGGAGTAAATCTGAGCCCCCCGTAACCCTCCAAAACTCTAAACCGGTCTGCAGTCGCCTAAAAGACCTACCGCTGGTGTCAACGAGCGGAGATAGCAAAGGTGAGAACGTTACACCCACTCACTGCCTTCTGCGGTCCGCCGGCGCTCCTTGCGTCCCCGGCGGTCTCTCTCTTCTGTCGGAAGCAGGTGGGGAGCCTGGCTCAGTGGCGTGTCCCGCACTGCCGCCCGACGCTGCCCCGGAGAGTACAGCCGCAATTCCTACTGTGTCGGAGGCTGGTGAGGAGTTCGCCTCACCTGTGGTCCTGCACCACTGACCGCTGACGCTCCGAAGATCCTGCCGGGAGCCCTGTAGTGCCGGAGGTGAGTGAGGTGCTACCTCATATATAAGTCCCGTGCTACCGGCGGCTGACGGCCCGAAGGCTCCTAGCGAACTTACTGCTGTGCCGGAGGCGGGCGAAGTGCCTGTCACCTGGGAATAACCTGCGCCCGCACCGGAGGTCCCTAACCAGCACCCCGCTGTACCAGAGACAGAAGGGAAGCCAGCCTCATTGGGTAAACCCCCACCGCTGACCAACACCATCTTGGAGTGCCAGTCTGACTTCCCCTGCTTGCCGGAGAGCGCAGTTGTGAGAACAAAGACTGTTAACCCCTTGTGGCCCACAAGTTAAAAAAAAAAAAAAAAAAAAAAGGTCATTGGTCTGCCTACTTACTCCAGAACAGACTGGAGAGAAGTCCCTACAATACTCAACTATTCTCCACAACTCCCGTGTGCAGAATTGGGCGATAGTTTAACTCTTTTCTAAACCTCATGCGCAAGCTTTTCTGCAAAGAAGCACTCCCATAAAAATATAGAAAAGCTTGGTGTGGTGTGGGCGGACTGAGGTCCAAGAAGATCGCACTGCTCTGAGATCCGTTCCAATCCTTTGAAATCACTTTATACAGTTCCGAAGGGATCTCTTACCGGCGGGTGTCTTCTCTAATCCCTGCCCGTCTGCCATGACCCGGCGCAAGTCTGCAAAGCCTTCTCCTCAGCGTGTAGCTGATTTCTTCACGGCCCGCAGCAGTAGAAGAGGCCTGGCTCCCGCGCTCACAACTCCATTGGGCGGCCCCTCCACCGAAGTTTGCGACTCCCCGCGGAGATTAAGATCAGCACCGGACAGACCAGGTACCGCCCGGGGGGAGACCCGTTCCCCTTCAGAGATGGGAGAGGTGAGTGATGCTGCAACGTCCACCACATACACCAGTTCTCACTCACCTAAAATGGCGCCCTACCCTGTGTCTCCCTCTGGGAATGACATCTCTCCCTCAGCTAGCCCAGACAAAAGAAGATCTAGAATAGAAACAGCCTCGCAAACACTACTCCCCCCCCCCCCCCCATCAGGCAGTGCAGAACTAATCAATATGCTCCCCTCCTCAAACCAGCCCGCGTCGGAAGCATTTATTAAAGAAATGATGGTGGCACTAAGAAATTCTATGCGTGAAGATCTCAACTCTGTCTCATCACGAATTAGCGCATCCATATCGGAGGTGGAGGAAAGAACCACTCACATTGAACATAATCTTCAGCTATTTGCGGACTTATCGGCCGCCACCATCCAAGCCAGAAAGGCATTTATTCGTATAACCACCTCACTCAGAAGAGAAAAAATCCCATACAAATGGGGATACCCCACAAAATTAATTCTTCACAAAGAGGGATCAAATTTCATCATCAGCAATCCCGAAGACAGGGAAAAGATTTTAAGGTCCTGGGGCATTCACATTTCAGACAGTCGCCAGGGCAAAGCCTCGTGAGGAGTCCCACCCCCCCCCCCTCTCCCCGCTGAAATGTCTCCACACCTATGCCACAGATTGGAGGTTCCTAATCGTCAGGCGAACTTTTCTCCCCCAGAGAATATGCAGGTTCCTGACCCTGCTAGAAGAACTTTGTTTCTGTTATGTTATCTCATGTTGCATCGGCTATTTTTCTCCGAGCTTAGAAACAGCTCCCTACCAGCGTATTTGAACTGGTACAATTGGCCGACTGTTTAGGTTATATATGTTCCTATTTCCCCGCCTCATACCCCTCCCTCTACAAGTGGTTCTATAACAGGGGTCCGTAGCCTCTACAACGCTCCTCTAAATAATCCATGGCTGTAAAAGTATGCTTCCTTAATGTTAAACATATAATAAGAAAGACGTCAGGCAGCAGGTTTGGTGCGATTGTATTTTATGCATTCATGAGAATACACAGATAATAATGCCTCCTCAACACACAAGATGGCGACGTTTCGACTCCAAAGAATGAGTCTTTGTCAAGCTTGACAAAGACTCATTCTTTGGAGTCGAAACGTCGCCATCTTGTGTGTTGAGGAGGCATTATTATCTGTGTATTCTCATGAATGCATAAAATACAATCGCACCAAACCTGCTGCCTGACGTCTTTCTTATTATATGTATATCTTTTGGGAATTTGGACTCGTTCCCGGTCTGGGCGTGCAGACAAGGCTGAAGGATACAGCTTAGGATTTTTTCCCCCCCGAACTGGTAGTGGTGAGTGCTGCTGTTCAACTTTATTTCCTTAATGTTAAAGGCCTAAATTCTCCTTTCATGAGATCATCTGTCTGGAACGACGCCCTTCAAAAAAATGTGGATGTACTATGCCTCCAAGAGACGCATTTCGCGAGCTCAGCTCATCCCCAATTCTCCCACAGGAAATTTCCCAACATTTTCTTATCCTGTGCGGAGAAGAAAAAAGCCGGTGTGTTGATTGCAGTCAAGGACACTATTAAGGTTTCCCTCACGGAACAAGTTAGACACCCACAGAAGGTTTATAATATTAGTAGGTCTCTTCAATAATATTCAAATAACTTTGGTGAACATTTATGCACCAAACGCCTCTCAAAATTTCTTTCTTAAACAAAACTCTCAAGAAGATAAGAAAATCGCCTGTAGGCAAACTCATAATATGCGGTGACTTTAACATGGTTCCCGAAAAACAGTTAGACTCCACAAGCTCTACAAATAGAACTTCCCCAGTCCTGGCCCCGTGGCTCCATAGAGAAGCGCTTTATGACACCTTTAGATGTCTTAACGCATCCTCAAAAGAATTCACATACTACTCCCCCTGGCACAGGTCCTTCTCTAGGATGGATTTGTTTCTAGTAGATAGGTGGACCCTCCCCACAATCTTACGTGCTGAAATAGGAGATACTACGTGGTCGGACCCCTCACCTATATATCTCTCGCTCAGCGTAACTAATACTACTCCAGTACTGAGAAATTGGAGAATTAACCCCTCTCTCATGAGAATCCCTCAATACAGTCAGGAGATCAACCACCACCTAGTTGAAATACTTCTCAATTAATGCAAACCCAGACACAAATATATTCTCCACATGGTGCGCACATAAAGCGGTCATGCGGGGCATATTAATTAAAATCAGCTCATACTATAAGAAAAAACAACTCCACATTACCAACATTCTCTCTCAAATCACAAAGCTAGAGCAGAGTATGCAATCCTCCCCCACAATAGCACTCCATAAAGAATTGATGAATCTCCGGCTTAGCCTCCGAAGATCGTTATCGGAGTTCGATAAAACGTCTAAAGTGTCAAAAATGTACTATTACTCAGAATTCAATAAACCCTCAAAATTGATGGCCAAATTAGCAAAACAACGCCAAACGACATCAAAAATACCGTATCTTATCAAGCAAGACGGATCAGAAACAAAAATAACCCATCCTCAGGACATTGCGGATGAGTTTAGCCACTTTTATGCCAAACTATACAACCTCTACAACGACCCACTAACACCACAACCAAACAACGTCCTGATTAACACTTTTCTGGAAAAAATAAATCTCCCACACATCACAGAAGAGCAACTCAGAAAGTTATACACCTACAACAACGGCGGAAGTTCTTAACTCAATCAAATCTCTAAAATCCCACAAGGCTCCAGGTCCAGACGGCTTCTCAAATGAATATTATAAACATTTCGCTCTGGACCTGGCCCCTTATCTCTCTGAAACATTTAATAAAGCTATTATTTGTGGCACTTTCCCAGAAGAGATGCTTAAGGCCACCATAGTCACCATCCCTAAACAAGGTAAACCCTTAAGTTCCACAGCAAATTTTAGACCCATCTCTTTGCTAAATTGGGACATAAAAATATATTCAAAATTATTAGCCCAGCGACTGTTAAATGTGCTCCCACAAATAATTCATAGCGACCAAGTGGGCCTTACAAGGGGTAGGCAGGCACCAGGAGGGTGCTCAATTTACTTTCAGTGGCGGAGGCGAACCGTACGCCATCCCCGATTCTGGCTTTGGACGCAGAAAAAGCCTTTGATAGGCTCCACTGGGGGTTTGCCTTTGCCACTCTGGAAAAGTTTGGCTTTAGGGGAGACATCCTCAGAGCCATTCAGGCTCTCTATAGCTCACCTTCCGCGGAGGTTTTAGTAGATGGCACCCTCAAGAAATTTTAAAATATCAAATGGTACCCGCCAGGGGTGTCCTTTGTCCCCACTATTGTTTACATTATGGACCCATTTGCCGAATCCATCAGGCTAAATTCCAAAATCAAAGGGATCCCTGCAGGTCTTAGACAGCATAAAATCAGTTTATTTGCTGATGACGTTCTGTTATTGCTCACTGACCCCTTATCTCTGAGAGAGGTATATGAGACCGCAATTTAGTAAGGCATCATATTACAGGCTAAATATTGATAAGTCACAGATTCTGGGAATCAACATAGACAAATCCCTAAAAGACAACATCCAAAAAGAATTCCCCTTCCCGTGGCAGGAGAAAACTATACCCTACTTGGGAATCAAATTGTGCTTTCCAATCAACGATATAATCCCTGCCAATTTCTCCCCCTCATTTGAAGAACTCCATTTGGAACTGAAAAATCTTGCGACTAAAGAACCGCCGTGGCTAGGTCGAGTTGCCCTATATAAAATGCTAATCCTGCCCAAAATTTTGTACGGTTTCCGCACTCTTACCCTACCCATTAGTAGTAATACGTAGATATAACTCGTCAAACTGAAAAGTGACAGGTACCACGCCCCCTGTCACTTTCCGCCCCTTATGTTGCTGTGTCAGCTGTGCTCCTTCTGGTGTATAACAGTGTATAACTCGTCAAAATCAGCCTAAGTTATTATGCCGTCCCTTTCGTTCAGTGAAACTTAGATTTCTGTCCCTTATCTTAATGCGGTATCTGCTTCCCTTCTGGAAGCTGGGAGCTGAACTTTCGTTCAGTGAAACTTAGCATGGGATAGCAGAATTGTCAGTCCTATGACGTGTCAATCATGATATACTCTGCGGAGCAGAGTATATTCTGAATATGTCCGGATTTATCTACATCCGAAGCCTATTACGATTATGTCCGGCTTTACCTACAGCGGATATTGAGTATATTATGAGACTTTATCTACAGTCTCTTATTTCATGAAGTTATCTATCTCCATACATCCCCAGCCTTTTAGCCCCCACCTTTTTTTGTTTTCACAACAAGAGAGAGAGAACGCAGGAGACTGATGCAAAGTTTTAAAAATCTTTATTGAGTACACGTGCGAATACATAAAATATTATAACTGCAATGTACAGAGTCCTCAGCCAGCAAGGCTCCTTTTTCATCAAATAATGCATGTATGAAGTAAAAGTATCTTTTTTCTTACAATTTCAGAGCGGCCAAAGCAGTGATCAAATAATCCATTTTTAATTCATCCAGGTCCTCTCGTAGTCGGGGGTCAACAATGACCGTAGAAGGCATATTAATCTCGGCCAAAGCGTGCATGAAGCTGGTCCACCCCAGCGGGTGACTTTTCTTGGTAGTACTGTGGTTTTGCGTAGCATGACGGATCAAACCTTGGATACTGGACCCTCTGATAGCGTTTTCTTTGTAGACGAACTCCCCTTTAGTGTTCCACGCTATAACTTTCCTGTTCAGCGTGAGTCTGTGTAGCAAAAGCACCGCACCATGCTTGAATCCTGGGGTCAAATCACTTCGCTGTAAAATAGCAGCCACATCAGCATCGTGGCGCTCTTTATCCGCCTTTCGCGGCGCAGAGTCCATAGCTTCATACATCATGGCTTAGTAGTTGTGAGCTCATCAGAGTTGCGAAGCAGGCTGACATATTCTTACTGCGCTGGAAGCCAGCGAAAAGCGACGCCCACAGGGCGTGATTAGCCGCTTTCTGAAAAATAACCACTCAAGGACCTAAGGGGCAACAGCCCTGGCTATATGTACAATTCAATCTACAGCCGTAGTTTATGCGTGGTATATTATACTTTACAAACGCTGCCACAAATACATCATTTGATTTAAATTTGTCACTGAAACAATCCAATACTTTTTTATAAGAAACTCCCCTAGCAATTTGGTAAAGTACAAACACGCAGTAATGGCCACAATAAGCGCTAAGCGTATCTTGTAACTGATTATCTTGATATATGTATGTGCGACAATTCCGGTTTAAAAAGTTTATAAACGCCTTTGGAAATAGCTCACTTGTTGGTGGTAAACCGTAACTATCAAAAAATAGGGCTTTCTCATCATCACACAAGATAATTAGTACCCAGTGACGACCTGGATGGCTGGAATCGTCTGTGTTTACAACATAGGCGGCCGGTTTTTGAGATACAACATCACGGGGTAAGAAGTCACAGGGATATACACCCGCAAATAGCTGTTCGGTATAAGGATCTGACTTGAGAAGATTTGTAATCTGTAGAGTGTTCATGATTAGTTGTGATCATACAGGACTTCTCTTCTGTGGTTTATCTCCAGAATAGCTGGGTTGAGGGCGTACACTATCATGTTTATAGTGTGCGGCGTAGGGATGGCAAATCTGATTTCTGCCCGCAGGTTCCCTGTTTTAATGAGGGAGTAGTGTAATCCTGGTTCCTGATCCGGAGAAAGATCAAAAGAAAAAAATGTATAACCGCGAATGTATTCTTCTCGGTCAATAGCGATCGCGCTGTCTGATTTGTCCTTTCCGGAAATATGCACAAGAGCCATGTACTCTCTAATGGCTAATTCGGCATCGAAATTAGGCTGAAAAGGCCTGGCGGGTATCTGTTGTCCGTCCAGATACAGAGAAGCAAAATTGATGTCGTAATGATTAAAGCAGATAGGATTCTTCTGATACGATCCGCTAAAGGCCTCATTATCGACAAATCCTAATATCACTGTTTTAGGAATCTGCCCGAGGAACAGATTTTCATGGTTCGTAATTCGGGCCCCTGCAGGCACGCTATAGACTTTTAGGCAGGCTATTTCTAGTCCATATTTAGCCGTGGATGAAAGAAGTGCTTGGCTGTGACCTATTCTGACAGCCGGTGACACTTGCACGCGTTTTATGAACAGGGACGCTCGCGTGATTTGAACTTTATACGGCTCGGGATCGGAAGACATCAGGCAGAAAGAGTCTTTATTTCTAGTCATTTTAACCTTAAGATCCAATCCATTTAATATGAGCTTTGGCTGGTTAAATATATCCCCATAAATAGGACCCAAAAGTTCCACAGATTTAGAACGGCGTGAGGCCTGGGCTCTTTTGATGAAGCCTAAGTTGGGGCCATCAAGAGTCCTATCATGATGATGACCAGACGTGTCTTTGTAGAACAGTCCAGCCGTAAGCTGTGATGCCAGCGCTTGAGAACCATAATTCAAAATAGTTTCAATATACGCTCTATAGCTATAAAGATTATCTGATTGCGAGATAATACGATCCCCCAGCGTGATGTCCACTTGGTTGAAAAGCGTCGCTATAGGATAATTAATAAATGCAACGCGAGCGCCGTCTGGGATGTCCGAGTTATCTTGTTTAACTATACGGCAGGTTAGATGTAGGAGGGTATTATTTAAGTCATAATAATATTCACCGCTGCCCGATATGAAGAATTCCAATGGTGCGTTCTCGGTGAGTGCCGCTATAGGCTGTACTTCAACAAATAGCGATTTTTCAATACTCGTTTGTGTGGGCGGTATGGCGAAAATATCCAATTCAGATTTGGTGCATTCTATGGACCCGTCGTGTATGAAAGCCATGTTGGAGAGTTAGAAGATGTCGTCCGCTGAGCGTCTAACCTGTTTCTGCCGTCGTCGTCTTTTACGCAAAGCGCTCTTATCCATGAGCATCGGGGGCATTGCGAGACGCCTTTTTCTTTTACGAGTATTTTTGGTGACATAAACAAGGCCTGAACCGCTTTGAGCTTGCTGGGGCTGATTGATCCGATCCATAACAGCTGTGGAGATAGTTGTGACTGCGTCTTTAGCGATGTTTTTGACAGCCGTCTTTACATGCGGTTTTACTAATTCTAGGCCTTTTCTGAAAAGAGGAACGGCTCTTCTAAAAAGCCCACGGAACAATCCAGCAAGCCCCGCCCCATACATATACTCATCACCCCGGAAGCTTTCCAGGCCACGACAGATCTCTCTCTCCCTCAGCTCAAAGGTAAATATCTCCTGTATTCCTGTATTTTTTTTTATTTTATTTTTTTTATTTGTTTATATTTCTTTTATTTTAATATAACTAAAGAGATTTTGACGTGCATTTTAGAAATATTCACAGAAAGTTCTTTTTTAATTTCAGATGGACGCTCAAGGTAACGATACGCAACATCTTCTGGCAAATCTGTATACTGAAGCCGAACAAGGTAAAACTGTATTTAATTTTTTCTTTTTATAAATCACGTTATTTATACGCATTTCTGATCATTTTCACTTTTTTTTTTTTTTCAATGTTTAAGCGGATCTATACGATATCCAGAATTTGGGCGCTGACGTTCTGGCTGAACTGTTTCCTACGAGTTCTGAAGAATGTTCTGCAGTTGCCGACATTCTAGATATTGCACTCGGAGGTATGATTTATATAATTAAGGCCTTTGTCCATATTTGCAAACGTGTAGATGTAGAAACTAAATTGCTTTTTTCTACAGAGATGTCAATTGCACCAGAAGATGCTAAAGACACCCAAGTCTCTAAAGCCTGTGAAATGTCGGACCATGTGAAAAATTGGATGAATCCTGGAACGCAGGCGAATAAAGAAAATATCCCGGCAAAAAAGCACAGGCCTGACGCCCCTAGCATTATACCGCAATGGCGTAAGTTAAGCGATTAAACATATTTAAATACTTGTAAATACACACGTTAATACGCATAGATGTAGTCTGATTAGCTTTTTAGTACATCGCTGCGTAAATATACATGCTGCCATGCATTGCTGTAGTCTGGGTAACTTTTAGTACGCGTTAGCTGTGTTAAGCGGCATCAAACATGGCTCTGCTGCGCATTATTAACCCTTGTTTAGCGATGTAATCTATGGCGTTGAGTCAGGCTATACGCTTGTTGCTAATACGCTGCGTAATAGGTAACTTAGAACGTATATTGATGGATTATGTTTTACTCATTCCGACACATTTTCTTTTTTTATATATAGATACTGCATCGCTGATGAACTATAATCCAACACCCGCATCTGAGTTAATACAGCCAGTGCCTAGATATGCCAATCCTTCAGCGACGCGTGTCAACCCGGAGCTCAGCGTGTTTAAGCCTCAAAATGGCCGGCCAAGATACGACTCGCTATTACCGATTTCAGAGCTAGATGAAGACCAATCTCTATCTGTGGAATACAACACAACTTCTGCTGGTCGCTGCAAACCGAGACCACCTCCATTAAAGCCGCAAAATGGAGGTGTCAGAGAGGATTATAATACAGCTTCTTTTGCACGCATAAATCCTGGACTAGGACTGTTAACCCGTCAAGATGGGAGTGGTGGATACGAAGCTCTCTCAGCAGTTTCTGCGATGGTTGAATGCCCGAATAGCGACAGAAGCGTTGGTAAGCCGCATGCCTTAAATTCAAACGATATACGGGACTGTCATAGCATACCTACATGTGATACACAACAAACACTAGACACAGCACCCACTGCCCCTAAAACACGTAGAAAGAGAAGCATAGCTCCCAAAAACATCACAGCAATAGGTGCAAATATGCTGCCCGGTCATAGCGCTGTGGGGCCTGATACACCGCAAAATCTATCTGGATCACTCACTAACACTGTTAGTCGTAGAAAGAGGGGGGCAGCTCTTGAAAACGCAGAGGGTAAAAGACAAAAAACGCACGATGATAAAACCATTGTCAATTCAGAGAGGTATTGGTCTGCAGCTATAGGGAATGAATTTGATAGCATACACCATATGGCCTTTCAGATTGGTGGGATAGCAGCATCCTTGAAAGCTGTACACGAAAGGGCTCAGAAGCTTTTGACCTCCGAGCCAGACTCTCGCAGAGGTCCAGAAATATTTGCTTTAAAGCGAGAATTGACTGAATTAGTGAGAAAGCACGCAAGTGGCTCCTTATGACTGTCAATGACAGGCTCTGGATTGAAAAAATGTAACAAAAACAAACGTCTTGGCTTTCACAGATCACGGGTTGTTAAAAAAGCTATAAAAATGCTCCACACAGCTAGGATGTCCATAGACCGTAGAAAAAGTAGAAAGTCTACACGACACAACACAACACAGAGACAGGATGCAGACACACTGCAACATTCACAACTGTCTGAACATCATGAGCCCGATGTAGTTGTTGATCAGCCTGGTGCTGCGTCGGTTTTTTTAGAGTCTTTTTTTCATAGACGCCGCGAACTTTCAAGGTTCAGGGGCATTGAGCATGTAGAGCATTTCAGGTTTGTGAATTTAGACCGTATACAGTCATTTACCGATGCTATGAGGGCCATTCATGGTGCTGTTGAGTCTTTGTTCAATAGAATACGGACTGATATTCAGCCCGGCGACTACATACATCTAAGTCTGAATGGTGGCAGTTCTCTGGATACGGTTTATTCCAAAAAGCAGCTCAGGGATGATTTTAATGTGGAGAGCTTTTTAAGCGCTGTGGCTTCAGCACTTCAAAGTAATGCAGAATGTTTATCCGGCGATTGTTTGCATCTGGTTGTCACAATAATAAAAAATAGGAGAGGTGGTGTGACTCGTCGCAGGCGCTTGAATTCGATACTTTACACAAAGATCATCAAACAGAAAAAGCGCTGGTTGTATGACTTTAACAATTATGATTCAAACCTATGTTTGGCTGCTAGTCTGTACGCAATGCTGGAGGTGGGGGCAGCTGCTCCTGCTGCTGATGGTGATTTATTGGCACGTGCTAAGCAGCTACACGCTGCTCTTGGAATCCCTGAAAACCAGCTGGTCAGTTTTAGTGATGTAGATGCTTTTGAGAGATACCTGAACATATCTATCAAAATTCTGTATCATAGCGATGGTGATTGGCGCTATTATCACACAGGCTCCGTGTCCGCGGGTAAAACTGTATATATTTTGTATCATGATAAACATTACTACGGAATTACAAACATCAAAAGCTTTATTGGAGAACAATATTTTTGTGATCATTGTAATTCAGTTTACCACCACAAGAATAACCATTCTTGCCTGCATTTTTGTACAGCATGCCAAAAAAATGATTGCGCTGAAAGTATCGGACAACAGTATCGCTGTCCCAACTGCCGTGTATTTTGTCGCTCGAGCGAATGTTTATCACGGCATGAGAAGTTGGCCGCGATTGATTTTATGTTTTGCAGAGTTAAAACATTTTGTGATCGTTGTTATCGATTTGTGCCCAACAGTGATGATGGTCATAAATGTAAGGGGCTGTGCTGCCACGTTTGTCGTGCCCCGTTGCAAAAATTTGATAGACATCTGTGCTACATGCAGCGCTACAAACCGCCTAAGAAAAACGAACGGTATATTTTTTACGATTTTGAATGTTCACAGGATACGGGTTTGCATATAGCGAATTTCATTTTTGCGACGACCTTGTACGGTCAGAACTCTTGGGAGTTCGAGGGTAAAACGTGCACTCGTGACTTTGTCCAGTTCTTTGCCAGTGGCAAGTTTGCAGGCTACACCTTTATCGCCCACAATGCTAGTAGATATGATGCGTATTTTATCGTTAAGCAGTTGATCCGAGAACGAATACGTGTAAAGCTGATTAGTCAAGGAGGGCGGCTTTTGTGTGTGACAGTGCCTGATATGAACTTGAGGTTCATAGACTCGCTGAGTTTCATACCCATGAAACTTAGCAAGTTGCCGCAAGCTATGGGCTTTTCTGATTCCAAGGGACACTTCCCACACTTTTTCAACACTGAGGAAAATCAAAATTATGTCGGACCCCTACCTGGTGTTAAATATTATGGGGTAGAATACATGATGTCTGATGAGAAAAAGGAGTTTATGGAATGGTATGAGTCGCAAAAAGATGTTGTTTTTGATTTTAAAGCAGAGCTAAAGAATTATTGCAAAAAAGATGTTGCTGTTTTGAGACAAGCATGCGAACTTTTCAGAGATCGAGTCATGGAAATGACTAAAAAGACTGTTTTAAAATACTGTACGGAGCGGCGCAAAAAGGTTCCGACGACGATATGTGTTGATCCTTTTCAGCTCATCACTCTGGCATCTGTGTGTATGGCTATGTACATGTTTAAATTCCTTCCAAAAGACACTATAGCCATTGTACCTGCTGATAATTATCACAAAACAAAAAAACGTTACTCGACACCCGCTATTCAGTGGCTTATGTACGTGTCTCACACAGAAAACATTGACATTCAACATGCTCTGAGAGGAGGTGAGAAACAGGTGGGCCTCTATTTTTTGGACGGCTATGCGCTTGTTAACGGCCAGCGCGTCGCTTTTGAATTTGCCGGGTGCTATTACCACGGATGTGCCTCTTGTTACAATGAAAAGGATGTAAACAAACTCACTAAGACCACATACAGCCAGCTGTATCACACTTTTCTAGCCAAGAAGCGTTTCTTACAACAATGCGGATTTACAGTGCGCATCTTGTGGGAGCATGAGTGGAAGGAAATGGTTGAAAAGGATCCACAGCTTCAATCATTTCTTCTCAAAATGCAGTTCCCAGTTCCGCTAGAACCGCGTGATGCCCTCTATGGCGGGCGAACTAACGCCATAAAGCTCTATCACAAGCAGGATGCTGGGGAGATGATAAATTACTACGATTTCACCAGTCTGTACCCCTTTGTCAACAAAACAAAAACATATCCTGTAGGACACCCTGAGATCATTTATAAAGATTTTGGTTACATCAAAAATTACTTTGGCCTTGCAAAAGTTAAAGTATATCCGCCCAGAGATTTATTTTTCCCGGTATTGCCTGTGAAAATGAACAAGAAGTTGATGTTCCCCCTCTGTTACAGATGCGCTCTAAACACACAGGTAGAACCCTGCACACACAGTGAGGAGGACCGCGCTATTGTCGGTACTTGGTGTACGATAGAGCTAGAGATGGCCGTAGAGAAAGGGTACAGGATAGTGCACATCTACGAAATCTGGCATTTTCCTAGAACCTCGGATGATCTGTTTACACCCTACATTAAGTTACATCTTAGGGACAAACAGGAGGCCTCTGGTTACCCAAGCTGGTGTACGGATGATGTCAAGAAAAGCGAATACATCGCCGCCTTTCTTGAAAAAGAAGGTGTACAATTACAGCCTGACAATGTGGTTGTCAATTCCGCTAAAAGGCAAATCTCCAAACTTTTCCTTAACTCCTTGTGGGGTAAATTTGCCCAGAAACCTGACCTTCCGTGTACCAGCATCGTGACTAATCCCGACGAGCTTTTTGAGTACGTGTTTCTCCCCTACTATGAGATTTCAGGTTTGAATTGTATTGATGACGAGACAGCCAACATCACCTGGAAATACACAAAAGAACATCACAAAATCAACAAAAACACAAACATCTTTATAGCTTGTTTCACAACCGCTTACGCCAGACTAGAATTGTACTCTATTCTGGACCGACTGCAGGAGAGGTGTCTTTATCACGACACAGACTCGGTCATTTTTGTGCATCGAGAAGGCGAGTGGAATCCGCCGTTAGGCGATTACCTGGGTGAGCTAACCAGCGAGATACCCGATGACACATACATCACAGAGTTTGTGTCTGCGGGACCTAAAACCTACGGCTACAAGCTGAACACGGGTAAAACCATCTTAAAAGTTAAAGGCATAACTCTAAACGTTGCTAACACGCAACATGTAAATTTTGACAGCCTAAAAGATCTAGTTTTGGATTATCAGCACAATTCCTCCCCTGAAACGCAGAAATCTATTCACATAGAACAGCCCGGGATTGTGAGAAATAAGAAATACTGGGATATTGAAACAAGGCCGTTGCGCAAAACACAAAGATGCGTTTACACAAAGAGATACTTGTTAGATGATTTTACGACATTGCCTTTCGGCTATTAGTTCATATGTCAGACGGCCGTCTGACACATTCTATGCAGTTCCTGTAATATCGTTTGAGTTTATGTATGTTGGCTGAATCTGTATCATGACTCGTCTGCTTCTTTTCCTGACCAGGCTTTGTAAGAAATAAGAAGCATCGGGTCTCTGGCGCAGGTGCGCTACACAAAGTGCAAAACCGAGTGAGGAGGCGATTATTAGACGAATTTACAATATAACATCTCGGTTATTAGCGCTGAAATAATGGATACACGTTTGCAACACCCCTTCTCGTGTATTTTAGCCGGACCCTCTAACTCTGGGAAAAGTTACTTTGTAAAGCAGTTGTTACATAATGCCGAAACACATATATCACACAAGCCCCAAAACATTGTGTGGTATTACTCCTGCTGGCAAAAACTGTATGATGAACTGTCTGCTTCTTTCCCTATCATCAGATTTATCAAGGGCCTTCCGAAGACATTTATAGATGATGACTTATTTCCGCCCGACAAGGTAAATTTGACCGTTGTTGATGATCTTATGGAGAGCGCTAGTGAAAACAGCGAAATAGAAAAAGCATTTACCAAGTATGTACATCACAGAAATCTCAGCATTTTATATCTTGTGCAGAATGTGTTCTGTCAAGGTAAGAAAAGCCGAACGATAAATTTAAATGCAAAGTATTTGATTCTCTTCAGATCCCCTCGTGATGTATTGCAAATTGTCACACTAGCGAGACAGATGTACCCCGGAAAGATGCGCTTCTTCTTAGAAGCATTTGAGGATGCGACACGCGAGCCTTATGGGTATTTGCTGGTAGATTTAAGGGGTAATACGCCGGAGGAGCTGCGCTTGAGAACGGGTTTGTTTCCACCAGCCTTACCAGCTGTGTATATTCACAAAAATATCACCTCTAAAAAGTGAGTACACCGTCTTGCACCCTATTTTATCCCCCGTGCATTCTGGTGAGAAGATGTCTGAGAGAATCCGTCGTAATTGGAATCTCTTAAAAAGGCTGGTGAAAGCTAAACCCAACGTCAGAAAATCTATTTTACGCAACGCTAGCAATGATTTAGTTACAGCCATAGCGGAGATCGCTTTAAACATTTTAAAAGGTCGTATACCCCTAAAAGAACGTCAAAGAAGCGCGTTAAAAAAATGGCGCAGCGCTATAAGACGTTTGGGTGATAAAACCCTGACCGTAAAGAAAAAGAGGCGTATAGTCAATCAGGCCGGCGGTTTTATAGGTTCACTCTTGGGTTTTGCAATACCGATAATTACGAGTCTACTTGCCAACCGATAATGGAGCATGCGGAGAAAATGTATTTGGTTCCTAAACATGAACTGAACAAAATAAGGCAAAGTGTTCCTACAACCCCTGACATACGACAGGCTGCTATTCATCGCCTTGATGACGAGATTAACTCAGTTTTACAGCGTAGCGACCTACCGGATGATGTGAAAATTAAAAAATACACCGCTGTTTTACAAAGATACTTGGTTCATGCTAAACAGGCTGCAAAAGAGCTAACAACGTTAAACATTGTAACTCCGAGTGATACTGGTCATCAGCAATTGTCAAATGCCGAACCTGTTAATAGAAATGCTGTTCATGAAATTGTAAATCATGTCAATCCCCGTTTCAGAAAAAAATGCAGAACTTTTGCTAAACAGGTTATCGCAGAATGGCGATATTACAGCGTGGAATGCTAAAGAGGAGTTCGTATACAAAGGGCAACCCGCTCAAGGGTCCAACATATTGGACCTGATCCGTCATGCTACGCAGAGCCATAGCGCTACCAAGAAAAATTACCCTCTGGGTTGGGACGCTTTTATGCGATCGATGGCCGAGATTAATATGCCTTCTACGGTCATTGGCAGCCACGGCACTAGAGAAATTCTCCAGGCGCTGAAAATGGACCTGAACGCCGATTCCCCACACGCTACCCTGCAGAGGAAAAGCCTCCCTTATCCTTCCACACCGCCTAGTGGGACACAGGCCACCTTGCTGCCTAAAAAGAGGAGTCTACCAATGCTTCAAACTGCTTGGTTAAATTTGTAAATCACTGTAAAAATGCGACTATATCCGTGTTAAAGTTCATTGTGTAATAATTATATATATTATTTCTATAACTTTTTTTCATTTATGTATTCGCACGTGTACGCAATAAAGATTTTTAAAACTTTGCATCAGTCTCCTGCGTTCTCTCTCTTGTTGTGAAAACAAAAAAAAGGTGGGGGGCTAAAAGGCTGGGGATTTATAATACACTCTCATGGAGATAGATAACTTCATGAAATAAGAGACTGTAGATAAAGTCTCATAATATACTCAATATCAGCTGTAGGTAAAGCCGGACATAATCGTAATAGGCTTCGGATGTAGATAAATCCGGACATATTCAGAATATACTCTGCTCCGCAGAGTATATCATGATTGACACGTCATAGGACTGACAATTCTGCTATCCCATGCTAAGTTTCACTGAACGAAAGTTCAGCTCCCAGCTTCCAGAAGGGAAGCAGATACCGCATTAAGATAAGGGACAGAAATCTAAGTTTCACTGAACGAAAGGGACGGCATAATAACTTAGGCTGATTTTGACGAGTTATACACTGTTATACACCAGAAGGAGCACAGCTGACACAGCAACATAAGGGGCGGAAAGTGACAGGGGGCGTGGTACCTGTCACTTTTCAGTTTGACGAGTTATATCTACGTATTACTACTCCCATTTCTAGGATGGAAATTTCTAAATTTCAAAAGCAACTCTCTAACTTTATATGGGGAGGAAAGAGGCCTAGAGTAGCCGCATCTATTCTATACCTCAACAGAAAACAAGGAGGCCCGGGGGTACCCAGCTTGTGGTCTTACCTACATGCGATCAACAGGATGGCTTCAAATTGAATCTCATCTTCTTGACAATAAGCCTTTTAAACCTCTCCTCATGGCCTCCCTTCTTAGCTCTCTAATACCCTCACTCCCACAAATTCAATATCTGACCTCAATATCCCCACCAATGCGTGCATCCCTTCACTCATGGAACTGGCTGGCACAAAAAAAAAAAAAACAGAGACCAAAAAGGGGGAAAGACAACGTCAATATTCCTCTTACTGCCCTTGAATTTTTTATCCCCAACCTGTGTCTGAAGTCCTCGGTGGAGACTTGATACAGGGAGATGACATTACTCCCTTCCACACCCTAATGAAACACTACTCTATACCAGCGGAAGAAATCTTTAAATAGCTCCAGATCCGTTGCCTCTTCCAGAGTTCCCAACTCTGGAAGGTGAACATACCAAATGAAAATAAAAGGATTCTTAATGACTCCCTAGTGTTGTCTAGATCCCTTGTGAGAACATGCTATGACACCCTCTCTGGTGAAATGAGAGAAACAAAAAAAAGTCCATCTTCTCAACTGGGCGAGAGACATGGGAAGCGGAAATTCACCAAACCAATGGATCTCAGCATTTGAATGGGCTAACAAGTCAACCCTCAATGTAAATGTTCGAGGTTCATATAACAGTGCTGACTAGAACCCTGGTGACCCTAGCTAGAGCCTTTCCTAATACAAGAGATACCTGCTGGAGACAGTGTGGCCTCCTGGGCAGTATATACCACATCTTCTGGAGCTGCCCAAAACTCACGCGGTTTTGGGATGAAGTCTTTTCCCTCATAGGGAAAAATTACAAAAAGTTACTATTAAATCCCCGAGACTAGCAATTCTACTAGATAACAGGAGGTTTCCGCCCCAATCGAGGAAGATTGCATGTCACATCCTTCTTGCTGCTAAATTACTAATATCAAGAAAGTGGAAGACTGAGGTGTCTCCTACCATGGATGACTTAATCCAGACAATATCAGACCACAGTATATATGAAAAACTATACGCCCCCAAAAAAGGAGGTTTTACGGCTTACCTAAATAAGTGGAACCCTTGGCTTCATCTGTTTCCCAACTAACCACTTTTCATCCCCCCTCTCCCTCAACCCCGTAAAAAAGTTCATTTAAGTGTTTCTCTCTTAATTTCTTTTCTCTGTCTTTTTTCTTTTCCTTGCTTTATACTTGTTGAAAATAAATAATAATAATAATCTTTATTTGTATAGCGCCAACTTATTCCGCAGCGCTTTCAGGCATGGATAAATGCAAAACAATACAACAATTACAATATAAGGTACATTGGGTTAGACACAAATGGGTTGAGGGTGGTACAGGAGGTGCAGGGGGTGGGGAACACAGGCAATAGGAAATATTATGTACAGATCATTTATCAGAAGGCAAACAGGGTGGAGCACCATAGTGAGGGGCAGGGGACTAGGTCAGGAGATTTGGTATGCTTCCCTGAAGAGGTGCGTTTTTAAGGCACGTCTGAAATTTCGTGCATCGGGAATTGTCCGGATGCCTTGGGGTAGAGCATTCCAGAGGATGGGTGCTGCTCTAGTGAAGTCCTGTAGGCGAGCATGAGAGGTTCGTATTACAGGGGTGTTTAGTCTGAGTGTGTTAGCCGATCGGAGTGAGCGGGCTGGGTGGTGTACTGACAGTAGGGAGGCGATGTATGGTGGTGCAGCGCCATGCAGAGCTTTGTGAGTGAGGTAGAGGAGTTTAAATTTAGTTCTGCAGTGGATGGGCAGCCAATGCAGCGACTGGCATAATGCAGAGGCGTCTGAATAACGACTGGATAGAAAAATGAGTCTAGCTGCTGCATTTAGTATGGATTGGAGCGGAGCGAGTCTAGTGCGGGGGAGGCCAATGAGTAGCGAGTTGCAGTAGTCAAGCCGGTAGTGGATGAGCGCAACCACGAGCGTCTTTAGCGTGTCCGTGGTTAGGAACGGACGTATTTTAGCAATATTTCTGAGGTGCATGTGGCATGTTTGGGCCAGAGATTGGATATGGGGGGCAAAGGAGAGGTCAGAGTCCAGTGTGACGCCAAGGCATCGGGCATGCCGTCGGGGGGTTATGATGGTGCCAGACACTGGAATGGAGATGTTGAGGGGAGGTCGGTTAGAAGGTGGAAAGACAAGGAGGTCAGTTTTAGAGAGGTTTAGTTTGAGAAAAAGGGAGGACATAGTGTAAGAGACAGCAGACAGTCGGTGATATTTTGGAGGAATGGTCCAGAGATTTCACGAGAGGAGGTGTATAGTTGGGTGTCGTCAGCATAGAGATGGTATTGGAGGCCGAATCTGTGGATGGTTTGTCCAATTGGGGCAGTATAGATAGAGAAAAGAAGGGGACCAAGGACCGAGCCCTGGGGTACCCCGACAGCGAGAGGAAGTGGAGCAGAGATAGAACCAGCAAAGGAAACACTGAAAGAGCGGTCAGAGAGGTAGGAGGAGAACCAGGAGAGAGCAGTATCCTTTAGACCAATAGAGTGGAGCATAGTGAGAAGGAGATTATGGTCGACCGTGTCAAATGCAGCAGACAGGTCAAGGAGGATTAGTAGAGAGTAATATCCTCTCGACTTTGCAGTCATCAGGTCATTTGTTACTTTTGTAAGGGCAGTTTCAGTCGAGTGTAGAGAGCGGAAACCAGACTGGAGGGGGTCGAGGAGTGAGTTGTCAGAGAGAAAGCGAGTAAGCCGGGAGTAGACCAGGCGTTCCAGTAATTTGGAGATAAAGGGGAGGTTTGAGACGGGTCGGTAGTTAGCAGCATTAGTCGGGTCCAGGGTTGGTTTTTTAAGCAGAGGGGATATAATGGAGTGTTTGAATGAGGAGGGAAAAGTGCCAGAGGTTAGGGAGAGGTTGCAGATTGTGGTAAGGTGAGTAATGAGAGCTGGGGAAAGGGAGCGGAGGAGGTGAGAGGGGAGAGGGTCGCTGGCGCAGGTGGTAGGGCGGGCAGTGGAAAGGAGCCTGGAGACTTCTTCCTCTGTCGTTGGTTCTAACGTAGATAGTGAGTAGGTGCTGGGTGCAGTGCTGATGAAGCTGGGATCAGGGCTAACCACGCAGCTTTCAGAGATTTCTTTTCGAATGTGGTCAATTTTTTCTTTGAAATAGGCAGCTAGCTCTCCAGCAGTCAGGTCTGTCGCAGGGGCCTGTTCCTTGGGGCTGAGGAGGGAGTGAAAGGTCTCAAAGAGTTGTTTGGGGTTGTGGGATAGTGAGGAGACAAGGGAGGTGAAATAAACTTGTTTGGCATGGTGAAGGGCTAGGTTATACATTTTAAGCATGAATTTGAAGTGGAGGAAGTCTGCTGGCAGCTTTGACTTTCTCCACAGCCGCTCGGCGCACCTAGAGCACCGCCGGATGAAGCGTGTTTGGGACGTGAGCCAGGGTTGCCGTGGTCTGCGTTTGACAGCTCGCGTCACGGGCGGTGCCACTTCATCCAAGGCACGGCTGAGGGTGGTGTGGTAGTATTCGGCTGCCAGGTTAGGGCAGGGGAGGCGAGAGATGGGCGATAGGGAGGACTGAATAGCTTCGGCAAACTGTTTAGTGCGGACAGACTGGAGGTTCCTAGAGGTGCGATAGATAGGAGGGTCAGGAGAGATGCTAGGGTGCCTGATGGAGAAAGAGAGAAGGTTGTGATCCGAGAGTGGAAGTGGGGAGTTAGTAAAGTGAGAAGCAGAGCAGAGATGGAGGAAAACTAAATCGAGAGTGTTACCATCTCTATGAGTGGGGGAGTCAGAGATTAGCGATAGGCCAAGGGAGGAGGTAAGTGTTAAGAGCCGGGAGGCAGATGAGGAGCTAGAGTCGTTAGTAGGAATGTTGAAATCACCAAGGATGAGGGTTGGCATTTCACAGGATAGGAAGTGGGGGAGCCAGGCAGCAAAGTGGTCTAGAAACAGGCGGGTAGGACCTGGGGGGCGGTAAATAACTGCGACACGCAGAGGCAGTGGGCGGAAGAGTCGCAGGGTGTGGACTTCGAAGGAGTGAAAAGTAAGCGAGGGAGCTGAGGGAATGACCTGGAAGGTACAGTTTGGGGAGAGGATGATGCCTACTCCTCCACCGCGTCTGTCATCCGATCTGGGGGTGTGGGAGAACTGCAGGCCATCATAGGACAATGCAGCGGGGGAGGTAGAATCGGACTGCTGTATCCAGGTTTCCGTGAGGGCGAGCAAGTTCAAGTGTTTACTGGTGAAAAGGTCATGGATAGTTGGGAGTTTGTTACACGCAGATTGGGAGTTCCATAGGGCGCATTTGAATGGGGCAGGGGGGCCATTTTGGTAGAGAACAGTACGGGGTGGGCCTGGGTTGGGGGAGATGTCCCCTGCAGCTAGAAGTAGCAGAGTAGCAAGGGTGAGCACATGGCTAGGGGATTTGTGTGGGTGGCTGAGGTGTTTCTTTGCAGTATTAGGGGGTTGAAGGCGTCTTAGGAAATTGAACAGTGCATGGGAGCCATACATAGGTGAGGAGAGGAGGGAAGGGCTGATGTGGATGGAGTGTGTTGGGGCTGGACGTTGAAGGAAAGTGTGAAGGCTTGAAAAGAGGATAGTGAAGGAGATTAGTGCAAAGAGGAGAGTATTTCCCTCCAGGCTTTGGGCAGTTGTGCATGTTACCTGTCTCCTGCACTGTCCAACTGCGCTGTATAACTGCATCATTCAACAGCATCAACACTTGTTGCTGGACACTTAGTGCTGGACACATCAGGGGAGGCTGCCTCAGGGGAGGCATGGAGGGTAGAACTGACTTTAAAGTTCTGGCTATAGGACTTCAGCTGGGAGTGGCTTGTTACATTTCACTAGTCAACCAGCTGACCCCACCTTTAGATGGCTAAGGAACAAGATGGGGGGGCGCTTTATTGCCCTCTTACAAAAACAAACTGAAAAATAAAGCTTTGATTATACACAGAAGATAAATATGTTTATTTGATGTATGTAACATTTCATTCTCACAATTTTCAAAAATTTCGGCTCAACAACTGGACACAAGCACAGAAGATATGTATTTGTCGCAACTACTGTCTAGTATGTACAACTGTTATCATATTCTTGTTACTTGCTGTAATTCTACCAAAGGAAAAAAAAAAAAGGTAATTACAGAGGCCTGGTTGGAATGGGCACATGGGGCAATAAAATCGGGTATCCCTCCTCCTTCAATGCTTGCTGCAAACCTGACACTTTTGGGGGAATTTCTTAAGCCTCAGGGGCAGGGATAGGGTGCAAAAAGTGTCGCTCTGTGAGGCTCTCACCTCCTCAAACTCGTAAGCTTGCTGAGGTACGGAGGTCTCGCAGAGAAGGCGCTCAACAAGATGCTCCAGGAACTGCATGGTAGTGAAAGTTCCTGGGGCTTCTTGTAAATTACATAGACATTACAGGTAGCGCTCTGAATAAGGTGGATCTCTACCTTTTTATACCATTGATAAACGACGATCACGTGACCAGGGACCGCTCACTGCTCCAGGCTCTTGGCTACCTTTAGTAGCTGGGAGCAAGAAGACTGTAAATTTCCCAAGCCCTCCCCTGCTTCTGCACATGCGTCTGCCATTTTACCAGCGGGCAAGTACACAGAAGCTGGGGAAGGGCCATCATGGATGATCACAAATCAGGAGGCCTCCGGTCAGAAGTTTTTTTTTACTTTTACGTAATTGCCATTATCCACCATCTAACAACGATCACGTGACCGGAAACAGCTCAACCCGGTGACAGCTTTAGGCTCTTGGAAGCAAACATATTTTAAATTTCCTGGGCCCTCCCAGGCTTTTGCACATGCCACCGCCATTCTGTGGAAGCATGTGCACAAGTCAGGGAAGGGTCCATACAGGAAGAGATTGTCAGGGGACATCGTGGAAGCCTTACATAGTTTCATCTTCCCTCACAGATCCGATCCATGAGCAGAGATGAAACTTTCAACCTTTGAAAGTCTTTTTACTTTCAGGTTATTGCTGTTATTTGATAAACTGCAGTGATCCCATGGCCCCCCGGTGACCGTTCCCCGCTGTCTACTACCTCCTGTAGCCGATAGCAGGCAGCTGTCACACTCCCCGACCCCACAACTTTTATTCTACAGGGCCAACATTTTCCCGGCCCTGTAGAATAAAGCCCAGACAGCCAAAATGTGAAAATACATATGGGTTCTTTCCCTTCCCTGAGATCAAGTAAACCAAAATATCCATTCCCACTAATATAACTACTACAATATTGATGGATGATGGTATCGTAGGTTGTCGCAGGTCACTGGCACGTGTGCACCTACTCCAAGGCCTATAAACTGCTCAGGTACTGCCAGCTGAGGACGGCCAACAGCACAGCACATGGCAGATAAATGAGTGAAAGTCTGTTGCGGTACACCAGGGGGCCATCGGACAGACACAACTTCTGGATGGTGGAGACAATGTTCCGTGTACGTCCAGCGGAGGGGTCCGACACGGGGATCTTCTGATTGATCTGGGCGAAAAACAAAGACAGACAGGTATAGAAGATTACGTTTAAGCTTCCCTTTAACCCAAGGGTAGACAATAAACTGCTTCTATGTAGTTTAATCACATAACCCTCGGCCTCCGCTCAGGCCTTACACTATAACCTGAACATTGCTTGTACATTTTACATTTAAACAGGAGGCTTGAATATAATTGTTTTATTTTCAGTCTGTTTAAATTCTTCAAGATTTGAACATTAACTGTAGTGTTCAGGCCAAAACCAGAGGATCCAGTACTTCACCTGGAGCATACACTAAAGCATCACTCTATTAGAGATCCCCATCAAGTAGAACATTAGGTTCCCTTTGGCTTTTAGGACCACAGAAATTTGATACTTGTGGATAGATGCCACAACAGAGGATCCAGGGTGTGCCAAGAAACCATTCCCCCCACCATTACTCCACCTCCACAACACTAGACAGGAAGGAGTCATTGATTTGTGCCATTTGTGCCAAATTCGGACATCCCATCATCACGGTGCAACACAAATCTGGATTCTTCTGACCAGGTGATGTTTTCCTACTGATCAGCGAAAACATTTTTTGTAGCATTTTTTCCACTGGAGTCTTGTCTTTGTTTCTCCTAAATGGCAACGATGCTGGAAACGGTAGTCTGCTATCATAGCCCGTCTGTGCTAAGGAACATGTTAGTGGAATGCAATTTTACGCTTTGAAAAGGTTACGTCTTTTACACGCAAGGAGATCAGTGAGATCCATGGTCTCAGAATACCATTATGGAATGCGAATCCAATGGACCAACCAAGCCGAGACCAGTCCTGTAGTGGTTGGCAGCTGACTCCTCAGGTAGAGGGACTGTAGCCAGGTATTCAGAACAAACTCAGATATAGGGATAAAGCCAGAACTGAGAAGGCAGACAGAACTCCGAACAGACTCAGGAACTCAGGACAGAGAGACAGACTACATAATCACGGACAGAGGCATCACAGACGCCAAACACCCAAACCAGTCACCAGCATACCTGCACGATTTAACAGATTGAATTGCTATAAAAGTACGAGGAATTAGTTTGTGGATTGGCCATGTCACTTAAGCCACAAGCCCACTTCAAGGGTTCCCATTGTCTTACGGCCTCTACTCTAACCTCAGGATGATAGATATAGAGATGAGCACAGACCTTGGGGATTGTCTCACAAGCCGGCACAATCAAGCAATCGCACTTGTGATGGTGAGCTGCTGGGAAACGATGTAGAACAGATCCCAGCAGCAAGCTTTAACAGAAAACTTGTAATATGATTTTATGCTGCACTCCAGGCTCATGGCTCTAATTTGCATACAGGGAAACTTGAACTGTCAAAAAGGGCCAGGGGCTCTATTAACATGGACAATCAGTGTAAAGCAGCAATGGACCAGCAGGTCTTATATATCACTAGTACATCAACCAATATGGGTCATTAATTTAGTTTTGTTTTTTGCCATGAAGCCAGTTCATTGTTTTTAGGGGAAAACCAGTTTAAACCTTGTTTAATATCAAATAAATATGAGCAATGCTTATTGTATTCATTTGTCAAATTACTAGTAGCTCTCCTCCATGCGGAAGAAAATGGTTGGCAGCGCCACCAACAGCTGTGGGCACGAAGCCTTAGATCTGATTCTACCCAACCAGAGTATGATCAGTCAAACTCCCTTTCACATGTACTAACAAAAAAACTGTTTTTGGCTCCACAAATATGCAATCATCCAACAAACAAGCTTTTCCTCATTCGTTGGCTTATCAGGTTCAGCTCTATGTGGCCGATGATCAGACAGTGTTCTAATAAACGTTCATGCCCAATTCATAACAGCAGCCCCCGCTGTCCTGTTGGTCTTTGGTTACCACTAGAGATGAGTGAGCATACCCGGTAAGGACAGATACTCGAGCGAGTATCGTCCTTACTGAGTACCTGCCTGCTCGCCCGCGAAGATTTGGGTGCCGGCGGGGGTGAGTGCTGTGTTGCGGGAGTGAGCAGGGAAGAGAGAGAGATCTCCCTCCCCTTCTTCCCCGCTCTCCCACGCCGCTCCCCGCCTGCACCAAAATCTTCGTGGGCGAGCAGGCAGGTACTTGGTAAGGACGATGCTTGCTCGAGTATCTGTCCTTACAGAGTACGATCGCTCATCTCTAGTTACCACCTGTATTCATCTGATGCTGCTTAGTGTGACTTTTTTTACTTTATTTCCTTGGATTAAAGAGGCCTCAAAAGGAAAAAAAAACATTTTGCTGATAAAAAAAAAACCAAAACATTTGTACATTTAGTAACAGTCTCTTTCAAAGTACTCTCCCTTTGAAGCAATACATCTGTTCAAATAGATTTTTATAAATGAATTCCTGCATTTTTCAGATACCCCCTCATACTAATGTGGCCGTGCCAGGTACTACAACTCAGTCCCCTGTATCAGACAGAGTAGAAGTACCTTGCACAGCCACATCTGTATATGGGGCGCTGTGCCCAGATAAACAATGAAGGGAACACAGTACTTGGAGCGCCACAGCTGCTTCATTCAGCTGATTGTTCATTGATTTCCACTAATCAGATATCAATCTTCATTGTGAATGCCCCTTGTGTGGCTCCTCATACGCGGTGCGGTAGAGAAGCTGAATACACAGCACTTACCTCATTCACATACTGGTACATGATGGCTCTGACCGCCTGCATGTTGGTGGCATCCATCATTACTGTCACCATCTGTCCTTCACGGATCTTCACTGCCCTCTTAAATACCTGCGGATTGTTGTAGCAGGCAGCCAATGTGGCGACAGCCATGAGCTGAAGGCACAAGGAGGCAACACCTAGCGTAAGGTCATTAGCAGAAGGGATAGCATGGATAGGGAGGTAGACATGAGGGTGGAGATATAGGGAGGTACAGAACTGTAGAGAGTTATGGACGACAGTGATGAGTGTAAATTGTACTGTATAGTGCAGTGAACGGTCGAAGGTGGAGGCAGCGGTGCAAGCAGCCAATGGATGACGGCAGTAGTGTAAAAAAGTTTCATGTCACCTCACGGATCATATCCATGAGGGGAGATGAAATTACGTACCCAAGGCCCCCGGATTTATTCACAGACTTTACCCCGGCCGCTGCGCATGTCAAACCAAACATAGCAGAGAGCCTGGAAATCTCACTCGGTCCCTGGTCCCATGATAGATTGCTGTTATCCAATGGATAAGGACAACCCATAAAAAAAAAACAACAAAAAAAAAAACAAAAAAAAAACTATCACCTACCATCGCAGTTCTTATCCAGTGGACAATGGCAATCACGTAAAAGTGACAAAAAAGTTGAATGTCAATCACTCCTCTCTGATGCGATCAATGAGAGGAGGGATTTGAACCCTCTATGGACCTACCACGGTTTCTGCTCATGCGCCCTCCGGCAAAGTGATGGCCTATGCGCAGGGAGTCCTTTTTTTCTGCACAAGTAAGCAGTGGGGCCTGGAATTTGTTCAGTTGTGCCTGGAAATCCAATAGCCATTCCGTCCATTACAGGCCTAGCCATGTGTCCAGTAAGTAGATTGGGGCTACAATGGGTGGGTTTCTGAACACAGGACAAACCGGGGGATCCATTTTGGGGTGAAAGTCATCATTCATTTGTGTGCTTTACTAAACAGTTTTTAAAATGACAATTGCCAAAAAATGAAAATTGTAATTTTTCTCCTTCTGTTTTGCTTAGATTCATTCAAAAACTGTGGGGTCAATATACAGTTCACCCCTATATGAATTTGTTGAGTCTAGTTTTCAAAATGGGGTTATTTTTTTTTTTTGGGGGGGGGGGGGGTCCTCAATCGTTTTGGCTGCTCAAGGGCTCTACAAGTGGGCAATTGGGCCTGAAGCACCTTCAAGCAAAATCTCTGTTCTGAAAGCCACCGGCTGCTTCTTTCGGTTTGGCCCCCGTTATGCATACAGACATTAGATTAGGGCCACAACGGGTATCTCTCTAAACACAAGACAAACAGGGGTATCCATTTTGGGGTGCAAATCCTCATTTTATGTGCACTATAGAACCAAAAAATGGTGCCTTTAAAATAACATTTACAAAAAAAAAATGACATTGTATTTTTCCTCCTCTAAGTTGTATTGACTCATGAAAATAAACTGTGGGATAAAAATACTCAAGACACCCCTCAATGAATATATTAAGGGGTGTCATGAGTTTTTAAAATGGGGTCATTTGTGGGGGTATATATCATTCTGATACCTATGAGCCTTTGTAATCTCAGCTTTGGTGGAGATTAAAAAAAAATAAATAAAAATAAAAATGTTCCTCAAAATGTTAAATTTGTTAAATAAGTTTTTACAATGTGCTTCCTGAATAAAGTAAATAGATGGAAATACATATTTCATCAAAAATCTGTACAGTATGTTTGCACATATTTGAGAAAAAAAAAAAAGAAGGACAGTGATGTGGCAAATGTGGATCTCCAGAGTAAGGTGGACTACCCTTATGACCTATCTGTGCAGCGTCTCATAGGGAGACCCCTGACACATGCTTGGGAGCTAGGACGATACAGTGCTGGCTTGTCACGGCAGCACTTACCATGCTCCATCCTGAAGGGACACATGCAGCAACACATTGGAAATGACAAGAAAGCTTTGCACAGTGCATTAACATAAGACATATTTATGGCATTTATGGAGGGGGACCAGGGGGACAATTTTGTTTCCACAAAACTTAAAAATAATTTTAAAAAAAAAGGACTCCAGGTGCCAGCTGGTGGGTTCCCTCCATGTAACTCCTAAATAGAGAAAGGACTTATCTGGAGTTCTGCTACATTGCATCTTGTATATTAGTATCAAGACACTGCCCTAATTGCGTTGTAATTTTCTACACTTACCTGTAGGACGGCAAAGAAATTAAATTCGCTCTGGTTTCTCAGCTGGGACAGGTAGAGCAGGACATCAGGAATGTGCTGAAGCACATTAGTCACCAGGTCATTCAAGCACTGAACCGCCGGCACGATGTTCTCCGGCTTGGCCAAGTCCGACAATTTTTTGCTGTATTTGCTCCATACCTGATGGCAGCAAAATGAGGACAATGTTGTGCTTACTGAGAGGTGATCACTAATCACCCGTAGAACTCACGGAACATCAGTCCATACTCACCTCTCTAGGCCAGAACTCTCGTCCTTCCAGCTGGTCCTCCAGGTAATCTCGGATGAGGTTGGTTTTCTGCAGGAAGAGTCCTACTGAGTTTAAGAGTCTTGTGTCCTTAACAGGGATGTCTTCCAGTTGTGCAGAAGAGAACAGCCGAGATAGACCGATCATTGCTAATGCAGTCGCATAGTGACAGTACTGGAAGGCAGAAGGATCAGATATCAGTGTAAGTCAACGTGCCATTAGCATTCGCTAAACCCCATAAAGACCTGACATTTTGTTTCCCCCCCCCCCCCTTCCTGCCTTTCAAGAGGCGTAGTTTTCTTGTTTTTGTATGTCGACATAGCCGTATGAGGGCTTGTTTTTTGAGAGATGTCTTGTAATTTTCAATAGTGCTATTTAATGTACCAAATAATGTATTGGAAAATGTCAAACAAGTGGTGTAAAAGCGGAAAAAGAAATTATAGTTGTGATTTAGGTTTTGCCTTTATAGCATGTATGGTGCAGTTAAAAGAACAGGGTTTCTTTATTTTGCAGGTGATTATGCTTATAACAATTTTTTATTTAGGTTTACTGCAAATAGAATATGGTGCTAAAACTTTTATATGCCTTCTGACACCTATTTCTGTCCATGGGGCTGTGTGAGGGGGGAGCTGTAGTTTATTGGTCATCCTAACAACTCCAGTCCTGCATGACTACTACACCCATGGCTCCTAGCCAGCGCCGGTAAACAGTTACACCAGATGAATTACATCCTAGGCTACTGAAGGAAGCGGCAGAGGTCATTGCTGAACCACTCACTGTAATCTTGGAAAACTCCTGGAGAACAGAGGAAGTCTCAGAATATTGGAGAAGGGCAAATATTGTACCCATCTTGAAGGGAGGGATGAAGGGGAACTTGGGTAACTACAGGCCTGTGAGCCTGACTTCTATACCAGGAAAGCTCTTTGAGCAAATTATTAAACTGCATGTATGCAAGTCATGCCAGACAAATCTAATTCCCCTTTATGACAGAATCAGACTGGGTGCAAATGAAAAACAGCCACACAAACCCAATACTGTTTACAGTGAGGCGGTAAAATATGTAGAGCCCTCAGGACCATGAACGGATGATCCAAGTTAGACCCAAAAATAAAAGAAAAGGCCTTTGGTGCAAATATACGTCCTCAGAAGCACTTTAATCCTCCATGACAAGCAGATGTTACAGGTATCGCACAACTACGGCATCCAATACTCCATAGAGCGCATGCACACAAAGGAAATGTAGAAACACACCAGTCAGACATGACACCACCGCCTATCAAGTGGGAGGCTTTTAAATGCATTGCATGGGGCACATTTATCTCACACAGGGCAAGACTTCAAATAGTTCCATCAGTCTACCACATTTAGCTTTTTTTTTTAATCAGTTAGACAAGCTAGAGCAGGCCAACAAATCCAATACTTTCCCTCACCTGACTATTAAGATCTCATCCCTCCATCAAAAGATTTTAGCAATCTTAGATCAGGCATACCTATGTACGAGGTATGCCTCGTATAAGAGACAGAATTAACGGAGGGTTCTACAAATATGGAAATAAATGCAGCAGGTGGTTAGCAAGAGGCCTGAACCCACGCGAGAACCAGTCATATGTTTTTGCGATGAACTCAGATGGCGGGAAGTTATACACCAACAATGACTCGAGTGTTTCAGGAAATACTATGATGAATTATACAATATTAGTGCCCCCACAACCCATGCCTCCACCAATGCCCCAAACACCGTAGATGCACATCTTCTTAAGCATGTTCCAGAGCCTATCCCCAGAAAAGATGCAGGAGTGCTTGAACATGATTTTCAGGATCAGGAGATACTGGACAAAATAAAGAGGTTAAAAATAAGCAAAAGCCTAGGCCCTGACGGCTTCACTCACAGGTTCTATAGGATTTGTGGGGACCTCATAGGCCAGATTCTCTGTGAGGCCTTTAAGCTGCCCATTTCCAAGCCAAGCACTACAGGCAATCACAGTTATCCCGAAACCTGGAAGGGACCCCTTGCTGTCGTGCAGGGATTACCGACCAATTTCCTTATTAAATGTAGACACAAAGTTTTTCGAGAAAACTATAGTCACTCGATTACAACTGTATGAAACTTATACACAGGGACCAGGTGGGGTTTGTCCTTGGACGAGAGGCTAGAGGCACACGATCAGGACACTATCCCTACTAGGCAGAGCATGAGCAACTAAGAGTTCACTATGTCTTCTCTTGGTTGATGCTGAGAAGACACATTGGACATTTATGGAGGCTACTCTGTTGCAGATAGGCTTGAGTGACAAGACATGGAACTGGATCTTAGCACTATACAATAACCACATGGCTTAGGTGCGAGTAAACGGGAGACTCTCCCAGCTGATTAATATTAAGAATGGAACACGACAAGGCTGCCCATTATCCCTGACCCTGCATGTCCTGGTCATGAAATCCCTCACTAGGGCTAGTAGGGGGAATTCAGAATTTTGGGCTTACAGGGCATCTCACACAAAGTACAAGATACCCTTGTTTGCCGATGACCTGTGTAATATATTATATATAAAATTTATTTTTTATTACAAACCCACATAAGACCCTACCTGCCATCCTACAGGAATTCAAAAATCTGAAATTCTGAATATAACCCTCCCAACCTCAGATCTTGCATAGCTTAACCCTTTAGTGTTTTTACTTCCTAGCTAACTGGGCTTTAATCCGAGGACATAAAAACATACTTCCTCTTAGAATTAAAGCCCTGCAGGCTATGGACGTGACAGCTCCATGCTGTTGGTACCTGAGGTAGCCGACAACATAAACCCGTCATTCCAGGCTGTGAGGAGCCCCCCCACCCTCCCTGGACTGTGATTGGTGCTATTGAATGGAATGCAATAAAGCAAATTTTGAAAAGTTAAAGATTTAGCTGCCCTGATGGATTGGATCCATCAGGGCAGCTGAGATTACTAACCCCGGTCCTCCCTGATGTCCAGCGGTGAACTGGTCCTCCGGGACCAGACGACTCTCTGCACATGCACACCAGATGGATGACGTCTTGCCAGGGCTCCCTGCCTTCTGCACATATTTGAAATCTCCTGGCTCCTGAAGGTAGCCAAGAGGCAGAAGATGTCACCAGGGACCGCGGTGAGCAGTCCCGGGCCGGAAAAGTGAAGAAAAGCTAAAAAAAAATTTAAAAAAATTAAGTTTCAGCTGCCCCCATGGATCAGATCCATAGGGGCAACTGAAAATATTCACCCCAGTCGTCCGTGATGTCCCACATTGACCGTGACCTCACACAGGCTTTTGCGCATGTGGCGATGTGGTGTACATGCGCAGAAAGATAGTCGAGTCCATGGAGAGGTCACCAGGGACCGATGTATGTGGTTCCCGGTCATATGATCGTGACTCAAGTTTTAGGATGCTGAAGGGACGCTTTGCCGGGTCACACCTAGTCGATGTCCTAGAGAGACATGGCTTTAAGAGAAATGGCCAGATCCTCTCCACAATGCTACTCATGGATAAAATATGGTGAAAGGCCAGGAGTATAATGGGAATGTAATCCAATATTGCATAGCCCATGTTTACCGCAAATCTACAAATTACGGGGTTTTCAGGAATGGGAGGACAAAAAGGTATTAGGAGAGTGTCCCAGATATTAGGAGAGGGGGGGGGGGGGAATAAAAACCTTTGAACTGACACACCGAGCTGTGAATTTTATAGACATGCCCTCCGAGCAGAAATGAACACGGCGGAAGGGACAGTATCACTATATAGTGGCAGATATAATAGGCAAATACCACGGTGGGGAAAATCTCAGATATATTCCCATGTCCAAGATGTGGTGAATGCGCGCAACCTGATCTCGACTAAAGCAAAATGGGAAGCAGACATTGGGCCTATTGAGTTACACTGGGAGGAAATCCTACAGATGACACCCAGATTATCCCTGAGTGAGTCTCAGACTCACAGCTATACTTGGTGCACAGGGTGTACCGCACGCTGGCCTTTCTGCATAGTATTGGAGTAAGGAGCTCACCCTTGTGCATGCGCTGCAAGACCCATACGGCGGACTTAATTCACATGATGTGGCGTTGGCCGAAATTACATCGATATTGGATGGAGGTATGTGATTTGATTAACAGTGTTTGGAATAGCTATAGATTTCATGCCATTCGTGTGTATTCTGGGCTATATACGCAACTTGGTACTGGATGAGCATGAAAAACCTGCAGTAGCTAGGTTACTATACCTTGTGAAAAAGACGATAGCGCAACATTGGTTGGCCGAGGCTCCTCCTACACTGCGTGAATTTAAAAATAAAGTTAAGTCCTTCCCCAGCAAAGAAAAAATAGATTATACCTACCCGATAATCTCAATTGGTGCTGTCGTGGAGACTCCTGGAAACCCGATTATGTTCCTGTCCTATCAGGAGGAGGCACTGAAAGGTTAAAAGCTCCCCCCCTTTCCTCAGTGGATTCTAACGAATTGCTGGGGTAAGAGCTTAACTTAAATCTTTACCCAACTGGGGTTTTTTGGGGGGGAAATTACATTCTATAATTTCTTTTCTATCTTCTTAGGGAAGGGGGAGGGGGAGATACAGGTGCCGTCGTTGAGACTCCTGGAAACCCGATCGGGTAGGTATAATCTATTTTTTCCCCAGTCGTCTCCACGACAACTTCAATTGAGATGTACCAACTAAAGTCTTTCTAGGGTGGGATTGCCGCCGAGAGGACTTTGCGGCCGAAGGCCATGTCCTTGTCCTGCTGCACTTTTACCCTATAGTGTTTAATGAATGTGTGGGGCTTCTTCCAGACTGCGGCTTTGCATATCTGCTCGACCGAAGCCGAGCTATGTTCGGCCCATGAGGATGCTACTGCCCTTGTAGAATGGGCTTTAAGAGCTAAGAGGATTTCCTTCCCGAGGGCCTTATAGGACTCTATGATGGCCAGGCGGATCCACCTGGCTATGGAGCTTTTTGCTGCTTTGCTCCCTTTATTTGGGCCACTGAACTGGACGAACAGGTTGTCATCCCGTCTCCAGTGGCTTGTCGCATCCATGTAGCCTAGGACTGCTCTCCTAACGTCCAGGCAGCTTAGGGCTTTTTCTTCCTTGTTTTTAGGCTTACTAAAAAATGAGGGAATTATGTCTTGGGACCTATGAAAATGTAATACTACTTTTGGCATGAAGGCAGGGTCCGTTTTAAATACTAATTTGGTGTCCGAGATTTTCAGGAACGGGTGGCGAATGGACAGGGCCTGCAATTCGCTAACCCGCCTTGCGGAGGTGATGGCTACTAGGAAAATAGTCTTGATCGTAAGCATTTTTATCGGTAATGCTTTGATCGGCTTGAATGGTTCTGCTGTCATGGCCCTTAGAGCCCAATTAAGGTTCCAGTCTGGACAAATGTTTATGGGCCTGGGTCGTAGTCTAGCTGCTGCTGTCAGGAACCGGCTGACCCATCTGTTCTCCGCGTCACATATAGCGCTAAAGGGCTGTGACCTGGACCCTCAGGGTACTTGGAGAGGCCCATCTCTAGACCCCCCTGCAAGAACTCTAAGATCAAAGGTATATCTGGGATGGAATCCCAGGAATCCCTTCCTTGTCTCCATGAGGAAAACCTTCTCCAAACCTTCTGGTATATAAGGTGGGTCGTCTTTTTCCAGCTGGACATTAACGTTTCGACCACTTTGAGAACCCCTTCCCTCAGTGAGGATTCCTCGAGAGCCATGCAGTTAAGTGGAGTCTGTCTATGCCCGGGTGGTTCAGTGACCCGTGATAGCAGATCTGTCCAGGTAGGAAAGATGACTGGGTCCTGGACGCTCAACGTTGTCAGAAGATCGAACCAACCTCTCTTGGGCCAGAAGGGGGGGGGGGGGGGGTCACCAGGATTAGTGTGCATACCTGGGTTCTGAAATGTTGTAAGACTCTGGGAATCAGCGGTATCGGGGGAAAAGGCGTATGTCAGCCCCTCACCAGTCCTGGCCTAGGGCGTCTATTGCTGTAGGATGATCTCCTGGCCGGAGGGAGAAGTTGCTTACTTTGGAGTTCTCCCTGGTTGCGAATAGGTCAAATTGTGGGGTCCCCCACCGGTTGGTCAGGATTCTGAATGCTTCCTCGGAGAGAGACCATTCTCCTGGGTCTATTTGCCTCCTGCTGAGAAAATCCGCTTTTTGGTTTAGTGTCCCCTTCAAGTGTGTTGCCGTGATCGAAAGGATCCGGCCCTCGGCCCAGCGGAAAATTTTCTGCATGATGTTTTGCAGGGCGGGAGACCATGTCCCCCCTGGTGCCGAATATGGGTGACCGTGGTGGTATTGTCCGACAGCATCCTTATATGCTGGTTCTGTAGCGAGTTTCCTAACTGCTGTAGGACCCGCCATACGGCCTGTAGTTCGAGGATTGGTCTCTTATCCTTTGTGGCCATGGGCCCTGAAGGAACTGGTCCCCCACATGCGCTCCCCATCCCCAGGCGCTTGCATCCATTGTGATGTGCGTGGCTGGGTTCTGTATCCAGTGGACCCCTCTCCGCAGGGTCGCTGGGGGAGATGTTCACCAATGCAGGGATGTTTTTACTGTGTTTGGGATGTATATTTTTGCCCCTAGAGAGGACTGTCTTTTGTCCCACATGGACAGGACTGAAGTTTTCAGAGCTCTGGTGTGAGCCTGGGCCCATGCTACTCCTGGAATGCATGACGTCAGGCTTCCCAGGAGAGACATGGCTTCCCGAATTGTGCATGATAGTCTCCGTAGGAAGGTTTTGACCAGCCGTTGGATTTTTTGAATTTTTTCCTCGGGCAGGCAGGAGCATTGAGATTCTGTGTTGAGTGTTATACCCAGAAACGTTTTCTCCTTGCTGGGGTCTAAGATGGATTTTTCCCAGTTTACGATCCATCCTAGGGACTGGAGAAGTTCTAGCAACATCTCCAGGTGTTTCGTTAGGAGTTCTCTGGACTCTGCTATTATCAAAATATCATCCAGTTAGGGTATTAGGACCGATTTCTTCCTCAGGTAGGCGGCTACCTCTGCCATAATTTGGGTGAAAATTCTGGGTGCTGAGGAGATCCCGAAAGGCAGGCATCTGAACTGATGGTGCTTTATTCCTTTGCCCATATCCACTGCGAGCCTTAGGCATTTCTGGGACTCCTTGTGGAAATAAGCGTCTTTTAGATTGATGGATGCCATGTAGGCCCCTCTGGGAATCAACTTTATTGTTGAGGAGATGGACTCCATTTTGAATTTCCTGTATTTGACGAAGGCATTCAGAGGCTTCAGGTTCACTATCATCCGCTGTTTCCCCGAAGGGTTTTCTTACTAGGAAGAGCCTGGAATAATGGCTCCTCCACCAGCCCTTTCAGATCCTGCCTCCTGGCAAAACAGGAAGACACTGAGAAAAGTGGGGAAGCTTTTAACCTCTCAGTATGTTCCTGTCCTATCAGGAGGAGGCAATCTCAATTGGTGCTGTCGTGGAGTCGACTGGGGAAATATATATTCTAAGCGCAATATATTTTTATCCCCCTGGCAGACAGTTTTTTTGCGAATAAGGATGCAATATTCCAAACATCACACATTGGATTTTTGCCGCACTGGCTACTTACGCCCCCCCCCCCCCCCCCGCTGTGGCTGAAGACATAGCGGTGTCCAGTGCTGGAGCACTCATCTATAAACAGTGCTGCTGACACCTTGGAGCAGTATAAGCCAGCCTAGTAGCAATGGCTTGTGTCTGAGTTCTGTCTTCTCTCAGGTTCCTTTTAAATTTTCAAATTTGGTGCCTCCGCGCCAAGCCCCATCCCCTCCTCGCATCCGTTGACGCCTACGCTATGACATCGCGTTGGACACACGATGCGGCACCCCACCACCTCCGTCGTGTGTAAAAGGGACTCCTGGAGCGCCGCGGACGGCCCTATACACGGCAGAGGAGAAGCGCTGAGGCCTCCACTTTGTACCCCCCATGGGCCGCCACGGGAGGAACCTGGCCTGGGGGAACCACCCCATGTGGCGTCCCAGGAGCCGCTCAACAGGAAGGGAGGACAGGCAGACCCACTGCCCTCCGATCCACTGTAAGTATCCTCATGCTGGCGTCTCCACCAGCACCTCTCGGGGATCAGGAAGACATTGAGGAAGGTGGGAGAGGGGGGGGGGGGGGGGGGTGCTTTTTAACCTCTCGGTGTATTCCTGTCCAACCAGGAGTCTATCTCAGGTGGTGCTGTTGTGGAGACGACTGGGGAAATAGGGGATTTGTAATTAGTGGCCTCTTGGAAAGTTGCTTCATTTTGAATGTACTGACACCTTACAACAAGCTTCTCCTACCTGATCCCAGTCCAGGAGAGATTCCACCGGCTTCCCCAAGAACTCTGCCATGCCCGCTCCCACCTTGTGGCAGATGTCAGCAGTCACTTCTTGGCACACCGCTGGCAGCTTCCTGAACTCCTGTGATATCTAGAAGGGATAATTAGCTCAGATTACAGTCTGTATGTTGTAGAGAAAAATGGACTTCTGGGTAATGCAGTTCAGGTAGAAGCTGTCCGACAAATCATACTACAGGGGTTACACAGTGACAAAGGCACAGTATGGTAGCATTATTTAGGCAATGTATGGCAGTATTATAAGCCTAGTAGGAAATGCCTGAACGGAAGCCCGCAGGGCTTTAAGGGAAGGCAGACATGACGGGGTTAACAGGGAGGCATAGGGTTTAAAAATCTGAAAGGCATGCTTAGAAAATGAGGGGGGAGGGAAGGGAGGATTCTAAGGAAAAAGTGAGCGAAAACAAGGGGAGGAGCCAGTTCAGCAGCGGAGGAAGAAGCACCCGGAGCTGAACAGAGAAGAGTGAAGAACTGAGGGAAGACAGGAGAAGAAAAAAAGCTCACGGGAGAAGAGCGCTAGGAAGGCGGTAAATGAGGAAAGAAGACTAGAGGGAGGAAAAAAAAAAGAACCACAGAAAACAAGGAAGAGCGCAAAGAGGAGTACCGACCTGGAGAAGATGGAGGCATTGATGAAAAGGATCCGGGAGGTGGCTGAGGGGAAAGGCATCGGATGGCTGGAGAGACTTCCAGAGAGGTGCTGGAAGGAGAACTGATGGCGGTTGGTCCGGTGAGAGAGCAGAGGCCACGTCGGGCACAAGCACAGGAGAAGACCGATTGGCGGCTGGTGGGCCCAAAGCACCTATACAGGGGGGGGGGGGGGTAGCGACGTGAGGGCACTGCTAGGTTGCATGTTAGAATTTTTGCCTGATGTTGAGTGCGTCATCCGGTCGAGAGAGCTCAGTGCTAGGAAGCTTAGCTGGGGGGACTGGAGTAGAACAGGCAATGGGGGTAGCGGGTGTGGGACCAGGCGCATCACCGTTATTGGCTTGAACCAGGTTGCTGCCAGCTTCATCCAGCAGGGTTAGTACTCTGGGCGGAAGCTTGGCTCGTGGGAAGTAGACAACAGGAGTAACGGTAGCAGTTCAAACGGAAAAGGATGGGGACGGGGATGGGTTTCGATTAAGTGACAGGGCAAAAGGTGAAGTTTATGTTTGCTTTGAGGGCCCTTGGGGGCCCACTTGAAGAAGGAGGTTAGGGGAAAAAATATGGAGGGATGAATATGTGGAGATATTCCCCCTCCTACCACTGGAGAAGTTCAGTTTAGATAAAGGAAAGAGAACGGAGTACAAGAAAGAAAAAGGAGGAAAGTGTAGATGGTGTCTGATTTCTCAGACGTTTGCAAACTGGTTGCAAGCATTTGCCATTCTGCCGAGCATAATTGGGGAAAGAGCACCAAAAAAAACTGTTCCGGCTTTTTTGTTATTTGGACTCGATAGGCGAGGTGTATTGGGTGTATGGAGGGCAAACCTGGCTGCAATATGACGAGCAGTTCAGGCAACGGAAAGCGATAAGGCCTTCAGAAGGACATAGGCTTATGGTTAAAGGTCATGGCGCCAGTGCAGGTCGGGCAGTCCTTTCATGGGGGAGCTGGGCCATCTGGCCCAGCCTCTACCTCTGTAGGAGGAAGCCAGAGTGGCCAGTCAGCGAGCAATAGAATTGGTTTGTGTTGGCAATTCAACAAGGGCCAATGCAAGTTTGAGGCAGGCTGCAGATTCAAACATATCTGCTCCCATTGTAGTGCAGGGTCGCATGGAGCATCTAAATGCTTCAAGTAGAGGAAAAGGAAAAGCTCCAGGGGGCGTTGGAAAAAAGGACGACACCAGTGAGACTGGCAGAGATGGTGCCATTCCTAAATATGTACCATGATCAGGAAAAGGCCAAGTTATTATTGGAGGATTTACGGGACGGTTTTCACATTCCGCATAGAGTTCTGTTTTCAACAAAAAAAAAAAATAAAAAAAATATAAAAACAAAAAACTTGCTTTCAGCTCTACGGAGTCCGAAGGTGGTATCGGAAAAGCAGGTTAAGGAAGTTATTTTGGGTTGCATGGCAGCTCCTTTTCAGGAGCCTCCTTTTGCCGGAATTTGTGGTATCCCCACTGATATTGAATCAGCATTTTGCCTATTGCCAGTGGCTCCAGATAGCATACGGTTATTGGGTTGTTTTTTGGGGTCGGAAGTATTTTGCTTACAGCTGCCTGCCTATGGGATGTTCTATCTCGAAGCCTTCAGCACATTTTTGGAATGGGTAGTGAGGGACACTGCAAATGTGCAGTCGGTCATTCATTACCTTGACGATTTTTTGCATGTTGGACCTAGGGAGTCGCCAATATGTGCGACTTTGCTGGGAACGTTGCAGTTGGTTGTTCATTGTTTTGGGATGCCATTGGTTCCCGATAAAACTGAGGGACCCACGACTTGTTTACAGTTTTTGGGAATCACCATTGACACTAAGGCAATGGTGTCAGTTACCAGAAGATAAGTTGCAGGATTTAACAAAAATGAGGTGGAGAAAGCCCGTGGTTTGCAAAAAAAAAATAAAATAAAATGCTGCAGGGGCTCCAGTCATTATTGGGCAAGTTAAACTTTACTTGCAGGATAATGCCTATGGGGTGAGTTTTTGTCAATGAATGACATCAGCTACAGCGGGGATTCAGGCCCCGCATCATTTTATATGAGTTAGAGAAGGTCATAAGGGAGACTTGGTGGTATGGTTGGAATTTCTGAAAAAGTACAATTGGAGGTTGGTTATCATAGCAGAGGTGAGTGAGAACATAGACTGGGAGCTTTTTACAGATGCGGCTGGAAGCAGAGGTTTTGGCACCTATTGCCAAGGGAAATGGTGTGCTGGGGAGTGGCCTGAGAGTTAGAAGACAGAGGGGTTAACTAAAAATCTGATGCTACTGGAACTTTTTCCAATAGTAGTGGCTATTGCACTATGGGGCACTCGTTTTCAAAACAAGAAGGTGAGGTTCCATTGCGACAATATGGTGGTGCAGGTCATTAATTCCTTTACGGCATCTTCCCCCCCCCCCCCCCCCAGTGGTGAACCTGTTACGGTACTTGGTATTGGAGGGATTGTCGTTAAATATATGGTTGGTGGCGGTGCACGTTCCAGGGGTCGAAAACTCAATTGCGGATGCTCTCGGTTTCAGTGGGAGTGGTTCAGGACATTGGCCCCCGGAGGCGGAACAAGGGGGTAACGTGCCCGTCTGGGCTTTGGAGTGCGGTAAGCGAGCAGTGGGGCACCCTATTAATAGGTCACTGGCTCAGGGAACTAGGGCTGCTTATGTTGCAGCATCGCAGGAGTGGAAGGATTGGTTGGGTAATTGTGGAATAGGCGAGTCAGAAGAGGATAAAGCGGGGGAGCTGTTGAGCTGGTTGGGAAAGCTAGAGCAGGAGCAGACTTCAGTAGCGCAGGTTAACTGTTTCATGGCAGGGGTGGCATTTGCCTGCAAATTAAGAGGGTTAGGAGATATAACCAAAAATTTAGTGAAGCAAGCGTTAAAAGGTTTTAGGAAGGGGAGGATTGATTCATGTAGACCAATATCATTTGGTCATTTGGAAAAAATGGGTTTGGTGTTAAAGCAGATTTATTGAGAGGTATTTGAGAAGTTGTTATTTGAGTTGGCTTTTTCACTAGCTTTCTTTGGGGCTTTGTGGGTGGGGGGAGTTGGTTTCGCCCAGTAGAGGAGTTGGGGGAGAGTTACAGGTGGAGGATGTTAAAAAGGTTGGGGTGGAGCTGGAGTTGTTGATCTGCGGATCAAAAACTGATCAGGCAAGTCGGGGACAAATAGGTTGGGTGGGGTACAAGGGGCAGTAATGTGCCCTTTGCTGACATGAGAAAATTATAAAAAAGGGTAACGATTGTGAGAACAGGGCCTCTGCTCCAGCATGCGAATGGGCAGTTTTTATCCAGATTTCAGTGGTCCTTAAGAAGGCACTGAAAGAGTTGGGCTTGCATTGTTCACGGTTTGGTACGCATTCTTTTAGGTTTGGGGCTGCTACAGAAGTGGCGGTGCAAGGGATGTTCGGTGAGTCGGTTAGGAAGATAGGGAAATGGCAGTCGGGCGGTACAAATGATATGTGCGACCTCAGCTACTTTAGGAAGGGTGTTAAATTGTTAGTGGAGGTGTTCAGTTTCTCTTTTATTGCAGATCTACAATCGGTGTTAGTGTGGATTATGGGGCACTCATGTTTACTGGGGGGGGGTGGATAGAGCTAGTGTTAGGCGGGATGGGAGACAGTTGAGGTTCCCAAGGTGTGAGGCAGTGTTGCGATGGATGAGAATAAGGGGGATGTTATGGTGTAAAGTAATGCATGAATTTGAGCGAGTGGTGAGTTTAGACAGGGTGCCGCACATCCTTGTTATACACGCTTGGGGTAATCTCTGGGGACCAGATGGAGTCCACCTAAATGAGATTGCGTTGGACTTGTGGTTGGAGGTGATACAGGAGGGCATAGAGCACGCTTTAGTTCTGTGGAGGGCGGCGCAGGCGTGAGGTGGTCAAGCCGTGCTGGCTGTGGCGGTTAGGGAGGGGTCCTTGGAGTCAGCATAAAAGTGTGTGGGGGGGGGGGGGCGCAGGATAGTTACCTATCCCCAATTCTGATTAAGTAGTAGGTGAGTCTGTCTCTCTTGGCTTTGACAGGGGGTGCCCTGCAAAGATGGTTGCTGTGGCTAGCCTGGGTATGGCTAGATAGCCTCGGGAGGGGGGGGGTCGGGAGGTAGGCAACTAGAGGCTAAGTGGTGAGTCTCCCGAGTCAGGTGATTAGAGACGGGAGGCGTGGTTTTAGGAAGTAGAGTCTCCCGAGTCAGGCGGTAGGAGATGGGAGGCAGTTACACCTATTTTTCCTGGTTGGTGAGGCGACAGTTTCTCTTGGGGCTCCAAGGATCTCTCCCAAAATAGTTTCAAAATCGGGTTGAAAGTATATTTATGTTTGTTAGGTTTGTAATAAAATTGGCTGCTGTGGCCAAAATTAATCCAAAAAGAAGTTGTCGTGGTCATTTTAGATAAGATGGGGGGTTTTTAAGGTTTTTAAGCAGACGACTGTTATACCAGGTCATGGCACCACTATGTAGGCAATAACAGTATATGACCCCACTATATAGGTAGTGTATAGTGATGTTAGGCAGGCACAGTACTGCACCATTTTACAAGCCCTGTACGGTAGTATTATGTAGACACTGTATGACACCACAATGTAGGCAAAGTATAGCGGTATATGGCACCATTATATATAGTCTAATAGCTTTGAGTAGGCTCAGTATTTACCCATTGTATAAATATGGTAGGTCACCATTATATAATCACTATACTGTATATTTAGGCACCATGACCCATCATCATATAGGTATGATATGGTAGTATAATGTAGGTATCTGGCAATATAGTTTTAGCACTGTCAAAGTTTTTCAATGACACTAGAATACATTGTCTGTTTCTCGCCCTCTTTACATCCTTTCCCAGGTAGCTCTACAATATTTATAGGGCCACTCAAGTGAATTGTCCCCCATCCACCCACCCCTCAAGTGATTATTTAACTAATCCCGCATGTGCGTTCACATATATATGTATTATGTAAACCAGCTAGTATCACGTTTAGTTGTCCAGGATTAGAGAAACATGATCACTTTCATCCTAAGACAACACCACAACTGTCTAAGGGTTGTGTCTGGTATTGCAGCTCCACTGAAGTGAATGGGGTTGCTCTGCAATGCCAATAAAACTGTAGACAGATGGGGCGCCATTTTGGAAGATAGCAGCCATGTTTTTTCTTATCTTATCTAGCCCTACATGCAGATGTAAGATTGCAAACACCTCCAAGTATCAGCACGAGTTCTACATGCCAACAAGCCTCTGACCCTGCAGCCCACATCCTAGTCTGCCTTACCATTGGGAAGTCCTCCAGGACTTGGCGATGCTTATCCTTGCTCTCTGTGAACCTCCAGTCCGCCTGGTACAGGTACGTGTGGAAGTTGTGCAGCATGGGAATTTTGGTCTCCAGACTGATGGTCATGTCGTCCTCCACAGTATCTACAGCTCGTATCACCAGACAGAAGATACACACGGCATCTCTGCAATATAAGTAATTAGAACTTCATGGCCACCTTTATGGTGACTCCAGTAAGACTAGTCAATACTGTAATTTAACTTAAGGAGTTTCCTGGGCCAAATATTGATTACCTACATTTAGGATATCATTAATATCAGAGTGGTGGTTGTCCAACTCCCAGCACCCCGGTCAAACTACTGCTTGACAGCCCCACGATGCTTGGGCAAGGTCTACAGCCTCTTCCTCAGCCTGTGATGCTGCGGTCATCGGTCACATGACCCTTCTGTAGCTTAGAACCCTTCAAGTAAAGAGGTACGGCCGCTACACAATGTACGGCACAGATGCCAGCCTAGCTATTCCCTCAATTGAGCACCACCTCTGTGGGGTATACGGAGAGGAGAAGCTACCTCACCTCTGTGTATACACTAAGAGGCTATAAAGTAAAGAAGAAGCGGCCATGGACTGCAGAGATGGAGCATGCCTTTAACCCCTTAGTGACCAAGCCTGTTTGCGCCTTAATGACCAGGCCAAATTTTGCAAATCTGACACGTGTCAATTTAACATGGAAAAACACCAGAAAGGTTTTGCATATCCAAGCGATTCTGACATTGTTTTTTCGCCACATGTTGTGCTTCATTTAGGCGGAAAAAATAGACCGATAGAAATTGTGTTTATTTATTAAAAGCGCCAAAATTGGGAAAATTTTGAAAAAATCGTCATTTTTTCACATTTCCAACTGCAATATCTTAAATATGTGCAAACATAATATAGAAATTTTTGCTAAGATTTATATTTCCACCCGTTTACTTTATTTTGGGCGCACATTGGAAAAACTTTCGTTTTTTTTTAAACTATTTAGGAGACGTACAAATTTAACATTACTTTTTAGCATTTTGAGGAACACTTTGTTTTCCTATACCAAGCCGAGATTGGAAAGGCTCATGAGTGTCAGAATAATAGATACCCCCCCCAAATGACCTCATTTTAAAAACTACACCCCTTAATGTATTCACTGAGGGGTGTCATGAGTATTTTGACCCCACAGTTTTTTTTCAGGAATTAATTCAATTTAGAGGAGAAAAAGTAAAATTTCATATTTTTGCAAATCTGTCATTTTAAAGACATATTTTTTTCCTATAGTTTACATGAAAATCAGGATTTACACCCCAAAATGGATACCCCTATTTCTCCCGTGTTCAGAAATATACCCATTGTGGCCCTATTGTTATATCTGAGTCCACAACGGGGCCCAAAATGAAAGGAGTAGTCAGTGTCTTTCAAAACAGAAATTTTGCTTGAAGTCCTTTTAGGCCCCATAGCACACATGTAGAGTTCTTGAGCGCCCAAAACCATAGAAAACCCCCACAAATGACCCCATTTTGAAAACTAGACCCCTTAAGGAATTTATCTAGGGGTGTACTGCATATTTTGACCCCACAGTTTTGAGAATGAATTCAAACCAAGCAAAAGGAAAAAAATTGTGATTTTCGTTTTTTCGGCAATTCTGTCATTTTAAAAACAGCTTTTTTTGTACAGAACACATATGAAGGAAGACTTGCACCAAAAAATGGATACCCCTGTTTGTCCCGTGTTCAGAGACATACCCATTGTAGCCCTAATCTTATGTCTGGATACACAACGGAGCCCAAAATGAAAGGAGCGACCGGTGGCTTTCGGAACACAAATTTTGCTTGAAGTCCTTTTAGGCCCCATTGCCCACTTGTAGAGTTCTTGAGCGCCAAAACCATAGAGAACCCCCACAAATGACCCCATTTTGAAAACTAGACTCCTTAACGAATTTATCTAGGGGTGTACTGCGCATTTTGACCCCACAGTTTTTGAATAAATTCAAGCAAAGCAAAAGGAAAAAATTTGGATTTTTGTTTTTTTGGCAATTCTGTCATTTTAAAAAAAGCTTTTTTTGTACAGCACACATATGAAGGAAGACTTGCACCCCAAAATGGATACCCCTGTTTGTGCTGTTTTCAGAAATATATCCATTGTGGCCCTAATCTTATGTCCACATGCACAACGGGGCCCAAAATAAAAGGAGTAATTGGTGGCTTTCAGAACATAGATTTTGCTTGAAGTCCTTTTAGGCCCCATTGCCCACTTGTAGAGTTCTTGAGCGCCCAAAACCATATAGAACCCCCACAAATGACCCCATTTTGAAAACTAGACCCCTTAACGAATTTATCTAGGGATGTACTGCATATTTTGACCCCACAGTTTTTGAATAAATTTAAGCAAAGCAAAAGGAAAAAAATAGGATTTTCATTTTTTGGGCTATTGTGTCAATTTAAAAACAGTTTTTTTTGTACAGCACGCATATAAATGAAGGCTTTCACCCCAAAATGGATACCCCTGTTTGTCCCGTGTTCAGAAACATACCCATTGTGGCCCTAATAGACTTACAGGACCCATGGCTAGGCCTACAATTAAAGGAATACCCGTTGGATTTCAGGGTACCACTGAATAAATTTCAGGCCCCATTGCCCACTTATAGAGCCATTGAGCGGCCAAAACTATAAAGAACCCCCTCAAATGACCCCATTTTGAAAACTAGACCCCTTAACGAATTCATCTAGGGGTGTGCTGCGTATTTTGACCCCACAGTATTTGAATGAATCTAAGCAAAGCAGAAGGAAAAAGTTACGATTTTCAATTTTTTTTGGCAATTTTTTCAATTTAAAAACAGTTTTTTTGTACAGTGCACATAGGAATGAAGACGTTCACCCCAAAATGGATACCCCCGTTTGTCCTGAGTTCAGAAACATACCCATTGTGGCCCTAATCTACTTACAGGACGCATGGCAAGGCCTATAAAGGACGGAACACCTGTTGGATTTTAGGGCACAACTGAATAAATTCCAGGCCCCATTGCTTATTTGTACAGAATAAAGATTGACTCCCTAAAAATTCCCCCCCTCCCCCTCCGCGCCCTTTTTGGCGTTCGCAAATCTTAGATAAAAGTAAAAATGTGAACTGTGTAGTATTTCCGAAGACAGGGGTAATTACGGAGGCTGGTTGGAATGGGCCCATGGGGCAATAAAACCGGGTATCCCCCCCCCCCTCCTCTCATGCTTTTTGGGGGTATTTCATGACCTCAGTGGCGGGTATGGGGTGTAAAAAGTGGCGTTCCGTGAGTCTCCGTAAGCTTGATGAGGTGCGGCGGTCTCACACAGAAGGCGCTCAACAAGTTGCTCCTGGAACTGCAGGAAAGCGAGCGTTCCCGGGGCTTCTTGTAAAATACGTATCACAGGTAGCGGTCTGAATAACGCCGGGCTCACGCGGGTGCAGGCGGAATCCGCTTGCGGAGGCCCACAGCGGATCCCATCTGTGAGCCCGGCTGTGACCCTGCGTACGGCTGCGTAATGTACTGCGCATAACTGCCTACTCACACAGGCGGTCATGCACAGTACACCTTTGTTTGTATTTCCCGCACCATCGCTTAGCGATGACGCGGGTACCCGCAGCCCGTATACAATGTAGTTGCGTATGGGCAGCGGGTATATCCACGACCACGGAGCACAATGGGCTCTATGTTGCCGATATCCGCAGTAAAATAGAACCTGCTGCGTTCTCTTTTCTGCGAGTGGATTACGCAATTCTGACCCGCTAATGTGAGCGGAATTATGTAATCCAATGCGATTGATCTGCGTATTACCACGGATCAGACGCATGCGGAATCCGTCATTCCTATCCGGTCATGTGAGACCGGCCTAAGGTAGATCGCTACCTTTTTATCACGTGACCGGGGACGGCTCAACGAGGCCACCCGTCACTGCTCCAGGCTCTCGGCGACCGTTGGTCGCTGGGAGCAAGGAGATTTTAAATTTCCTGGGCTCCCTGACTCCTGCGCATGTGTCCGGCTTTTTGCCGGCAATCGCATGTGCAGAATCCTGGAAGGTCCACGGAGGAAGATCGCGTCGGGATTCAAATACGCAGGCCTCCGGTAAAAAGATTCATCTCCTCTCACCGATCGCATCAGTGAGGGGAGATGAAACTTCAAATTTTTTTTTTTACTTTTACGTGATCGCCATTATTGGATAACTGCGAACACGTGACCAGGAACCGCTCACCGCGGACCCCCATTAAATCTCCATGCTCTTGGCTACGTTTTGTAGCCAGGAGCAGGGAGAATTTAAATTATCCTGGCAATCCACAGCTTTTGCGCATGCGCCCGCCATTTTGGCGACGGGCGCGTGTGCAGAAGCTGTGGTAAGGTCCGCGGATAAATCTGGGGGCCTTAGGTACGTACTTTCATCCTCCCTCATGGATATGATCCGTGAGGGGAGATGAAATGTACGCTTTTTAAACTTTTAAAAACTTTTTTTTACTTTTTTTTTTTTTTACTTTTTTACACTTTTTTCTCACTTTACATGGATGACAGTGATCATGTCCCCGGTATAATCTCTCTGCTCCTAGCTACACATGGCAGCCAGAAGCAGAGGGATTTTAAATTTCCCGGGGCTCGAGCCCGTCTGTTCACGCGCCCGATGTGAATCATCGGGCGCGCATGCGCAGACGGGGATTCGGGTCCCGGGACATTGGGACACCGCTGAGGACTGGGGGTGAGTATTTTCACCTCCCCTCATGGATCCGATCCATGAGGGGAGGTGAAACTGACTTTTTTAAAACTTTTTTTTAACTTTTTCGCGATCGCCGCTAACCATTGGATAACGGCGATCACGGTACCGGGGACCGCTCACCGCAGTCCCCGCTGACATCTCCTGCCTCCCGGCTACCTACAGGAGCCGGGAGCCAGGAGATTTTAAATCTCCCGCGCCGCCGGGCCTTCTGCGCATGCTGCTGACGTAATGCCGCCTGGCGCGCATGCGCAGAAGACCGGCTTCGGGCCCCGGAGCGGCAGGAGAGCGGGGAGCAGCGTGCCAGACCTCGGTGAGTAATTTCAGCTGCTCCGATGGATCCGATCCATCAGAGCAGCTGAATCTTTAACTTTTATGTCCTTTTATTTACTTTTTTTGCGATCGGCGCTATCCATTGCATAGCGCCGATCGCAATGCCGGGGGGGGGGCTCCGAACAGCCCGGGATGACAGCTCCATGCTGTCAGCTACCTGCGGACACCGACAGCATGGAGCTGTCACGTCCACAGCCCGAGGGGCACTATTCTCTGCAGGAAGCATGTTTTTACGTCCTCAGAGAATAGAGCCCACTTCGGGAGGACGTAAAAACACTATGGGCTGGTCGTTAAGGGGTTAAGGTCTGTTTCACACGGGAGACAAAACGGCCCAATTTTATCGTGATGTGACAGTTTGCATTCAAGTGAAAAACATGCGTTCCTATGGCTTCCTTCACATTAGTGAGGTTTTGTAGCATGTGACATTGAGAGTCAAAAAAATAAAATAAAAAGTTGCTAGATATGCCAGCGACTTGCAATGTCTTGTAGCCCATGTTTCCCTATGGAGCCTTCCTTTCTGTTGCATCGCATGAAAATGCTGATAGGGAACCTGCAGAGAAGATGCGGCGGACCTGACACTTGCTTGATGTCTTCTGTCAGCGCTTCCTGGATTGGAGGCTTAAATTTCCCGCCTCCAGAAAGCGCTGGCTGTGATTGGTTGAGCTGTGGTAATTTTTTTTAAGCATCAAGGGTTAATTTTTGGGGTATGACATAAATTTCAAGCCTATTCCCCAAAAATCCTCGCAAGTGGTGCGACTTTGTAGCAAGACCAAATCTCAATATTGCGTGAGAAAATGCAGCAATATTGCACATACCACCGACGCAATATCAATGCAATTTTCACATCACCTGTGTGAAACAGGCCTAAGACTAAGAAAGAACTGCAACCTCCAGTCTGAGGGTAAATATGAAGGGGAGTTGCCTTTAAGGGTAGAAAGTGAGGAGAGTTGGAGGGGGTGGCATATTCTGCAGAGGAACATTGGTATGTGCAGTCTGAGGAGAATCTAATGCTGCTCTATGTGTATACATATTTAATTCTTCGGTTCCTCTGAAGTAACCTTGACTTCATAAGGTTTTCCTTACGAAAAACAGGTAGACACCTGTACCAAATTAAGTCGGATGAAGCCAGGTATAGCAGCCAGTAGGCATATAAAGTTTTGCAAGTTACAAATAAAACTTTGAATAATGTTTTAGTAGTCCATCACTATGGCTCATGTGCCGTCTGTACTACTTTTATAGGAGAACAAAGGAACCAAGACCAAGAAAACCAAGAAATCTCTCTCTCTACCTCCCCCCCCCCCCATGCTCTCCCCCGCCGGCACCCGAATCTTTAGAGATGAGCGGGCAGGTACTCGAATAAGGCACTAATCGCTCAAGTAGTTTGCCTTAGCGAGTATGCTCGCTCATCTCTAGTTTGTAACAAACAAGTCATGCCAGACGAATCTAATTTCCTTCTATGACAGAATCACCGACTAGGTTGATCAGGGAAATGCAGTGGATATAGTTTATTTTGACCTTATTAAAGCATTCGACAAAGTACCTCATATCATACGTATTGAAAAAAAGTGACCGAATATGGGATGGACAAGGCAACTGTTAGATGGATTCACAACTGGCTAAGTGATCGGACTGAAAGAGTAGTCATAAATAGCTGCACATCCAAGTGGAAGAATGTATCAAGTGGGGTACCACAAGGCTCTGTCCTAGGCCCAGTGTTGTTCAACATTTTTATAAATGATCTAGAGGGGGGAATTGATAGGAAACTGATCAAATTTGCGACGACACAAAGCTAGGAGGGATAGCCAACACTAGGGAAGAAAGAGTATTCAAAAAGATCTAGAAGAGCTTGAACAGTGGGTGGCGACTAACAAAATGGTATTTAACAAGGAGAAATGCAAAGTCCTACATCTGGGGGAAAAAAAACAAAAAAAAAAAAAACACAAAAAGAAAAACACAGAATGGGGTATATTGGGCTAAGCAGCAGCACATGTGAAAAGGACATGGGTATACCAATAGATCATAGAATGAACATGAGTCAACAATGTGATGCAGCAGGCAAAAAGGCAAGCACAACTCTAGGATGCATTAAGAGAAGCATAGAGTCTACATCACGTGAGGCAATTATCCCCCTCTACTCTTCCTTGGTCAGACCTCATCTAGAATACTGTGTAGAGTTCTGGGCACCCCACTTTAAAAAAAAAAAAAAAACGACATTGACAAACTGGAGCAAGTTCTGTCTCTCTTCAGAGAAGAGTTACCAAGCTGGTGAGCGGTCTACAAATAATGCCCTACCAGTATGAGGAACAGTTAAAGGATCTGGGAAGGTTTAGCTTGGAAAAAAAAAAATAAAAAAAAAGAAGGCTGAAAGGAGACTTAAAAGCTGTCTACAAATATCTAAAGGGTTGTCGCAGTGCAGAGGGATCAACCCTATTCTCATTTGCACAAAGAAAGACTGGAAGCAGTGGGATGAAACAGATAAGATATTAGAAAACACTGACTGAGGGTGACCAATAAGTGGAACAGGTTACCATGGGAGGTGGAAGTGTTCAAACAAAGGCTGGACAAATATCTATCTGCAATAATTTAGTGAATCCTGCACTGAGCAGGGGGTTGGACCTGATGACCCTGGAGGTCCCTTCTAACTCTACCATTCTATGATTGTCCAATATGTCGTATTAAAGGATTACTAATGGTGCGCCCCATTACAGGATGGCAATAGTTGAAACTATTTAACCCTATAATATTCCCAAATATCAGATATTCCAGCACCAGATTAAAGGAGTTTTGAGAAAAATCTGCATTATTGTCCATTGTTTTAAATGGGGCCCCATAAATACGAGAAGATCACGAAGCAGGCTAGGAATCCTACAGAGAAAGGAGGAGCGCGGATCTACAAGGGATCTCTGACATCTCTCTGTGAAGGCTATGAGCATAAAGTAAGTGTGTGGGTGTAATTCATCCTGTCTCCTATGAACATCTTTGATGTACGCTTGTACATTCATGTGTTTGCACGGCAAGATTGCATTGTAACATGCACAAGAAATGGAGAGTAGTACTCAAACGTATATATAACTTACATTCTTTATCTTCTGTTACACTGATCAAAGGTCAGTGTGCAATAGTGTCCAGTAAAGACAAGGCCTTAATGAGTAACTGCTATCTATGTAAAAGCACATGACTGGCTGAAATGTACACATATTGACAATAGACCACTCCTTTAAAATACTATATAAAGAAAGATGTTTTGTAATAAAGGGAGATTGCTTTAAGACACGGTCATGATGTCTGTGTCCATTGCTTTCTCACGGCGGCCGCCATAACCACCTCTGATTTGGAGTCTCACAGCATATTGACGGAACATTGAATTTCCCTGACATCCCCATATTTAGATAGAGCGCGGGGGTAGTGGGCTTTCCTAAGAGCAGGGGCAAGGCCTGAGAGGAGCAGGTCTAGAGGGATAACTGTGATAGCCCCCCTTATCGCCAGTGGGTTAGAGCCCTTAATGCAAAAGGGTGGGAATTCCTTCACCCTCCCCCTCGCCATATCAGTCTGTATTATACAGTAGTGGAGGTCTCACCCACCGGAGCTCCCCATCCAGGGCCTGGATTATGGCTGCGAAGCTTCTGCATGTCTCATCCAGGTACTTGTAGCAGGTCTGAAGACTATCGCTCATGGAGTTCTGTAGGGGTAAGAGTGCTAGAGTGAGGTTTGCAGCCTCCACTTGAACAGGGAGACGGCCACTTACAGCTTATACTTTGTGGAAACTTTCTCCTAAGCTGAGGCCTATCATCTCTAGTGCCCAAGGACACTTCCCAAGCTGGCATCGGAGGCAATATATAGTGCCCGTGGGCCCTGACATCCCAGCACTGCACGAGTGGTCCTGACTAGCGGTCAAGGATTATTCAAACACTGAGGTTGGAGTCACTGACTCGATCAGGAATTGCGGACCCACAACCCCTACTGCCATGAAAAAATATAAAATCGGGTTTGCTAATTTGGCCTCAAAAGTGTCCCTCGGCAGCAGTGGTGGCCCAGGGGCTAAAAACTCCAGATGTGGTCCTTGGTCAGATGCAACCCTAGAACTCCAGTAGTGCGCAACGATTGATCTACCACGCGTGTCCCTCCCGCTCCAAGCAGAAAAATAATACTTTGGTAATTTTTGATAATTAAATTGAAATGATCTGATCTAATATTAAAAAGAAAAAAAAAGCCTTTAATTTTATTGTTCCAACAATCATTCCAAGCAACACTAGTCCTAACAAGTGACCAGCACCCCCTTCCCACCTGCACCCCTCCCACTCCTGCAGTGTTTTCATCAGCTAAGGGGTGGCTTCACATGGGATGGTTTGGCAAGGCATCCAACCCACTCTGTGTGAACACACCCTAGTTCAGCAGGCTGGACCGACCCCCATGTTAACCCTTTACTCATTTCCCAGTAGAAGTAAGACAAATGACAGAGTACAGATCAGACAATGATGACAGACTGATGATACGGCTCTAGTGTGATCTGTAACTTCTTCATATGACAGATGCTGAGGGCAGTTTCACACGGATGTTTTATAACGCTATACATGATCAGAGCCTCGTGGGAGCCACATAAGTAGTTCCATACCTTACTGTTCACATCAAGAAACCACAAATCAACCTATAGTTACCATTTACACTGGTCCCACACGCCATATCTTTTATTACTGTGTACATACATTACTTATCCTGCACTGCTCCTGAGTTATATCCTGTATTATACTGCAGAGCTGCACTCACTATTCTGCTGGTGGAGTCACTGTGTACATACATTACTTATCCTGTACTGATCCTGAGTTACATCCTGTATTATACTACAGAGCTGCACTCACTATTCTGCTGGTGAAGTCACTGTGTACACACACATTACTGATCCTGCACTGCTCCTGAGTTACATCCTGTATTATACTCCAGAGCTGCACTCACTATTCTGCTGGTGGAGTCATTGTGTACATACATTACTGATCCATCTACCCATTTACCTCCTACAGACACAGCCTTAATTCTCAGCACTACAAGCCGGTTTATAGTCACAGCCTACAATATGGGATAGCCTGCAGGAAGAGGCAGCAGATACTCGGGCTGTTATCACACAGCGCTATAAACCGCACCAATACCGCAGCTGCTGCACCGCCTGAATAACCTTGTGGGATGGTTTAGTATTAAGGTTTCCATCACGCCCCCCAGTCTCCCTTCCCTTCCCCTGTAACCTATATAAAAGTTTCCATCATATCCCCCTCCCTTTCCTTCTGTAACTAGTTAGAGAAATAAAGAGCTTTCCTTCCAGCTGGGCTGCAGTCAGTGTGAGCAGCTGATCTGGGTGGGGCCTGTACGTCGACTCCCACCAGTCACCTAGTGATGAACTATCCTGAACACTACAAGGGGCAGAAGTCCCCTCTCCCCATTTACCCCCTACAGACACCGATCTGTGCCGGACGGCCCGTAGAGGAGCGGCACTCGGAACAGCCATAAGCGAAGAAAGTTTGATAATAAAGTTCGTCCCGGCAGCCGCTGCGCCATAGTGAGCGCTCGGGCTGTTGTCACACAGCGCTATAAACCGCACCAATACCGCAGCTGCTGCACCGCCAGAATAACCTGCAGGACAGCGAGGACCCTGCGGACACTTCTAGGAAACTTGTGTCCTCCTCCGGGGCTTCTCCCTTAGGCCTCCTTCCCACGAGCGTGACGGGCTCCGCAGCGTAATATTCCGCTGTGAAGCCCGTCACGGCGCCCCCCAGAGCCCCTATACTTACCTGCGGGAGATAGCGTGAAATCGCTTCCCCGCCCACCGCCGCGCGTCACCGCCCGTCACCGCCCACCACCGCCGCGTCACCGAGCGTGTCACGTGACGCGGCCGGCCGCGTCACGTGACGCGGCCGGACCGCGTCATTTGGCGTCATATGACGCTCGGCGGTGGGCGGGAAAGCGTTTTTTCACGCTATCTCCCGCTGGTTACAGCGGGAGATAGCGTGAATGGACGGCTTCCATTGACTGCAATGGAAGCCGTCAGTGCGTACAGCCCGTCCTCACCCGCAGAAAATAGAGCATGCTGCGGGTGAGGACGGGAGAAATCGCGGTGCGTAATTCCGCGGTGGAATTACGCATCGTGAGCATGGAGCTATTAGGTTCAATAGAACCTAATAGCTGCGTGCAACGCAGCGGATTTTCGCCGCGAATTACGCGGCGGAAATCCGTTCGTGGGAAGGAGGCCTAACCCGCTCCTGCTGGGACAGGACAGTCCGACAGCCCATCTTGAACCTGAGCAGGTTGTAGATCTCCTCCGGGTGTCCCAGAGACCTCAGGAAGTCCATGACGGCGGGGAGCGATGCGCGATCCTCACCCGCAGCATCACTTATATATTCACCTGCCGGCTGTTAGCTCCGCCTCCGCTGTCACTCCCAGCCAATAGCTGCGCAGCTCCGTAGCCGACTGACAAGTCTGACTGGACGGACGGCCCACTTACTATAGAGAGGACCTGTTGCTGGGGTAACGGGACGCGCTGGAAGGTGATTGGCTGAGTGGGTGATACAGGCGAACGATTCGTGCTGTGATTGCGTCACTGAATATTGCGGCATGCTGGGAAAGGTAGTTTCTCATCCGCTAGCTGCACCTTGTCTGGCTGCTGATGAACTACAAGCCCCAGTAAACCCTGCAGGCGTTGTTCTGAAACTACAAGTCCCAGCAGCCACTGCGGTAATATTATCAGTAGAGTCCGGACAGCATATTTGGAATTTCAGCCGCATTTAAAGGGGTTGTCCCGCGGCAGCAAGTGGGGGTATACACTTCTGTTTGGCCATATTAATGCACTTTTTTAATATACATCGTGCATTAAATATGAGCCATACAGAAGTTATACACTTACCCCCTCCGGTGCTGGCGTCCCCGTCTCCATGGCGCCGACTAAAGATGCCTTCTCCTTCCATTAGACGCGCTTGCGCTGTCCGGTCTTCTGCTCTGTTGAATGGGGCCGTTCCGGCGTGCTCGCGCCGTAGAGCTGGTATGCGCATGCGCAGAAGACATGTGCGGCGCGAGCACGCCGGAGCGGCCCCATTCAACAGGGCAGAAGACCGGACAGCGCAAGCATGTCTAATGGAAAGAGAAGGCAGCTTTAGTCGGCGCCATGGCGACGGGGACGCCAGCACCGGAGGGGGTAAGTGTATAACTTCTGTATGGCTCATATTTAATACACAATGTATATTACAAAGTGCATTAATATGGCCATACAGAAGTGTATAGACCCACTTGCTTTCGCGAGACAACCCCTTTAGGCAGCGCTGCTGATTTAGAGCCACCTGATTGGCTCTTCGGCACCACGTGACTACACAGCGTGCACGCGGATTGCCTTCAGCAGCCGTGCACTACACACTACAGTTAAGCAGCACGGGGTTAGGGTTTAGGGTTAGGGTTTAGGTTTAGGTATAGGGTTAGGGTTTAGGGTTAGGGTTTAGGGTTGGGGTTAGGGTTAGGTTTAGTTAACCCTAAACCTAACCCCGTGCTGCTTAAGTGCAGTGTGTAGTGCACGGCTGCTGAAGGCAATCCGCGTGCACGATGGGAAGTCACATGGTGCCGAAGAGCCAATCAGGTGGCTCTAATCAGCAGCGCTGCTTAAGTGCGGCTGAAATACCAAATATGCATCCGGACAGAGCAGAAAGGAGTTATTTAGTGCAAATAATTACCAGTTTATTAAAATGTCGCAGACAGAGAATATAGTTATGGCGGATTACACACACATGGCGTCATCACTGCGGTGCAGGAGCCATTGGAGCACAGAATTCAACGCAGTCATTGAGGTTTGTGGAACCGCTCACTTATCAATGCCTTATTTCCAATATTGTCTGCCATGTCACAGACCAAGATGAAACACGGTGGCGTCTGCCACACATTAGGAGTTTAACCCCTTAGTGACCAAGCCTGTTTGCGCCTTAATGACCAGGCCAAATTTTCCAAATCTGACATGTGTCACTTTAACATGGAAAAACACCAGAAAGGTTTTGCATATCCAAGCGATTCTGACATTGTTTTTTCGCCACATGTTTTACTTCATTTAGGCGGAAAAAATAGACCGATAGAATTTGTGTTTATTTAAAATTGGGGAAAATTTTGAAAAAATCGTCATTTTTTCACATTTCCAACTGCAATATCTCAAATATGTGCAAACATAATATAGAAATTTTTGCTAAGATTTATATGTCCACCTGTTTACTTTATCTTGGCCGCACATTGGAAAAACTTTCGGGTTTTTTTTAACCATTTGGGAGACGTACAAATTTAACATTACTTTTTAGCATTTTGAGAAACACTTTGTTTTCCTGCACCAAGACAAGATTGGAAAGGCTCATGAGTGTCAGAATAATAGATACCCCCCCAAATGACCCCATTTTAAAAACTACACCCCTTAGTGTATTCACTGAGGGGTGTCATGAGTATTTTGACCCCACAGTTTTTTTTCAAGAATTCATTCAATTTAGAGGAGAAAAAGTAAAATTTCATATTTTTGCAATTCTATCATTTTATAGACATATTTTTTTCCTATAGTTTACATGAAAATGAGGATTTACACCCCAAAATGGATACCCCTGTTTCTCCCGTGTTCAGAAATATACCCATTGTGGCCCTATTGTTATATCTGAGTCCACAACGGGGCCCAAAACGAAAGGAGTAGTCAGTGTCTTTCAGAACAGAAATTTTGCTTGATGTCCTTTTAGACCCCATAGCACACTTGTAGAGTTCTTGAGCGCCCAAAACCATAGAAAAACCCACAAATGACACCATTTTGAAAACTAGACCCCTTAAGGAATTCATCTAAGGGTGTACTGCCCATTTTGACCCCACAGTTTTTGAATGAATTTAAGCCAAGCAAAAGGAAAAAATTAGGATTTTCGTTTTTTTTGGCAATTCTGTCATTTTAAAAACAGCTTTTTTTGTACAGCACACATTTGAATAAAGACTTGCACCCAAAAATGGATACCCCTGTTTGTCCCGTGTTCAGAGACATACCCATTGTGGCCCTAATCTTATGTCTGGATGCACAACAGGACCAAAAATGAAAGGAGTAGTCAGTGGCTTTCAGAACATAGATTTTGCTTGAAGTCCTTTTAGGCCCCATTGCCCACTTGTAGAGTTCTTGAGCGCCCAAAACCATAGAGAACCCCCACAAATGACCGCATTTTGAAAACTAGACCCCTTAACGAATTTATCTAGGGGTGTACTGTGTATTTTGACCCCACAGTTCTTGAATAAATTCAAGCAAAGCAAAAGGAAAAAATTAGGATTTTCGTTTTTTTGGCAATTCTGTCATTTTAAAAACAGCTTTTTCTGTACAGCACACATATGAAGGAAGACTTGCACCCCAAAATAGATACCCCTATTTGTGCTATTTTCAGAAATATACCCATTATGGCCCTAATCTTATGTCCGCATGCACAACGGGGCCCAAAATGAAAGGAGTAATCAGTGGCTTTCAGAACATAGATTTTGCTTGAAGTCCTTTTAGGCCCCATTGCCCACTTGTAGAGTTTTTGAGCGCCCAAAACCATAGAGAACCCCCACAAATGACCCCATTTTGAAAACTAGACCCCTTAACGAATTTATCTAGGGGTGTACTGTGTATTTTGACCCCACAGTTTTTGAATAAATTCAAGCAAAGCAAAAGGAAAAAATTAGGATTTTCGTTTTTTTGGCAATTCTGTCATTTTAAAAACAGCTTTTTCTGTACAGCACACATATGAAGGAAGACTTGCACCCCAAAATAGATACCCCTATTTGTGCTATTTTCAGAAATATACCCATTATGGCCCTAATCTTATGTCCGCATGCACAACGGGGCCCAAAATGAAAGGAGTAATCAGTGGCTTTCAGAACATAGATTTTGCTTGAAGTCCTTTTAGGCCCCATTGCCCACTTGTAGAGTTTTTGAGCGCCCAAAACCATAGAGAACCCCCACAAATGACCCCATTTTGAAAACTAGACCCCTTAACGAATTTATCTAGGGGTGTACTGTGTATTTTAACCCTACATTTTTTGAATAGATCTAAGCAAAGCAGTAAGAAAAAATTAAAAGTTTCATTTTTTGGGCTATTGCGTCAATTTAAAAACAGTTTTTTTTGTACAGCACATGTATAAATGAAGACTTTCACCCCAAAACGGATACCCCTGTTTGTCCCGTGTTCAGAAACATACCCATTGTGGCCCTAATAGACTTACAGCACACATGGCTAGGCCTACAATGAAAGGAATACCCGTTGGATTTCAGGGTAGAACTGAATAAATGTCAGGCCCCATTGCCCACATAGAGCCATTGAGTGGCCAAAACTATAAACAACCCCCTCAAATGACCCCATTTTGAAAACTAGACCCCTTAACAAATTCATCTAGGGGTGTACTGCGTATTTTGACCCCACAGTATTTGAATGAATCTAAGCAAAGCAGAAGGAAAAAGTAACGATTTTCAATTTTTTTGGCAATTTTTTAAATTTAAAAACAGTTTTTTTGTACAGTGCACATAAGAATGAAGACCTTCACCCCAAAATGGATACCCCCGTTTGTCCCGAGTTCAGAAACATACCCATTGTGGCCCTAATCTACTTACAGGACACATGGCAAGGCCTAAAAAGGAGGGAACAACCGTTGGATTTCAGGGCACAACTGAATATATCCCAGGCCCCATTGTTCATTTGTATGGAATAAAAATTGACTCCCTAAAAATTCCCCCCCCCCCCTCCGCGCCCTTTTTGGCGTTCGCAAATCTTAGATAAAAGTAATAATGTGAACTGTGTGGTATTTCCGAAGACAGGGGTAATTAGGAAGGCTGGTTGGAATGGGCCCATGGGGCAATAAAACCGGTATCCCCCTCCTCTCATGCTTTTTGGGGGTCATTTCTTGACCTCAGTAGCGGGTATGGGGTCTAAAAAGTGGCGTTCCGTGAGTCTCCGTAAGCTTGATGAGGCGCTGCGGTCTCATATAGAAGCCCCATTCCTGGGGCTTCTTGTAAAATACGTATCACAGGTAGCGGTCTGAATAACGCCGGGCTCACACGGCCGTAGGTGGAATCTGCTTGCGGAGGCCCGCAGCGGATCCCAGCTGTGAGCCCGGCTGTGACCCTGCGTACGGCCGCGTAATGTACTGCGCATAACTGTCTACTCACACAGGCGGTCATGCGCAGTACCTTTTTTTTGTTTGTATTTCCCGCACCGTTGCTTAGCGATGACGCGGGTACCCGCAGCCCGTATACAACGTAGTTGCGTATGGGCTGCGGGTATATCCGCGACCATGGAGCACAATGGGCTCTATGTTGCGGATATCCGCGGTAAAATAGAACCTGCTGCGTTCTCTTTTCTGCGAGTGGATTACACAATTCCGACCCACTAATGTGAGCGGAATTGTGTAATCCAATGCGATTGATCTGCGTATTACCGCGGATCAGACGCATGCGGAATCCGTAATTCCTATCCGGTCATGTGAGACCGGCCAAAGGTAGATCTCTACCTTTTTATCACGTGACCGGGGACCGCTCAATGAGGCCACCGGTCACTGCTCCAGGCTCTCGGCCACCGTTGGTCGCTGGGAGCAAGGAAATTTTAAGTTTCCTGGGCTCCCCGACTCCTGCGCATGTGTCCGGTGTTTTGCCGGCGGTCGCATGTGCAGAATCCGGGTAAGTTCACGGATGAGGATCCCGTCGGGGTGCAAATATGGAGGCCTCCGGTAAAAAGTTTCATCTCCTCTCACCGATCGCATCGGTGAGGGGAGATGAAACTTCAATTTTTTTTAAAAACTTTTACGTGATCGCCATTATCCATTGTATAACGGCGAACACGTGATCAGGAACCGCTCACTGCGGCTCCCCGTGAAATCTCCAGGCTCTTGGCTCAGTTTTGTAGCCAGGAGCAGGGAGATTTTCAATTATCCTGGCAATCCACAGCTTTTGCGCATGCGTCCGCCATTTTGGTGACGGGCGTGTGCGCAGAAGCTGGGGTAAGGTCCGCGGATAAATCTGGGGGCCTTATGTGCGTACTTTCATCCTGCCTCACGGATATGATCCGTGAAGGGAGATGAAACGTACGCTTTTTAAACTTTTTTTTTACTTTTTAAAACTTTTTTAATTTTTTTTTTTTTAACTTTTTCACACTTTTTTTTAAACTTTACATGATCACTGTCATCCATTGGATGACAGTGATAATGTCCCCAGTGACATCCCTCTGCTCTTGGCTACATATGGCAACCAGGAGCTGAGGGATTTTGAATTTCCCGTGGCTCGAGTCCCTCTGTGCACGCGCCCGATGTCAATCATCGGGCGCGATGCGCAGAGGTGGACTTCGGGTCCCGGACCATCGGGACATCGGGGAGGACTTAGGTGAGTATTTTCACCTCCCCTCATGGATCCGATCCATGAGGGGAGGTGAAACTAGCACTTTTTTTTTACTTTTTAAAGTTTTTCGCAATCGCCGCTATCCAATGGATAGCGGCGATCGGGGGCCTGGGGACCGCTCACCGTGGTCCCCGGTAACACCTCCTGGTTCCCGGCTACCTTCAGGAGCCGGGAGCCAGGAGGTTTTGAATTTGCCGGGGGCTCCCGGGCTTCTGCGCATGCGCCTGACGTAATCGTCTGGCGCGCATGCGCAGAAGGCTGCCGGTGGGTCTGGGAGGACCAGATCTCCGGGGGACACCGCCGACAAGCCAGGTGAGAATTTTCAGCTGCTCTGATGGATCCGATCCATCAGGGCAGCTGAATATCTATTTTTTTCCACTGCTTTATTTAGTTTTTTGCGATCGGCGCTATCCATTGGATAGCACCGATCGCAATGCCGGGGGAGGGGGGTCCCCGCAGCCCGGGATGACAGCTCCATGCTGTCGGCTACCTGCGGGCACCGACAGCATGGAGCTGTCATGTCCAGAGCCCACGTAGCATTATTCTCTGCAGGAAGCATGTTTTTACGTCCTCAGAGAATAATGCCTACTTGGGCGGGACGTAAAAACACTATGGGCTGGTCGTTAAGGGGTTAACACAAGTATTTACTGCCGCTAGTCATTAGCATAACGGCTCGGATGTATCAAAACTGGCGCTAAGTGGTAAAGTGTCCCACGATGACCAATCAGCTTCCACCTCATTCCTCAGGGCTGTTCTGGTTGCTATGGGCAACGCTCCCCTTCACTCTGCAGAAGTTATGATACTTCTTCGGCGTCTGCTGGTAATACGACACGCCGTGTGCCATATATATACCAATAAGGAAGATGAAGCAATACCTTTGCAGCGCCACCTATTGGCAGGCAGCATTCCTGCAGTGAATGTCAGACTCTTTATAGAAGCCTTATAACAATGACCGGGAATTGTAAACCGAGCCGCATAGACCGCTGCTGCCGGGGTTTTATCCCTTCAATTCATGGTCATTGTTATAAGGATTCTATAAAGAGTCTGACATTCACTGCAGGAAAGCTGCCTGCCAATAGGTGGCGCTGCAGAGGTATTGTTCCATCTTTCTTATTTGCATATTTCCCAGAGGAGCATGGGTGGCTTTATAAGTCTCCTCCCACCTTCTAGGTGTCTCCCTAAGGAGAGGTGATCCCCCTCCTGCCCCGCATCACAGGCCTCTCACCAGCCGAGCCAGAAGTCTGCTGCACACTGATTTCTGTTACAATTCTCCAAGCTTTTCAAGATCTCTGCTTGCTGCGCTTTAACGTGAGTCTGTCCGTGAGTGAGTTACATGCTCCGCCACTGATCATATGACAGTGACGTCTTTAAAGGTCCATCACCCTGAGTCAGTGAGTTATATGTTCCGCCCCTGATCACATGATTTTGATGTCATCACAGGTCTTATTCCATAGCAACTGATGCAGCAGGGGTTTGTAAGGAATGCATAACTCACTCGGGATGACCCCCAGATGAAAGACTTGTGATGACGTCACCGTCATGTGATTAGGGGTAGAGCATGTAACTCACTCCGGATGATCAGGGGTGGAGCAAGAGTAAGTGAGTTAGATGCTCCACATCTGATCACATGATGGTGATGTCATCAAAAGCCCTTTATCCCAAGTGAGTTACATGCTCCACCCCCTATCACATGATGGTGACGTCACAGGATCGGTAAGCACACGGCTGCTGTCCGGCTAGGTGTTCGTTAGTACTCCATAGCAATTGAGGACACGGAGGTTTGTAGGTGATGGAATACTAACGAGCACCAACAGCAGCCGTGTGCTTACAGGACTCCTCTCTCTCTCACGTCCTCACTCTTTAAACGCTCTTGACATCTCGGGCTTCAGGGAACCGCTCTTCCACTTTCATTCTTCAGCAGATGAGGGTTGAAGGTACCCCCATGTGGCTGGCACTCTCACTCAGGAACCTAGAAGTACGGAGCTCTTTCCTGCTCTCAAGCACTCACATTTATGCCCTCTAAGGCCCCCTGCACACAGGCGGAAATTCCGCGTCAGGATTTCCCGCAGAATTTCGACACCAGTGCCTGCCTGCATAGGATTGCATCAGATAACACAATCCTATGCAGACGGACGTGATTTGTCCGCATGAAAATACACGCGGAAAACAAATCGCGGCATGTACTATTTCTGTGCGGGTCTCGCAGAGGCCCGCACAGAAATGTCAGTGGTGATGGGCCGGATCCTCTCTGCAAATGCGCCGCCTGGGCGGCAGCTGGCACGCAGCTCAGAGAGGAGACGCAGGGAGCGGGTAAGCCACAGGCCTCTGCAGGGGCACGGGACCGCATCCTGCTGCGAGAATTCTCGCAGCGGGATCCAAACCGGCCGTCTGCAGGCGGCTTTACATACCACATGCTGAGACATAATTTGATACTTTTGCAGACAGATCCCAGCCACATGCAGAAATTAACCTTTCATTCGCTGCAGCTATGCAATACACATAACAAATTTCTAGACATTTTGCACAGCATATCCACAAAAGACATGACATGTGTGACACTTATGAAGGGGCCAGGAGTAGGTGTTTCGGGCCACTACACAGGACTGCGCTGTGTTGCTTTTTATCCCTGTTGTTGCTCTGGTACACACACATCACACACACACAGCTCTGGTACATGCATGTCGCACACACACAGCTCAGCTACATGCACATCACACACACAGCTCTGCTACATGCATGTCACACACGCACAGCTCTGCTACATGCACATCACACACACAGCTCTGCTGCATGCATGTCACACACGCACAGCTCTGCTACATGCACAGCACACACACACAGCTCTGCTACATAGATTCTTCATCCCATACAACAGAGATCACATCTGACACAGGAGAGGCTAAAGATGAGTGGCAGCGTCATTCGATGCGAAAAAAATATATCTTTATTCCCCCATAACAGAGGAGACACGACGTTTCAACCTCTGAGTAGGTCTTTGTCGGGGGTCTCAAGGGGACCCTTCAGCTGATGCTGTCTGCTTCCCAATCAGTTTAGATACGCGAATACTCGGAGGAGTCAATGGATAAATCACACCGTATGTAGTAAACCAAATGAATGCCTGGTTTATTAGTGAAGCACAGAGGATATATATAGGAATTTGTTCATGCAGGATAAGATAAGTAACAGCTCAGCATACGGCCAAGGTCAGTGGAATACATGAGAAAAAGAACAACTCATTATTAATGTGTTCTTCAACAAGTTACAAAAACGTACATCCCACATATGGTGATTAAAACTTACCTGGGAACATAACCTTGAATGTCTTCCCAGGACGGGATGCAAATTACAAAGCATAATTATTTTGTGAAATACAACTTATTTTTCTATTAAAGCTTTGACAATCCAGAATTAACCCTTCACATTTCACCCATTTGGACATAGGGTCCACCATCATGCCAGGTACTTCACCCGAGTGGTGCCGGCTTCTGCCAGATTCCCTGTGCCATGTGGTGGTCCCAAAGTCCACCTGGGTTAAAGTTTAGCAAAAGCTTTTTCACTACAATGAGTTATGCAGGAAATTATTACCTTTATGGCGACATATATTACAAGCACAATCATTAGAACTTGGAGTATACTTTGGAAGATTCCCATAAACCAACCTCCTAAACCAAAGAACCAATTGGCAGGGTTCAAAAAAAAAAACTAAATGTGTTACCCTACCAGCTATCCCTGGTCTCCTTGGCGGTAGAGACGCCCTTTGTTTCATTTGTCCATGCAAGCAATTCTTCCGGCGGAACAGAAACAGCCAGGATTGGAAGACTAGTGGCAGTTACTGGTGCGTGTGTGCAAATCCAACAGTCCTTAACCTGTAAAGTGTTCAGTCCATCTACCAGTATTTGGTGGTGTCTAACAAAGTGGTTCTGGGCATTGTCATTTTGCACCCTCTCATAGGGGGCGAAGCAGGGTGTGAAAAGCCCCATTAGTCCCAAAACGAGCAACAGTTCCTTCATTTTGTCTTGTCAGGTGCCTGGACCTTCTTGCAGTGTGAAGCGTGGATCCAGGTGCCTTTTCCTTCAACTTTCACCGAAGTGAGTGTGGTCAACAGGACTTGATAGGGCCCCTCAAATCTGGGCTCTAGGGATTTCCGGACATGCCTCTTTATGACCCACCCAGTCTCCAGGCTGCAGGGAGTGAGATCCCTCTAGGTTGTCTGGATCTCAAATGGAAGAGAACACTAGATTGTGTGTTACTTTCAGTTGGTCACACAGGTGCTTTACGTATCCAGATACTGTGTCATAGCCCTGCTGTAGGGCCTGTGGATGATACAGCCCCAATCTTAGCACAGAGCCAAACAAAACTTCATAAGGGGACAGACCTGTCTTTCTGTTGGGTGTGGTACGGACTGAATACAGTCAAGCACTCTGGCCATGGTTTCTTTGTCTCAGCCATGGCTTTCTGGGTTTTTAACTTAAGCGTACCATTTAGTCTTTCTACCTTGCCTGAACTCTGCGGGTGGTATGGAGTGTGAAATGCTTGTTCCACCCCAAGGGCTGACATCACCTCTTGCATCACTTCACCTGTAAAATGTGTACCTCTGTCACTCTCAATTGTCTCTGGCACCCCAAATCTACATACAAGTTCTGACAGGAGCTTCTTTGCCGTGCATTGTGCACACAAGGACGTACTCATACCTGCCTGATTTGGGAAGTTGAATGTAATCGATTTGCAATCTCTGAAAAGGATACAGTGGTCTGGGGGTGCACTTCCGGGGGGTCTTCACCACTTGACCTGGGTTGTGCAGGGCGCACACTTCACATGCCTTCACATATGCCTTTGCCAACCTGTTGAACCCTGGAGCATACCATACCTTGTCTACCACCGAAACCATAGCATTCCTGGAGGCATGGACCTTACCGTGAGCTAAGTCCGCCACCTGCGGGAAGGCGGCTGCCGGCAAACACATTCTACTTCCCATTCTCCACATTCCATCAACATACTTAGCACCTGCCTTGGTCCATTGTTCAACCTCACTTCCTGTAGCTTGCAGAAGCTCCAGGTCGGAGGAGGACGGGATACCAGAGTCTACCTTATAGCACATGGGACCCTCGGGGTCTTGTGTCCGGTCTAGAAGCGCAGCAGCCTTGGCGGCTCTGTCTGCTTGGTCCTTACCTTTAACCTCTAGTGACTGCCCCTGGGTGTGTGCCTTCACCTTTATAATGGCCACCTGTTCTGGCAACATGATGGACTGCATCAGTCTACCTACCGCAACACCATTCTTAATAGGTTTACCTTGTGCCGTGAGGAAGCTCCTGGACCGCCAGATGGGTCCATAATCATGTGCGATGCCGAACGCGTACCTAGAATCAGTGTAGATGTTGGCAGGGGCACCCTTTGCAATCGTACAGGCCTCAGTTAGAGCACGGAGCTCAGCCTCCTGCGCTGACGTGTGGCGGCAGTGGTTTTTGTACAAGTATCTCATTCAGTGTGACTACCACAAATCCAGTTACAAACTTTTCCTCGTCATTTAGGTATCTGGATCCGTCCACAAACAGCTCAAACTGGGGGTTCTGCAGGGGCTTGTCTGTGACATGCGCGAACCCAGCCGTTTCCTGGGCCATGAGGGCCACACAGTCATGCTGGTGTTCGGCGTCAAATGCCTCCTGCTCGTCAGTCAGAGAATTGTAAAACAACTGATCTCCTGTACTTACTCCCCCATTTGAATCTACGTCACCTAATAAAAGTAAGGTGGCTGGATTCAAGGTGGTGCACCTTTGGAATGAGATGTTCGAGGAGGAACTTTAAATAGAAAATGGACATACAAAAGCACCAATCACCAATCTCCACTTCTAATTTAATTATACATTTAAAATAGATGATGCATAGATTTTAAATCAGGTGTTACATGTTTCACATACATCCAGTCCAATCCGCTGTTCATGGCCGTCCCATACATCCGGTCCGGTGCCGCGTCCCTAGAGAAGTCTGCGCATGCGTGTCACTTGCTTCCAGAAGTATATCAAATCACATCCGATATGTGAAGCAATACCGCGTCATCCAACAGACACTGCGCATGCGCAACACGATCGTATTGCGCATGTCCGGAAATGAACGGAGTCACATGTTGATCACATGAGGAGTCACATGTTGATCACATGAGGAGTCACGTGCAAATGATGTCATCAACTCACTGCGCCTGCTGACACAGTACTCATAAATAATAAAGGAGCCTGCAATATAGACTTCATAATCGCTATTGAATGGACTGTGTTTAAGGTCAATTTTCAAGTATATCATACATTTTAATTTAATTTTTAATTAATAATATCTCATGGGCACAAGAAATAGACATAGTTATTAAAGTGAACACCGTGATGTTAGAAAAACTGACAAACACACATTTTATACACATAAGACAGATACTATGGTTTGCACTAATATACGGAGGTGGTGCTCCAAGTAGAAAATTAATTCACACAGACCATATTGTCTCTGATTGTGAAGGTGGAGATTTTTACCACCTGATGCCGCAGTTCAGTTAAATACAGTGACTTTCAGATTTGAAAATGATGGACAATAGCTTATCTTGTTGCTGAAGAAGGCAAGTATATAGATTCGAACTACTTCGCATACCGATAGCGCAAAACCAATATACGTAATTCGGGAATTAGTATATTTTGCTTTCTGATACAAAACGGATGATCAGTGGTGTTTACTAGGTTTATTTCATGCATTTTTTCTCCCAGTCAAGGAGTGAACCTTATAATAAAGCTTCAGATACTTGTTGATAACGATAGGTTCTTTGTGTCTTTCTTTCTCATACGAGAGTGAGCTTGCTGTATGTTCCCTTTCTTTATAAGAAAGTAAACCTTATAATGAGGCTTAGATGTTAAATGACAATAATGGGCTCTTTGTATGTTTTCAGATGTTTAGTAACAGTAGTAGGCTCTAGTACTAAGAGTGCACTGTGTAGCCATGTCTGGTCCCCTATATTAGGACAAGTACTAAGGCTGCACTGTGTAGTCATGTCTGGATCCCTATATATTAGGACAAGTATTAAGGGTGCACTGTGTAGCCATGTCTGGGTCCCTATATATTAGGACAAGTACTAAGGCTGCACCGTGTAGCCATGTCTGGATCCCTATATATTAGGACAAGTACTAAGGGTGCCCTGTGTAGTCATGTCTGGATCCCTATATATTAGGACAAGTACTAGGGTGCACTGTGTAGCCATGTCTGGGTCCCCTATACATTAGGACAAGTACTAAGGTTACACTGTGTAGTCATGTCTGGTCCCCTATATATTAGGACCAGTACTAAGGGTGCACTGTGTAGCCATGTGTGTGCCCCTTATATATTAGGACAAGTACTAAGGGTGCACTGTGTAGCCATGTTTGGGTCTCCTATATATTAGGATAAGTACTAAGGGTGCACTCTGTAGCCATGTCTGGGTCTCCTTAATATTAGGACAAGTACTAAGGGTGCACTGTGTAGCCCTGAAGCCCTGCTGGTTTAATTCTCACATGGTTCAGGTAGCCGGTTCAAGTTTGACTCTTTCCATCCTTCCGAGGTCAGTAAAATGAGTACCCAGCTTGCTGGAGGGTAAAGATGACTGTGGAGGGCAATCCTTGGAGTCAATAATGACTTGTTGCTTGCATCATGGGACTTTACCTTCACCTTACTAAGGGTGGTCATGTCTGGGTCACCCTTAATACTGAAGTACAAAAATAATCATACACTTCACTTTCCCACATAATATCACACTCGGTCACCAGCATCCCAATGCACGTTTCGCAGTAGCTTCCTCTGGGGTATACGCGAAACGTGCATCGTGTGACCGAGTGTGGTTTCATGCGGTAAAGTGATGTTTATGATTATTTTCGTCTGAGCCCACCATCATTTTGATATGTATATGTATTTCAACTATTTGATGTAAACCTTTACTTGAACATTATGGATCTCTCATTGTGATATATGTACTATTTTATGCTGTGACCTATGGCCTCATATCCACAGATGGGTCGAACTTCGTGTGCGAGAACACTGCATACCTGTGCGGGCAGGCGGCAGCATCCTCTCTTCATCCGGGACATCTGTATTGTCCAAACGGCTCGCCGTCGGACATGCGCAGTACAGATTTTTTATTTTAAATCTCCTGCTTTCCCGTGAAATCTGCAGTCCATCCACAGTGTCAGCAAATTGACTTCAAGCTGTACCGGTCATGTTGTAGTGGCCCAGAACACCATCCTGGTCCCCTCCATAAATGTCATGTTTTGTCTTATGTAGATGCACTGTGCAAAGCTTGTCCTGTTATATCCAGTGTGTGTGTTGCACTGCTGCGGCGCTTCAGAGGTTAACTCTAATAAAATCATTGCCTGCATATAAATGTGACAGTCTGTCATGTCACATGGTACAAATGAGGTTATAAATGTGAGTGTTTGAGAGCGGTAAGATAAGTCTGTCTTAAATCTGTGAGTACCATCTTGTTCAGGGACCCAAGAGAGTGCTAACGCAGAGCCACATGGAAGCACCTTCAGCTTCCATGTAGGTGAAGATGGAGGAAGAGGAGAGATATCCCGTAGCGAGTGAAGTCTGGATGTGAATAGATTGAGTCCCACCATTAGAGAGAGAGAGCAATCAAAGCTAGTTCTGTATAGAGGAACCCATTGTTCAGGTACCAGTTCACATGTCAGGTTTTTCCTGCGCAGCCGTCCAAAGTCCGGATTACCACACAGAGGTACTCTACTGACACACCCACGTACCTGCCGTGCAGGGTGATATTTGTTTAAGCCTTCCTGTCAATAATTGCCTGCCAGAGAGTCTGCGGAGTGACCCCTACCCCCTTTCTCCTCGGATTGCTCCCAGTCCAGGAGTGGTACGGTACAGATAATGCAGACTGTAAGACTGTATCCATCCTGTGTATCCTCCCTGACCTCTGAGCTGTTGCCTGTTGGCGTTGAAAGTGAATTGTATCTGCCTTGCTTTGAATACCTGTTTGTAAAGTTGAATCTTTAAGTAAAGTTATACCGGACCTCAACCGTTCCTGGGGACCCGAGGTACTATACACAAGTCTCTGTATTCTCTTATCCGCCGCGTAGCATACTGGTGTGTGGGAACGGTGGCGTCACGAGTGATAAGTACTACTACCCCCATCAACCCGTTTATTGGCATTCCCTATCCTAGAGGCATCGAAGGTGGCTTGCAATCCTGCTCTGGCCTTGGCTACGCGATATCCCTCTGGGACCAGAGCCTGGTAAGTGCCACCGTGACAAGCCAATACTTATCCCTCCCAGCTCAGCACAGTAGTCAAGTATCCGGGGTCATCCCTCTGGGGTGTTGCAATGTGATCCACATTGCTCTGCCGACCAAGTCCTGGACTTTCATTTACAGGCTCCCCAGACATCGCTCCAGAGGTGGGTAGAGCGGGGAGTGTACTTAAATATGTATAGCTGGTATACATTATATTAGCTGTACATCTATAATTATATACAGATTTCCAGGTTATACGCGTATGCTTCATATCACTATATACAGGGATACAGGGAAATATACATCTACTGTATATAGTAATATAGACCATGCTCGTGTAACCTTGAGAGTTCCTGTATATAATTATATATGTACAGCCTTTAGATAGTGTTATAGACCATGATCTGGCCCAGTTTATATCAGCATGGTTGATATCACTACATAATGATATGTATAGCTTATATCAGCTGTACATACATAATTTTATACAGAAAATTCCCAGTTTTGGGTGGTTTCACACCTGCACTGGGGGATTTCACTTTCCTGTTCCGTTTGGGGAGCCGGAAAGGGGGAATCCCCGCGGCCGAACAGATCTGTCTCTGGACAGAGTTGAACAGGGCCGGACGGACTCCATTGACTATAGTGGGGTCCATTCGTTTTCCCTCCGACTTTGGGATGGAAGAAAAATCAATTGTTAGGAAAATAATGAATGTATGATTATTTAGATTTTATTCAGTCATTTACTTCCGATTTGGAATCTTTGATTGGAATATAGGTGGCCAAACCAGTTCCATGTGTATACCAGAAGAGATGTCCCCTCTGTTGATGTGCAGATGCGACAGACTTGGACACACAGGTGAAGTCAGCATGATGGACATTTAAGATTAGATCTTGGTCTAGGAAGGTGCAATTAAGTTTGTAAACAGACAAAGAGGAGTCAACATTTATGACCATGTGCAGCTGTTTGATGTTCACGTCAAACAGGACTGTGCTTGTAACTTTTGTTTAGAAGGCTTTGGGATGCAGACATATGGCCACCTGTTAGAGGACTTGGTCAGCTGTATTAGAATAATATAAAAGGTCCTATTGTCTCAAGTTAGAGGTTTTTGGAAGCTCTGAGTAGTATGGATGCTTCCAAGACAGAATGAGGATGTCATCTGTTGAATACCTAGACATGAGGGCCACCTTTGATGATGGCAATATGTGATCTGTAACCTTTTAGTTAAAGGAGTTGTCCGGCCGAGCAGGGTGACATTTTTTTTAATAATAATAATGTTCTTTTCACTAACTACTTAAAACATAGCATACATGGGTTCAAACCGCCAGGCATATTACCTGTCCTGTCTCTTTCTTACTTTGTAAACTGATTTCAAAGACGGCGCCGTTTTGCTGCAATCCCACAATGCCCTGCACCACCCCTCTCTGTGGGCGCACTTCCGATGACGGCAGGACGCATTTAGCAAAGAAGTGTCTGATGAAATGTCAGTTATCCCAGGGTGGGAGGAAGCACTCTATAAATGTATTGGCCACTGAGTGGTCACAGTGTATCGAATTATGTGAGTCCTGGGATGAGATGTTGGAGGGTGGAGAGCCTGAGAATGTTGTGAGATGTCTGCAGAAAGTAAAAGGCGGAAAAAGGCAAAGAACTTGCTTCTGTGTGCCGGAGAGGATGGATATTGAGTGCGTATCGGAAGAGGCACGATAAATATCAGAGTGCGGGGCAGAAAGTGCAACAACTGGAAAAGGAGGTGTGTGATGTGTGTAGTTCCCTGGTGATGGCCCAATGTCAGAACAGCTTGCTTATAGATAAGGCAGATCAGTACCTTACAGTAGCAAAAAAGGCAGTTGTTAGGGTCGCACAATACAAATAACGAAAAATGCAGAGGGAGAGTAAATAAGAAAAAGGTTCATACTGTAGTGACCAAGGCAGGAGTTGATTGGGACCCTAATAAGGGGGATGGAGATATCTCGGATGAATCGGAGCATTTCTCGAATTCTGCTAAGGAAGTTATTGAGCATAGAAAAATTGATCCGCCTTCTATAAAAAACAACTATAAAAAACTAAGGAAACTCAAAAACGGTGAGTATTCCACAAGGACTGATGAAGAGATGTAGTGCAGGATTTTTCACAGCAGGAATTAAATGACCTTCATGACAGATTTGCACAGAAACCAGATGAACCATTGATAACCTGGATAGTGAGAATATTCGATGGAGGAGCCGAGGGCGTTTGTGTAGACGCACCAAAATTTGTTAACTTGTCAAGTGACCCAGTGGTAGCTGAAGCATTCAGGACTTTACAAGTCCAGCAGGGTTGATCAACTCTACTAGATGTGGTGGGGAATGGTATAAGATATAAATATCCTACTGATTCTGATTGGCCGCATACAAAGAAGCCCTGGAATACTTTGTCTGATTATATGCAGAGAATTAAGGATTAACCCTTTGCAATCCAATTTTGGATTCAGGGTTTTCCTAGGTGGCTTTCTCTTTCTGCCTTTATACAATGGTGCCATCTGCTGGGTAGAGCCAGTACTGCAGTATGGGACATACTGGAGAGCCCCCCCCCCCCCCCCCCCCGACAACAGAGCGGCCAGTAATCTACAGTAAGAATACCCTGCTGGTCATCTTCTGACATCGGAGCTGTACAGCCTTCAATCAGAATGTCTTTAGACGTCAGACAGTGGATTGGAAAGGGTTAATTGAGTGAATGAGCAAAGTAAGTTAATGAGAAGAGTGTTGACCTCAAGTGATAGGAATAAAATGATCAAAACTGCTCCCCGCAGCGTATAATGCCTGTACTAATAAATCAGACTGGTCATCCAGTGGCGGGGGTTCTGGAAGCAGTAAGTCAGTTGGGAAATTTGGATTGGGTCCATAATGAGAACCGACCACAGCAAGATCAAAATCCCAATCGTAAAAGAAGAACTAAGATGAATCAAAATGGAGTAAGCAGAACAGATGTGTTTGTAGCTTTATTGAAAGCTGGTGTCCCATTGGAGAAAATAGATGGGATCAATACAGATGAGATGTGGAGAATTTATAAGAAAAGGGAATTATATGACCTGGGGGTAGAATTGGGGGGGAAGGGGAGTACCTGATAGAGCTCCAAATGATCCAATGTGGGATTGTAATGATCATAATAATCTTTTGGTTGATCTGCTATTTGTCTCACTATGTTTTTGGTTTTCCTTTTTCTCTTCAAAGTAATGTGATGAGAAATATTTTGAAAAATAAATGTTTTTCCTTTTTCTAATGTGTTTTGTTTTACAGAATAGAACTCAAGACTGTTTGGGGGATGGGATGCCAACAACTATTTTGAATACAAGAGCAGAACCTTGATCATACAAGCATGAAATGTGGCGCAAGCATTCTTTAGGTTCTAAATGAGGAAAGTGGGAGAGTGGCACATTCTGCAGAGGGACATCAGTGCATGCAGCCTGAGGACAATCTAACGCTCCTCTATGTGTATACATATTTTATTCCACAGTTACTCTAAAGTAACCTTGACTTCATAACATTTTCCATGCAAACAAAACAGAAACACCTGTATCAAATTACCTCAGGTGAGCCCGGGTATATCAGCCAGTATATATATATATATTGCTTAATAATGTACTTGTGAAAAAGTGTTTTGACAAATCTAGGAATGGGATGTGATAAATAAGTTACTGTACTGATTATGACAAATCTAAAATTATTGTGTTATGAATTTGAATTAACTTGCTTTGCAGTGTTTGATAACACGTTATAAATAAATAATTGTACTGATGATTATGACGATAAATTGAAGATTATTGTATTGTAAACTGATTGACTTGAACTATTTGATAGTATTAACCCCTTAAGGGCACGGCCTATTTTGGGCATAAGGATGCAACGATTATTGGTGGATTTTCATCCTGATTTTTCAAAAGCTATATCTTTTTTATTTTTTCATCGACCTAAACGTATAAGGGCTTTTTTTTGCGTGGCGAACTGTAGTTTTTATTGGTGCCGGTTTTGGGTCCATAGACTGTATTGTAAAACTTTTATTAATTTTTTTATGATAGCAGGGAGAAAAAACATATGCAATGAAAGGAGGTGGGGCGGGGCTAAGTTCTGAGAATTAGCCCCGCCCCTGTTCCACCTCTCCCCAATGCAAATAGTGCAGAGGGGTGGAGAGGAGGCAGACAGGGGGCGGGAGCTCAGTTCCTGCTCCTGGCTCTTCCATCCCCTACCCCCTGCACACAAGGACAACGTATATCGGCTCGGCGTGAAAACCAAGCCGATATACGTTCGTGGGAATGCAGCCTATATTGTAGGGGTGCGCTACAGAGGATGGCCTGTAGCGGGACACAGACAGTCTGATGCCTGAAACAAGAGGGAAAACACCCACAGGTGTGGTCAGGGCTATAAAAAAGGGTTGTTCCCACTGCAGTAAGAGTCAGTGTCTGGCTGAGAGAGCCAGAAAGAGTGCGCAGGGCCGCCAGGCCCTGTGCGTGGCTAAGAAGGCCAGAGGTGGACAGGAAGACGCCCCTCACCTCAACACCAGAGACAGTGTGACAGCTCAGTGGAGCTGGGGCTGCCAGGCCCAGTGTGCGGCTAAGAAACCCAGAGGTGGACAGGGAGACGCCCTCACCTCCACACCTAGGAGAGGTGTGTGTATGCCTGGGAGATTCAGGCTGCAGTAATCTGTGACTTCCCGAGTGAGCAGAGAGGTGCTGTGGACGAGGCGCTACATGGTTCCAACAGGATCCCTGGTGACCGCTTGCCTTGGACTAGAGTCTAAAGAGACTGAAGGCACCAAAGACAGAGGACCAGCTGCGCCCTGGATACCCACAGGTCTGTGCAGAACCTATGGACATATATGGTCTCCTCAGTTGAGGATTTACCTGCTTTGCCCACGGACTGTAAAGGGTTAAAGCTATAAGAGACTTTTGTCGTTGTTGCAATCATTCATTATTTATCTGGAGACCCAGTCGTTTGTGTTGGTTAAAGTTATGTGAATAAAGTGAAAGGAAAGAAGGAAGTGACCGTTTGGCGTGATATGTAACCCCCGTGTTGTCACAATATGTACAGCTGGCATAAGCCGGATATATACTGCATGTGATTATATATGTACAGCTGGTATAAGCTGAGTATATACACTGCCCATGATTATATATGTACAGCTGGTAGAAGCTGGGTATATACTGCCTATGATTATATATGTACAGCTGGTATAACCTGGGTATATACTGCATATGATTATACATGTACAGCTGGTATAACCTGGGTATATACTGCATATGGTTATATATGTACAGCTGGTATAACCTGGGTATATACTGCATATGGTTATATATGTACAGCTGGTATAACCTGGGTATATACAGCATATGATTATATATGTACAGCTGGTATAAGCTCACTATATACACTGCATATGATTATATATGTACAGCTGGTATAAGCTCACTATATACACTGCATATGATTATATATGTACAGCTGGTATAACCTGGGTATATACTGCATATGATTATATATGTACAGCTGGTATAACCTGGGTATATACTGCATATGATTATATATGTACAGCTGGTATAACCTGGGTATATACTGCATATGATTATATATGTACAGCTGGTATAAGCTGGATATATACTGCATATGATATTATATATATATATATATATATACATACAGTTGCTATAAGCTGAGTATATACACTGCATATGATTATATATGTAAAGCTGGTATAAGCTGGGTATATACTGCATATGATTATATATGTACAGCTGGTATAAGCTCAGTATATACACTGCATATGATTATATATGTACAGCTGGTATAAGCTGAGTATATACACTGCATATGATTATATATGTACAGCTGGTATAACCTGGGTATATACTGCATATGATTATATATGTACAGCTGGTATAAGCTGGGTATATACTGCCTATGATTATATATGTACAGCTGGTATAGGCTCAGTATATACACTGCATATGATTATATATGTACAGCTGGTATAAGCTGGGTATATACTGCATATGATTATATATGTACAGCTGGTATAAGCTCAGTATATACACTGCATATGATTATATATGTACAGCTGGTATAACCTGGGTATATACTGCATATGATTATATATGTACAGCTGGTATAAGCTGGGTATATACTGCATATGATTATATATGTACAGCTGGTATAACCTGGGTATATACTGCATATGATTATATATGTACAGCTGGCATAAGCTGGATATATACTGTATATGTACAGCTGGTATTAGCTGGATATATACAGCATATGATTATATATGTACAGCTGGTATAAGCTCAATATATACACTGCATATGATTATATATGTACAGCTGGTATAACCTGGGTATATACTGCATATGATTATATATGTACAGCTGGTATAACCTGGGTATATACTGCATATGATTATATATGTACAGCTGGCATAAGCTGGATATATACTGTATATGTACAGCTGGTATTAGCTGGATATATACAGCATATGATTATATATGTACAGCTGGTATAAGCTCACTATATACACTGCATATGATTATACATGTACAGCTGGTATAACCTGGGTATTTACTGCATATGATTATATATGTACAGCTGGCATAAGCTGGATATATACTGCATATGATTATATATGTACAGCTGGTATAAGCTGGATATATACTGTATATGATATTATATATATATATATATATATATATATATATATATACAGTTGCTATAAGCTGAGTATATACACTACATATGATTATATATGTAAAGCTGGTATAAGCTGGGTATATACTGCATATGATTATATATGTACAGCTGGTATAAGCTCAGTATATACACTGCATATGATTATATATGTACAGCTGGTATAAGCTGAGTATATACACTGCATATGATTATATATGTACAGCTGGTATAACCTGGGTATATACTGCATATGATTATATATGTACAGCTGGTATAAGCTGGGTATATACTGCCTATGATTATATATGTACAGCTGGTATAGGCTCAGTATATACACTGCATATGATTATATATGTACAGCTGGTATAAGCTGGGTATATACTGCATATGATTATATATGTACAGCTGGTATAAGCTCAGTATATACACTGCATATGATTATATATGTACAGCTGGTATAAGCTCAGTATATACACTGCATATGATTATATATGTACAGCTGGTATAAGCTCAGTATATACACTGCATATGATTATATATGTACAGCTGGTATAAGCTCAGTATATACACTGCATATGATTATATATGTACAGCTGGTATAACCTGGGTATATACTGCATATGATTATATATGTACAGCTGGCATAAGCTGGATATATACTGCATATGATTATATATGTACAGCTGGTATAAGCTCAGTATATACACTGCCTATGATTATATATGTACAGCTGGCATAAGCTGGATATATACTGTATATGATTATATATATACAGTTGCTATAAACTGAGTATATACACTGCATATGATTATATATGTAAAGCTGGTATAAGCTGAGTATATACACTGCATATGATTATATATGTAAAGCTGGTATAACCTGGGTATATACTGCATATGATTATATATGTACAGGTGGTATAACCTGGGTATATACTGCATATGATTATATATGTACAGCTGGTATAAGCTCAGTATATACACTGCCTATGATTATATATGTACAGCTGGTATAACCTGGGTATATACTGCATATGATTATATATGTACAGCTGGATATATACAGCATATGATTATATATGTACAGCTGGCATAATCTGGATATATATTATATATGTACAGCTGGTATTAGCTGGATATATACAGCATATGATTATATATGTACAGCTGGTATAAGCTCCCTATATACACTGCATATGATTATATATGTACAGCTGGTATAACCTGGGTATATACTGCATATGATTATATATGTACAGCTGGTATAACCTGGGCATATACTGTATATGATTATATATGTACAGCTGGTATAAGATGGTTATATACTGCCTATGATTATATATGTACAGCTGGCATAAGCTGGATATATATATATATATATATATATATATATATATATATATATATATATATATATACACATACAGTTGCTATAAGCTGAGTATATACACTGCATATGATTATATATGTAAAGCTGGTATAAGCTAATAATAATATAATAATAATCTTTATTTGTATAGCGCCAACTTATTCCGCAGCGCTTTCAGGCATGGATAAATGCAAAACAATACAACAATTACAATGTGAGATACATTGGGTTAGACAGAAATGGGGTGGGGGTGGTACAGGAGGTGGGGAACACAGGCAATAGGAAATTTTATGTACAGATCATTTATCAGAAGGCAAACAGGGTGGAGCACCATAGGGAGGGGCAGGGGGACTAGGTCAGGAGATTTGGTATGCTACCCTGGAGAGGTGCATTTTTAAGGCACGTCTGAAATTTCGTGCATCGGGAATTGTCCGGATGCCTTGGGGTAGAGCGTTCCAGAGGATGGGTGCTGCTCTGGTGAAGTCCTGTAGGCGAGCATGAGAGGTTCGTATTACAGGGGTGTTTAGTCTGAGTGTGTTAGCCGATCCAAGTGAGCGGGCTGGGTGGTATACTGACAGTAGGGAGGCGATGTATGGTGGGGTATATACTGCATATGATTATATATGTACAGCTGGTATAAGCTGAGTATATACACTGCATATGATTATATATGATTGCATACTTTACACACAACTAAAAACAGCTTCAGAAACCGACGTGCAGTATAAAAAAACAAAAAAAAACACCACGCATGTATTGTTTGAATCCACATGCGTTTTTTTTAATGCTGTTTTAATTGTGATTCAAAAATGCAACAAAAACCATGAACACAGCGTTAGGTCAGCTGCACATGACCAGGTCGGACTCTGCATGCGGAAGCCCGCAGCGGAGTCGGACCCTGTGCCCAGCCAGCGTCCGCACATACCTGTCTTTTCTGTACGGCTTTTCCCGCGCCGTTGCTAGGCAATGATGCGGGAACCCCAGACCTTACCGCAATGTAATTGCGTAAGGGCAGCGGGTCAGGCGGCGTTCATTGAGTTCAATGGAAGCTGTCTGTGTGGAATCTGCACTAAAATAGAGCATGCTGCGTTTTTTTTTTTCTCTACGAGTGGAAAATCGCAATTGATTTCTGCTCATGTACAGGGGAAAAAAATAAATAAATTAAAAATATTTAGCTTTTTCGTAGCATGCTATGAGCGGTATTTCCTGTGGAATCCAGAGGCGGACACCCGCTGCAGATTCCGAAATGCAAATCCAGCATTAGGCTAATTACACACAGGTGAGTCTGATATTGGGCCGTGAAACTCAGCCCTGCATCACGCTCACCAATGTGCGATGTCCCCACGAATGAGAGAGGCTTTTGTGTTAAAACCAGTTCGCACCAAATCAGGGAAGTAGTGGTACTTTTAGCCGCGGCGGTGGATCGCAGCGTGTAAACCTTGCATCGCCTCACACTCACGTGCACCTTGTACGCCGTGCGGTAATGTGTCGGCCTCACTAAAAGCAATGGACGATGAGAGGCATTCCAAGGCAATGCCCAAAGATAGGACAAGCTACAATATTTTCGCACGATGCAGGAAACAAAATCGCACAAGTGTATGACCCCATTCAAAGGAACGAGGTTCATATTCGTGCATCTCACACCACCCAAATCTTGCGCGTTTTTCACGGCCGTGTGAAAGTGGCCTAAGGGGCTACAGATCGGGGTCAGGAAAGAATTTGTTCCCCTCAAATTGAGGAAAATTGGCTTCTACCTCATTGGGCGTTTTACCTTCCTCTGGATCTACGTTGGGGGTAATTGGCTGAACTGGCTGGATGTGTCCGTACCACCTTACATACTATGTTACTATGTGATGGACACGTGACTGGAAGCATCATTGAAGGAACCAATTGAATGGCAGCAAGCAGAGAGATCGACATCTGTGAGGAACAGAATCTATACTGGAAATTGCATAATTTTCCATAATACACATAACTAGAGATGAGCGAACGTGTTCGTCCGAACTTGATATCCGTGCGGATATTAGGGTGTTCGGGATGTTCGTTATTCGTAACGAACACCATGCGGTGTTCGGGTTACTTTCACTTCCTTCCCTGAGACCTTAGCGCGCTTTTCTGGCCAATTGAAAGACAGGGAAGGCATTACAACTTCCCCCTGCGTCGTTCAAGCCCTATACCACCCCCCTGCTGTGAGTGGCTGGCGAGATCAGGTGTTCGCCTAATATAAAAGTCGGCCCCTCCCGCGGCTCGCCTCAGATGCCTTGTGAGTTAGATGAGGGACAGTGCTGTTTGTACCGGAGCTGCTGTAGGGAAAGAATTGGTAGTTAGTGTAGGCTTCAAGACCCCCAAAGGTCCTTATTAGGGCCACTGATAGCTGTGTGTTGGCTGCTGTTAGCAGTGGCAATTTTTTTTTCTTCTCAAAATCGGCTCTGCAGAGCGTTGCACCCGGCATTAGGGACAGAAGTGCTGCATAGGCAGGGAGAGTGTTAGGAGTGAGTGTAGCCTTCAAGAACCTCAACGGTCCTTTCTAGGGCCATATTTAACCGTGTGCAGTACTGTGCTGGCTGCTGTTAGCTGTGCTGCATATTTTTTTTCTTCTCAAAATCGCCTCTGCAGAGCATTGCACCCTCCATTGATACTGCAGGGAAAGAATTGTGTAGGCAGGGCCACAACACAGTTATTATTCATTGAATATACGCAGTGCGGCCTTTTGCTTGTAAAACAAGTGAAAAAAATTCTATTTGTCCTGCCTGTGTCCGTCCTAAGGGCGGTGGACACGTGTCGGCTGCATGTGCAACGTTTAAAAATCAGACGCACCCAGCTACGGTTTACTCCTGGCTTCGCCATTTGCTTTCCTTAATTGGGAAAAAAATACCTGCTCTGCCAGAGTTATAATAACTCTGCTACCCTCACGTTCTGTGACACATTAGCAGGGCCACAGCACAGTTATTAAACTTAGATTATTCATTCACTAGAGGCAGTGGGGCCTTTCGTTTTCAAAAAAGGGAAAAAATTATATTTGGCCTGCAGTCTTGCGCCAATTTATTTCCTGCCTGTGAAATCAAATCACTGGTAATACAGTATGCTGAGGGGTAGGGGTAGGCCTAGAGGACGTGGACGCGGCCGAGGACGCGGAGGGCCAAGTCAGGGTGTGGGCACAGGCCGAGCTCCTGATCCAGGTGTGTCGCAGCTGACTGCTGCGCGATTAGGAGAGAGGCACGTTTCTGGCGTCCCCACATTCATCGCCCAATTAATGGGTCCACGCGGGAGACGGTTATTAGAAAATGAGCAGTGTGAGCAGGTCATATGAGCCAGACATATGATGGCCAAGCACCCCACAAGGTGGGACGAAGGCCGTTCACCGCCTCCGGTTTGCACCCCTGCCTCTCCCCCTGTGCCCCAACCTGCCACTGAGATGCAACCCCCTTCTCAGGACACAGGCACTACCGCCTCATGGCCTGCACCCACACCCTCATCTCCGCTGTCCTCGGCCCCATCCAGCAGTGTAGTTCAGCGCACCGTCCAGCCGTCGCTTGCGCAACTGTTGGAGCGCAAGCGCAAGTACGCCGCCACGCACCCGCACGCTCAAACGTTAACCGTCCGCATAGGAAAATTCATCAGCCTTGAGATGCTGCCGTATAGGGTTGTGGAAACGGAGTCCTTCAAAAGTATCATGGAGGCAGCGGCCCCGCGCTACTCAGTTCCCAGTCGCCACTACTTTTCCCGATGTGCCGTCCCAGCCCTGCACGACCACGTCTCCCGCAACATTGTACGCGCCCTCACCAACGCGGTTACTGCCACGGTCCACTTAACAACGGACACGTAGACAAGCACAGGCGGGCAGGGCCACTACATCTCCCTGACGGCACATTGGGTGAATTTAGTGGAGGCTGGGACAGAGTCAGAGCCTGGGACCGCTCACGTCCTACCCACCCCCAGAATTGCGGGCCCCAGCTCGGTGGTGGTATCTGCGGAGGTGTATGCTTCCTCCACTAAAGCACCCTCCTCCTCCTCTGTCTCGCAATCAAGATGTGTTAGCAGCAGCATGTCGCCAGCAGTCGGTGTCGCGCGGTGTGGCAGCACAGCGGTGGGCAAGCGTCAGCAGGCCGTGCTGAAACTACTCAGCTTAGGCGATAAGAGGCACACGGCCCACGAACTGCTGCAGGGTCTAACAGAGCAGACCGACCGCTGGCTTGCGCCGCTGAGCCTCCAACCGGGCATGGTTGTGTGTGACAACGGCCGTAACCTGGTGGCGGCTCTGCAGCTCGGCAGCCTCACGCACGTGCCATGCCTGGCCCACGTCTTTAATCTGGTGGTTCAGCGCTTTCTGAAAAGCTACCCACGCTTGTCAGACCTGCTCGTAAAGGCGCGCCGGCTCTGCGCACATTTCCGCATTTCCCACACGGACGCTGCCACCCTGCGCACCCTGCAACATCACTTTAAGCTGCCAGTGCACCGACTGCTGTGCGACGTGCCCACACGGTGGAACTCTACGCTCCACATGTTGGCCAGGCTCTATGAACAGCGTAGAGCTATAGTCGAATACCAACTCCAACATGGGCGGCGCAGTGGGAGTCAGCCTCCTCAATTCCTCTTATGCCGTGAAATGAATTAATGAGACGGCATGGGACGAGCGACAAGGGGGATAGGAATGGGTTAAAGGAGAAGCGAGCGAAGGTGGGCGGAGCTAGGACAGGAAAGGGAAAAGGGGAGAAGAAGGAAGTGGAGCTCAGTGCAGCGGTGAACAGCGTGGAAGAAGGAGCTAAGAAGAGAAGCAGAAGGAACGAGCAGCCAGATTGAGGAAAAAGAAGGAAGAAGGAATTTTTCATAAGCACAAAAGACTGTTTTTCTACAAGCAAGCAGAAGAGGAGACCGGGGAAAGAAGTCCAGTCGAGTGGAAGAAGGAAAGAAATCGGGAGTCGGAGACAGCGTGAGCGGCAGCGGGGGAAGAACAGAAGATGGAGGAGCTGAGAACACAAATAAAGCAGGTGGTGCGGGAAGACGGCACAGCATGGCTGGAAGACTTACTGCGATCCTGCAGAGCCGAGTCGGAGTCTGGAATCCCTGCGGCGTCAGAGGCACCGGAGAAGGAAGCGGAGAGGAGCGCAGCCCAAGAGCGCGAAGAGGAGCGTGGCCGTCCGAAGAGGCGAAGAAATCCCCCAGCGAGGCTCAGCCTGAGCCCGGCGGCAAAACAGCGCAGCGACAGAACGAGCAGGGGCGACGAGAGAGCGAAGGAGTCTGGAGCGGTCGGCAGGAAGAAGGCGCCAAATTCAAACCGCGCACCGGAAGTAGCGCGTGCAAGGAGCCAGCGGTCACCAACGGTCGGGAGCATGGAGCGGAGGATGGGTCTGTCAGCGGCAGCGGGATCCGGAGCGACTGAGCAGCGCGCTGTCGGGCGCAGGACGACGCGGACCGGAGGAGGTGAGGAGCGGAGCAGAGCAGAGGAAGCGTCGGGGAGCGCGCGGTATGGCCGCAGGCTCAGGCAAGATGGCGGCGCCGCGTGTAGAGTAGAGCAGGTAGGAGCGCAAGGGGGAGGGGGCACCTCAGCTTGGAGGGAGACAAGGCGTAGGGGGTTAGTCGCCAGGGGGGGCACAGAGGGGAGGGAGCCAAGTAGCCCATCGCATAGCGAGTTTAGCAGCGCAAGCAGCACAGCACGCAGCGCGTTAGCAGCACGTAGAGGGGGGGGTCAGCCCGCGGGAGTGCAGTGAGAGCCCGCGGTATCGCCGCAGCCCCATTCAGGCATCGGGCCATAGGGTAATTAACCCTTTGTATACCTCTAGTTCTGAGGGGTCCGTTTATGAGCAGCAAACCCGCCCACGGCCAGCATCCCACGACCGTACCCACGAGGTTTCACAGCGCCATAGGCAAGGTGACCTCCGGCCATCGAGAGGTGAGCCCGCCTCCAGTAGGTCCCATAGACTTTGTTATGTGAACCCCAAGTATGTGTTCACGGCCGCTGACCCTTCTGGTTACTCTTCCCATAGCCCCGCAAGCCACACCGGTAACAGACGCCCGGGGCAAAATGCTAGGCGCAGGCAGAAGGAAAGGAGTGGTAGAGAGGGCTTCGCGCGCGACTGTGAGAGCGAGCTAGGTAGGGAAGGTGAGAGCGAGCTAGGTAGGGTAGGCCCAGAGCGCGGTAGGGAAGCTTTCAGAGAGCGTGAGGCGCACAGAGGCGATAGGCGTAGGGCGCGTCAGGCGTTTTACCAGCAAGAGAGCCAACGTCAGCCGGTGGCGGCATCATCAACCATCCCGAGCGGGGATTACATACGCCGCAGGAGGCACGAGGACGAGCAGGAGCGGCCATATGGGGGCTATCCCGGAGCTACACAAGCAGGAGCGGCGCAGAGGGCTACACGTTCGAGGGATCGGCAGCCATCAAACAGACAGGACAGCAGGACCGGGAGTCGACTGGCGGGGACCACGCCCTTGGCGATGCCGGAGGTCGGTCGAGCCGGTGAGTGTGACTATAAAAAAGCTTGGTTTAATGTGATGGATCCCGCGAGAGCAGCGGACAAAAAAGATTTGGTTACAGTTTTAAAGTCATTATTGACCAAGGTTGATTCAAGCGCAGCAGGGGGCGAGGGCCCAGCTGCGGTTGAGATGGTTTCTGAAACAGATCCGTTGGAAGGTTTGAGATATGCGGATTCGCTATTTTGTGGTGTTGCCCCATTAGGGGTCGGTTTAACTGAGGATGTGTTGGAGAAAATCCGCAAAGGTGTATACGTTGATATTTGGTCGTTGTTATCCGCGGATCATGTTACTGTTGATAAAGAAAGATTAGCCGAACGCAACACGGAAAAGAAACAAAAGGTTGCTAAAACGTTCGGTAATTGGTTACAGGCCTTTTCCGTGTTGGCTTATGTTGTTTGTCAACATCAGCCGAACAAAGGCCCTGAATTAATGGTTTATTTGAATACGATTTTCAGTGCTTACAAATTACACGGCGGGACAGCGTGGTGGCGGTATGATGAGGATTTTCGGCGCCGTGTATCGGGTGTGAGTCATGTTAGCTGAGCGTCAAAAGCGACTGACGTGTGGATCCAGTTGATCTTGTCACAGCGTCCGCAAAAAGCGCCTTTTCAAGGGGGAGCCGCGGGGGGAAATCAACAGCCCGCTGCGGCCGCAACCCGACCTAACGGCTCATGTTGGCTCTTCAACGAGGGCCACTGCAGATTTCATGCCTCCTGCAGGTACAGGCACGAGTGCTCTGTCTGCGGAGGGCAACACGCGGCGATTCGCTGTTTCCGAAAGCAGTGGCGGGTGCCAGCGGCACAACGAACACCGGTGAGAAGCAAGCGCCTGCTTCCGTGCTTAGACAAGTACCACAGGAGGCAGGAAGCAAAAATCCTTGAGCAAGGTTTTTCTACTGGTTTTGTTATTCCTTTTGTTGAGCAGTCAGCCGTCACGTTATCTCGCAATTTAAAGTCCGCGGTTGAAAATCGAGAGCTCGTAATTGAAAAATTGTTTAAAGAGGTAGAAATGGGGCGCATGGCAGGCCCTTTCCCTGAACCGCCTTTTCCCAATTTACGTGTGTCTCCGCTGGGAAAAAAGGAGACGGGCAAGTTCCGTCTGATTCATCATTTGTCCTTCCCAAAAGGGGAGTCGGTGAATGATGGTATTTCAAAAGAGCAAGCCTCAGTGGTTTATACGTCTTTTGATCACGCGGTTCGTTTGGTTACCAAGGCAGGCAAGCGGGCGCAATTGGCAAAAACGGATATCGAATCCGCTTATTGCCGGTTCACCCGGATTGTTTTCACCTTTTGGGTTGCATGATCGATAATTTTTTCTTTTATGACATGTGCCTACCCATGGGTTGCTCGATTTCGTGTTATTTTTTCGAGCTGTTTAGTTCCTTCCTGGAATGGATCCTTAGGTATGAAACGGGTATCACGTCGGTGACGCATTATTTAGACGATTTTCTGTTTATCGGTACAGAAGCGTCCGGTGTTTGCGGGTTTTTGTTGAATACTTTCCAGGAGCTCATGCAGCGGTTGGGGGTCCCGTTGTCGGCGGAAAAGACAATGGGCCCCGTGACTTGTTTAACCTTTTTGGGTATTGAAATTGACACGGCTGAAATGGTTTTTCGGTTACCAACGAAAAAAATAGCGCGGCTGCGACAAGCAGTAGCGGACGTGGAACGGTGTAAAAAAGCCACGCTGCGCCAGTTTCAGGTTCTCATGGGGCTGCTCAACTTTGCATGCAAGGTCATCCCCATGGGCCGCGCGTTTTCTAGACGGTTGTCTTTAGCTACGGCGGGGGTCAGCGAGCCCCACCATTTTATCCGGGTCACGCGCTGGATTAGAGATGATTTGCATATGTGGAGGGTTTTTTTTGGAAACTTTCAACGGGCAAGTGTTGTGCCAAAGGAGGAATGGTCGGGGGACGCCGTCAACCTGTTTGCGGATGCGGCCGGTTCGGACGGTTTCGGAGTGATATTTAAAGACCACTGGTGCAGGGAGTCCTGGCCAAGGTCGTGGATACAGCATCAGCTGGTAAAAAATATTACGTTACTGGAATTCTTCCCGGTTGTGGTGGCCCTGGAGCTGTGGGGAGCGGAGCTCCAGGACAGCAAGATTTGTTTTTGGTCAGACAACGCGGCAGTTGTACGAATTATCAACAAACAGTCTTCGGGGTCTCAGCCGGTGTTGGCTTTATTGAGGCACGTCGTGCTGATTTGTTTGCAACGGAATATATATTTACGCGCGAAGCACGTGCTGGGGTTTTTGAACGGAGCAGCTGACGCACTCTCTCGTTTTCAGATGGACTTGTTCAGGGAACGGCACCCGCGGGCGGAGACCGTGGGGTTACGTTGCCCGCTTTTCTTATGGAGCCTAGTCGAGAGGAGTTGTTGAAGCTGGTGGAAGCGTCGGTTTCAAAGGGAACATGGAGAAGTTATAATACGGTCTGGTCTGCATGGTTGGCATTCACAGGTGGCCGCGTTGCGGGGGGCTCCGTTGCGCGCGGGGCAGTAATGGATATGTTATCCGCGCTACGATCTCGTCGAGCGTCTTTTGACGTCGCCAAGAAACATTTGGCGGGTGTCGCCTTTTTGTTGAAGTTGCACGGGATAGAGGACGTTACAAAGGACTTTGCCATCCGGCAAATATTGCGCGGGTGGAAAAAGGACAAGCGGCGGGTGGATGCCCGCCGGCCCATTACATACAATTTATTATGCAAGCTGCTGGACGTTTTGGAAACCACGTGCGTTAATGCAGAGGAAGCGTTGTTATTTAGAGCAGCATTCCTGTTAGCTTTTTTCGCAGCATTGAGGATCAGCGAGCTAGTTCCCGCAAGTAAGAAAAAAGAGGGAGGCCTCCTCTTTAACGACGTGCTACTTTTAAACGATACTTTACGTGTGCGCGTCAGTCGGTCAAAAACGGACATCTATGGCAGAGGCGAATGGCTGTCAATTGGCAGCCTGGGTGCACGTTGGTGTCCGGTGGACACGGTTAGGCGTTATTTGGCTTCAAGAGTCACAAGCGGGCAATTTTTGGTTCATGCGTCAGGTCTACCGCTTACTCGTTTCCAATTTTCGTCGGTGTTACGCGCGTCTTTGCGCGAGGTAGGCCTAGAGGCTTCGGAGTTTGGCACTCATTCTTTCAGAATAGGTGCGGCAACGATGGCCGAGTTAGGCGGGATGAACGAAGTAGAAGTAAAAAGGTTGGGAAGATGGAGGTCTCAGGCATATAAATCATATGTGAGGCCAGATCTGATGGTTATATGAATTTTTCGTCGGCCGTGAATTTTTTTCTTTTGCTTGTTAGGTTTTTTCCTAGCCATTTCGAGGTTTTTCTTGTGTTTTTTCTGTGCTTACTTCCAGCTGCGGAGCCGTGGAAGGTGTGGATCATAGGACATTCCTACATTTACTGGGCTGAAAAGAGGGCAGCCGTACGGCCGACAGGTCGGAGTCTGAATTTAACCGGAACTGCCGTAAATTGGCACGGAGTCCGAGGGCTTCAATGGCCTAGTTTGTTACGGATTGTTATGGACATCAGCAGGTGGACCCCCCGAAGAGTCGTACTGGTTGTTCATGCCGGGGGGAATGACCTAGGAAGGATGAAAATGAGAGACTTACTGGTCATCATGAAGCAAGACTTGCTAAGGTTCCGGGATTGCTTCCAAGAAGGAATTTTGGTTTGGTCAGATATAGTGGCCAGAAGGAGTTGGCGAGGAGTGCGCGATCCGGAAGCGATAGACAGGGTCAGGAGATTAATCAACTTAAAAATTTCAAAGTTTGTACAGTCACTAGGTGGCATCGCTATCAGACATTGGGAGTTGGAAGAAAAGGAGAGAGGAGCACTCAGAGATGATGGAGTCCACCTGAGCGATGTCGGTCTGGACACTTTTCTGTCGGGTTTGCAAGATGGGGTGGAGATGGCTTTGGCACGAGTTGGTGGGGTGGGGCGTCATGCGTAGGAGTAAACGACGCATTCCGCGTGGCCTGGAGTTTTTTTCATGCTGGAGAAGGAGAGTCGAGGAAGGTTAGCAGCCAAGGACGTGGGCTCACGAATTTCCTCGGGACTATTGTGGACTCAAAGTTGGACGTTTACGGCATGGAAAAGGTTTTTTCTCATAAAGGTTTTTCTTAATTGAATAAAGTTTTGATAAGCGTTGGTTTAATAAAGCTGTGGCCTACCCCACAATTTTACCCAACAGAAGGTCTGATGGTTATTTTAGTTATGTTAGTTAAGTAAGCGAGCATAGAGGTAAGGTTATTTGTCGCTAGTCTCTTATGCCGTGAAATGAATTAATGAGATGGCATGGGACGAGCGACAAGGGGGATAGGAATGGGTTAAAGGAGAAGCGAGCGAAGGTGGGCGGAGCTAGGACAGGAAAGGGAAAAGGGGAGAAGAAGGAAGTGGAGCTCAGTGCAGCGGTGAACAGCGTGGAAGAAGGAGCTAAGAAGAGAAGCACCCACCCGCCCGCCCCGAGGCAGGGTGAGGAAGGATGAGCGACGTTGATGTTATTTGTTTTTTAGTTCGGATCAAGGTTTTTCTGTTTTTGTTTTTTCTCGGAAGTTGTCACAGCTACGTTAGGCCTGGAGTTTTTTCCATGCTGGAGAAGGAGAGTCGAGGAAGGTTAGCAGCCAAGGACCTGGGCTCACGAATTTCCTCGGGACTATTGTGGACTCAAAGTTGGACGTTTACGGCATGGAAAAGGTTTTTTCTCATAAAGGTTTTTCTTAAAGGAGATGTCCCGCGCCGAAACGGGTTTTTTTTTTTTTTTAAACCCCCCCCCCGTTCGGCGCGAGACAACCCCGATGCAGGGGTTAAAAAAACCACCCGCACAGCGCTTACCTGAATCCCGGCGGTCCGGCGTCTTCATACTCACCTGCTGAAGATGGCCGCCGGGATCCTCTGTCTTCATGGACCGCAGGGCTTCTGTGCGGTCCATTGCCGATTCCAGCCTCCTGATTGGCTGGAATCGGCACGTGACGGGGCGGAGCTACACGGAGCTACACGGAGCCCCATAGAGAAGAGGAGAAGACCAGGACTGCGCAAGCGCGGCTAATTTGGCCATCGGAGGGCGAAAATTAGTCGGCACCATGGAGACGAGGACGCCAGCAACGGAGCAGGTAAGTATAAAACTTTTAATAACTTCTGTATGGCTCATAATTAATGCACAATGTACATTACAAAGTGCATTATTATGGCCATGCAGAAGTGTATACCCCCACTTGCTGCCTCGGGACAACCCCTTTAATTGAATAAAGTTTTGATAAGCGTTGGTTTAATAAAGCTGTGGCCTACCCCACAATTTTACCCAACAGAAGGTCTGATGGTTATTTTAGTTATGTTAGTTAAGTAAGCGAGCATAGAGGTAAGGTAATTTGTCGCTAGTCTTTCAGAAGAGTGGGCCTGGTTGGCAGACATCTGCCATGTCCTTGGTAATTTTGAGGAGTCTACCCAGGTGGTGAGCGGCGATGCTACAATCATTAGCGTCACCATTCCTCTGCTATGCATCTTGAGAAATTCCCTGCAAACCATAAAGGCAGCTGCTTTGCGCTCGGAAACGGGGGCGGTGGAAGACAGTATGCCGCTGGATAGTCAGAGCACCCTCCTGTCTATTTCTCAGCGCGTACAGGAGGAGGAGGAGGAGCATGAGGAGGATGAGGAGGAGGGGGAAGAGACAGCTTGGCCCGCTGCTGGTACACCGGCTGATTGCCTGTCATCCTTTCAGCGTGTATGGCCTGAGGAGGAGGAGGAGGAGGAGGATCCTGGCAGTGATCTTCCTAGTGAAGACAGCCATGTGTTGCGTACAGGTACCCTGGCACACATGGCTGACTTTATGTTAGGATGCCTTTCTCGTGACCCTCGCGTTGCACGCATTCTGGCCACGACGGATTACTGGGTGTACACACTGCTCGACCCACGCTATAAGGAGAACCTGCCCACTCTCATTCCTGAAGAGGAAAGGGGTTCGAGAGTGTTGCTATACCACAGGACCCTTGCGGACAAGCTGATGGTAAAATTCCCAGCCGACAGCGCTAGTGGCAGAAGGCGCAGTACCGAGGGCAAGGTAGCAGGGGAGGTGCGGAGATCGAGCAGCATGTACATCCCAGGCAGTGCAACAGTCTTTAAGGGCCTGGCCAGCTTTATGGCTCCCCACCAAGACTGTGTCACCGCTCCCCAGTCAAGGCTGAGTCGGCGGGAGCACTGTAAAAGGATGGTGAGGGAGTACGTAGCCGATCGCACAACCATCCTCGGTGACGCCTCTGCCCCCTACAACTACTGGGTGTCGAAGCTGGACACGTGGCCTGAACTCGCGCTGTATGCCCTGGAGGTGCTTGCTTGTCCTGCGGCTAGCGTCTTGTCGGAGAGGGTGTTTAGTGCGGCTGGGGGAATCATCACAGATAAGCGTAGCCGCTTGTCAACCGACAGTGCCGACAGGCTAACACTCATCAAGATGAACAAAGGCTGGATTTCCCCAGACTTCTGTTCTCCACCAGCGGACAGCAGCGATACGTAAGCAATACGTAGGCTGCACCCACGGATGGAAGCTATGTTCTCTCTCACCATCCAAAACGGGGACATTTCTGCTTCATCAATCTGTGTCTAATATTCCTCCTCCTCCTCCTCCTCCTGAAACCTCACGTAATCACGCTGAACGGGCAATTTTTCTTAGGGCCACAAGGCTCACTCAAATAATTTTTCAGAACAATTTTTATAAGTTTCAATGCGCTTGAAAGCGTTGGAACTTTAACTTGAACCAATTTTTCGTTACACTGGGGTGCCTCCAGGCCTAGTTACCACTTAAGCCACATTAACCAAAGCGATTCACCTGCCATCTTGGTTGGGCATGGCCAATTTTTACTGAGGTACATTAGTACTGTTGGTACACCAATTTTTTGGGGCCCTCACCTACAGTGTAATCATAGCAATTTGTATGTTCTTCGCCTGCACTCATGGTACAGAAAGGTGTGTGGGGTTGGCCTACACTTTAGCTACATAAATGTAACTTGGGCCTTGGCTATACTAAGGCTACTGAAATGGAACTAAGACTGCGCTCCCACTATACTGCTGCTTCAGAATTGTTACTGGGGCCTGTCTTGAGTGCTACTATTGCTGACATGGAACGAAGACTGCGCTCCCGCTATACTGCTGCTTCGGAATTGTTACTGGGGCCTGTCTTGAGTGCTACTATTGCCGACATGGAACGAAGACTGCGCTCCCGCTATACTGCTGCTTCGGAATTGTTACTGGGACCTGTCTTGAGTGCTACTATTGCTGACATGGAACGAAGACTGCGCTCCTCCTATAATGCTGCTACTGATATGTTAGTGGGGCCTGTCCTAATGCTACGGCTGAAATGTTACGAATTCTGGGCTCTGCCTATACCGCTGCTAATGGTATGTCTCTGGGGTGTGGAAACAGAGGCTTCCCAAAGACATGATGGCGGCGAGGCCATTTCCCACCAACGCGGTTAATGTTAAGGTGCTTATAACCACGGACACGTGGAGAGGACACGTAGTGCCTCAAAAACATCCCCCTCCTCCTCCAACAGGGAAAACATTCTTGGCAAATGCCTTTGCATTGGTTCGTCTGGTGGCAGTCCAAGAATTTCACCTTTACCGACACAACAAGAGAGCCCCCACACCATCCCCCCGCCACGGCCCACTTAATCCTGGCCGCATTCCGAAAACCAACAAAATACAACCGTGCTACTAGGTCCGCAGTCACCACCACATTACCACCAACGCGGTTACTGTTAATGTACATATTACCAGTCTGACTGGGGCATGCAGACACCTTGACAGAATGAATACTGTGTGGCACATAGGTTCCCCATTGCTATGCCCACGTGTGCAGCTCCTGATGGCGGTGGCACAGGATTATATTTCTCATTGCTTCTGTACAGCATTGTGGGCTATCGCCCCGCCCCTTTTAAAGAGGGTCGCTGCCTAGCCGTGCCAACCCTCTGCAGTGTGTGCCTGCGGTTGCTCCTCATGGCAGACGCACTTCTAAATAAACATGAGGGTGGTGTGGCATGAGGGCAGCTGAAGGCTGCGCAGGGACACTTTGGTGTGCGCTGTGGGGGGGAGGGGGGGGGCGGTTGGTCAGCATGTAACCCAGGAAAAGTGTCAGTGGTGTGTCATGCAGGCAGTGATTGTGCTTTGTTGGAGGTAGTGTGGTGCTTAGCAAAGGTATGCCATGCTAATGAGGGCTTTTCAGAAGTAAAAGTTGTTGGGAGGGGGGGGGGCCCACTCTTGCCGGTATTGTGGCTTAATAGTGGGACCTGTGAACTTGAGATGCAGCCCAACATGTAGCCCCTCGCCTGCCCTATCCGTTTCTGTGTCATTCCCATCACTTTCTTGAATTGCCCAGATTTTCACACATGAAAACCTTAGCGAGCATTGGCGAAATACAAAAATGCTCTGGTCGCCCATTGACTTCAATGGGGTTCGTTATTCGAAACGAACCCTCGAACATCGCGGGAAGTTCGTTTCGAATAACGAACACCCGAACATTTTGGTGTTCGCTCATCTCTACACATAACCTTGACTTGCTGAAACTGGAAAATCTTTGTTTCCTATAACAACCAATCACAGCACAGCTTTCATTTTACCACTTCAGTTTCAGAAATGAAAGCTGCGCTCTGATTGGTTCCTGTAGGCAACGAAAATAGTTTTTATTTTAGACAGCTTTCATACAAGTGTGGTGCCGGGATCGGAGATGGGCGATTTTCTCTGTGGCCAATTCTGTACAAGTTTTTAACCCCTTGCAAGTGGCAGAAAACTTTTGCAGGAGGGGGTACTGATTCTAACTGAGGAGACCCAATTGGTTTATTGAGAATTTTTTCGGGCAATGCTGCATGGGGGGAAAAAAAGTATGCAAGCTAGCTCATGTCAGCCAATTTAGAGATTCTTCCAAAATGAAGAGCGAGCCCGGTGTAGTGAGATGTTTTGGTGCTGTTGCCCCTCATCCATACAGAACAGGGTTGGCTGAACGTTTAATTTTTGTGTATGCAAATAAATGTTTCCTTGATTGTAAAAATAAATAAATAACTTACACAAATGGAAGCTCAATATAAATAATGATTAAAAAAATATATATATACACACAAAGGGTATTCTGACTGGTACTGCTGGAATCGAGACAGAGTGTAGCTAATATTGTAATACACAACTCAAGTACCAGTCGCCTTATACGTTTATGTAGAGGCAGAATTGGTGGCCAATAATTTACATCTAAATTGCTCAAAAAGCCAAAAAAAAAACCTGGTTGAAGACCCTCATTAATATCTAACTTTTAATCTAACAACCCCTCCCCCTTTTTTCCCCAACGTAGTAATGTCCTCGGGGGTCAGGGGAGACTATGGCGGACGTAGGGGCTGATATTGTGATGCACAATTCAAGTCCTGTGTCCCTATAGGTTTATGAAGAGACAGAATTGATGCGAAGCACATTTAAATCTGGCCGAGCGACGAACCCCCAACGATCAACTCCTAATGGCCTGGCCAGAGAATTGGTCATCAGTTGAAAAAAGCCCAGACTACCCTACAAAGGCAGTGTAATAGCTTGTTGGTTATTTTGCCAAGAAGTTCATAATGATGGCAGTGTTCTCTCCCTGCCCTTTGATATGGATTATTTCCAAGGTCACTTTGTTCTCCGCTGCATCATCTTTTGTTTCTGTTTGTCACTTTTACAAATTGTTCCTAAGTCAACTAAATGAATTAAAAAACAAGCCCTCATATAGGTATGTAGATGGGGGGAAAAAAACTATGAAGATGGAGGAAGGACCAATGCAACTACGGCGCCACCTATTAGAAGGCAGTATTCCTGCAAGTCAATGTCTGACCTTTTAACATCACTATAAGCCAAAGCCCCTGGAGTCTCCCTCCAGAAGGATAAGATCACTAAGTACAGACCAGCATGAGATATATGCTTGCTGACGTGAGGCATTTTTGTGTTAAAACCGCCTTGCATCACTTGTGGCAATTAGCGATCCTCTGGAACAGTTGACGGCCATGGCAGAGGATCACGGAGTGTTTCTCATGGTTTCAATTGGAAACTCGTGTCGCATCCATGCGCTTCTAGGAGGTGCTGCGATGCTTTGCTGGCCCTATTAAAAAGAATGGGTGATGCAAGGGCACAGACAAAGATACAGCATGCTGAAGTCTTTTTCCTGACGCAATGCGATCTATTGAAAAAAAGGGATTCATATTTGTATGAGATCTGAGGGTCTTGCAACGCCCAAATCTTGCGGGATTTTCTCAGCCGTGTGAAAGATTTTGCATATTCAAGTAATTCCGACATTGTTTTTTCGCCACATATTGTACTTCATTTAGGTGGTAAAAATAGACCAATAGAATGTGTATATTTATTAAAAGCGCCAACATTGGGGAAAAAAAACACTAACCCCTACCATATTGATGTGTGATAGTATCTTGTCCCAGGTCACTGGCCCGTGTGCACCTACTCCAAGGCCTATAAACTGCTCAGATACTGCCAGCTGAGGACGGCCAACAGCACAGCACATGGCAGATAAATGAGAGAGAAACCATGACGGGACACCAGGGGGCCGTCCGACAGACACAACTTCTGGATGGTGGAGACAATGTTCTGTGTGCGTCCAGCAGAGGGGTCTGACGCGGGGATCTTCTGGTTGATCTGAGGGGAAAACAAAGACAAATATAGCAGATTAAAGGGAAGCTAAAAACGTAAACTACATGGAAGTGATTTATAGTCTACCCTTGGGTTGACCACATAACACTTCAGCCTTCGCTCCAGCCTTGCCCTATATTCTGAACATTACTTTGCGCACATCTGTTGTACATCTTTACATTTAGACAGGGGGCTTGCATAGAATAGTTTTATTTAGTTTTCATTCTGTTTAAATTCTTCAAGGGATGAACATTAACTTTAGTGTGAGGGCCAAAACCAGAGGAACCAGTACTTCACCTAGAACATACACTAAATGGTCACTTTATTAGAGAACCTCATCAGGTAGAACATTAGGACTCCTTTGGATTTTAGAACCACAGAAATTTGATATTTGCAGATGGACGCCACAACAGAGGACCCAGGACAGCATCTTTTATTATTTGAACACATTTACACTTTTTTTTTAACATCTGAACTGTAGTAGTCAGCGAGTATTGTCCTTCCCGCTCCTGAAAATAAGATTCGGGTGCCGGTGGGGGGCGGGGGAATATCTCTCTCTCCCCCCCCCCCCCGCTTCCTCCTGCTCACTCCCGCAACACACCCCTCACCCCCGCCGGCACCCGAATCTTTTCTCACGAGCGGGCAGGTACTCGCTAGGGAAAATACTCACTCGATTATTTGCCCTTAGCGAGTATGCTCGCTCATCTCTAATTGTGAAGGTTATGGACCCCTTCTTCTTTCCTACCCGGAGGATTAGGAGAGAGAGAAGACGCAAGTGATTGCGAGTGCTCACCGTGCAGCGCTGAAGTGTATGTTCCTGCTCCATGAGTGTGTACCGGTAGAGAGTTGTCGAGTGTACGTGAAAGGTGTCCGGGAACAGAGATACACAGATAACTTGGCCTGTTAAAGTCCCTCTGTCATCCTGTGTTTTCTCCCCGTCACACCACGTGTTCTTCTACACCAAGTGTATTGCCAGTGGATGTAAATTGTTCTGCACTGTTACAAGTTGTGTTACCAGTAGAGATGAGCGAGCGTACTCGGCCACGCTCCTTTTTCGCCCGAGCGCCGCGATTTTCGAGTACTTCCGAACTCGGGCGAAAAGATTCGAGGGGTGCCGTGGGTGAGTGGGGGGTTGCAGCGGGGAGTGGGGGGGGGGGGGAGAGGGAGAGAGAGAGGGCTCCCCCCTGTTCCCCGCTGCTACCCCCCGCTCCGCCACGCCTCCACCCGCCTCCCGGCGCCCCCCGAATCTTTTCACCCGAGTACGGTAGTACACAAAAATTGCGGTGCTCGATCGAGTAATTACTCGAAACGAGTAGGTTCACTCATCTCTAGTTACCAGTAAACGGCTTTACCGACCATTCCCGATTCTGCCTGTAAACTTCAACCCTGCGTGTGTGGACTCTTTCTTCCTCCTCTGTGGATTCTGGATGATGGAATAAACGGTGGCGTCAACTGTGACAAAAGGACTAAGGTAATCCACTACTGGGTTTCCCCATTTAAATAGCCTGCCCTCACTTCTTGGAAATCTCCCTGGTTACCATCTGGGTGGGAGACAGTAGTGCCACCGCAACAAGGCCCAAACTAATCCCCCCAGTCATCTTCTAGGCTGGGGCCCGCTCCTCAGATGCTGCAGAACATTAAAACTATCCCATAATTATGCACAGTTTTGACATTCTAGACATCCCAGTCCTGACAAGTGACACTTGATGTGGCAGTAATGTGGGAATGTTTTAACTTATCCAAGTGGTCATGAGAGTATTATTTCTAGAGATGAGCGAATACCAAAATGCTTGGCTCTTCGTTATTCGAGTCGAGCTTTTCTTAAAATTCGAGAAACAAACCCCATTGACTTCAATGGGAGACTCGAGTATTTGTGTATGGGACCCGCCGGTTGCCAACCTTTTTTTTTTCCTGCGGAGGGGTCAAATATGACACGTCAGCGGCGGTGAGGGGTCAAAACTGGGGCAGGGTCGAACACAGCGTGATGCTCACTCAAGTAGCGAGCACCATCGAGTATGCTAATACTCGAAGGAGCATCAAGCTCGGAAGAGTACGTTCACTCAACTCTAATTATTTCATGACACATTGTGCTTTATATGTTAGTGCAACATTCTGGTCAGGAGTTTATGTAAAAATCCTACATTTCAAAAATTAGCAATTTTTAAGCTTTGAATTTTACAACTTGTAAGACAGGTAGCACACAAGAATAAACATTTACCAAATGTCCACTCAATGCTGGAACAATTTTGTAAGATTCTTTTTTTTAATTTGTAAGAAGTCAGGAAGATTAAAGACTTTTTTTTAAAAAAGATTTTTCCTTCAAATATTGCCCCTATCCTGCTAAAGGACCATTCTGAGGTAACTTTGAGAGATCTATTAGACATCCCAATAAAACATCCCATTTTAAAAACGGTTTTCAAAACAGGAATTAAAGCAAAATGTAGAAGAAAAATGTAAAAATCAAAAAACAACTCGCATCCTGTGTGAATGTAGCCTAGCCTATTACTATCAGTGAAGAGGGATCACCGTAGGCCACTTTACATGGCAATAATTTGGCCTGTGGCTGCCATGTGCTTACTGTAATCAGCCTGTGGGATGGGGAAAGGGGGGTTCTGATGATTGAAGGAAGAAGCCCCCTCCCAGATCTCATAGATACAGTGGTATCCATTGACCGCAACATCAGTAACAGCCAACTCCCATTGAGGACACTAAAGAATCAGCTCATGAGTCCACACAGAGCAAGCTCCATTCATGTATGAGGGTTTGCCCAAGACCTTGGTGGATGTGATGTACTTGTATAACCCTGTGGCAACATTGGATAATAATAAGCTTTCTGCTGCCATCGTGTGACATCCATAACTTTACGATTCCGTCCATCCTGACAGCACATATGGAGGTTGCCATGCCTACACCATTCTTCAGATACAGAGGAGCACCTCCATGGAGTACTGGAGGAAGGATGAAAAAGATAGCTTACTAAGCGATGACGCGTGGTTCAGCACCCACTCTGCGAGCGGTGGCTGTTGTAAAATCGCCGGCCCAACTTCATATGCGTCTGCATTACTGCATATGGGCCCGACCTTCAGCAAGCAACGCGGTGGCTGGCGCAGAATGATGACATAGTGCCAAACGCTATGACGTCAGATGCACGCTCTGGCGGCATCAGCCCACCAAATTTTTGAAAAAGCGTTGTTTTGAAACCCTACAAGCTTCTCCTGCAGGATTGCAGCTCTGTGCACACCTGTTAACGCTATGGACAGCATGGAAGGCGAAAAGGGGAACCAACAAACTGAGTAGTCCACTTGGACAAAAAAAGCTTGACAGTGTGTGTTTTGTATAATAGCTTCTCCTGTTATTGCAGGATTAAACCTCAACACCAAAGCCTGATAAAAAGAGGATAAAGAAGTGTGTATTATGTATTAAAAGATTAGATGATAATGGAAAGAAGTTAATCTGTACCAACTGTATGGCAAAAACAGTCAGGGAGGAGCAGAAATCCCTAATAGATAGTCTCCGCCAAATGGTCAGGGAGGAGGTCCAAGCATTAAAAGTGGAACCAGTCTCCTAGCTGGGCCCTTCTAGGCCAGCGAAAAGGGCCCGTACTTAGGGTTATGTATCATCCATATCTGAACTATTTGAGTTAGAGTTTTCAGAGAGGAAACAGCCCTCTAAGGGTGACTACCCACTAGCGTTTTTTTTCACAGCGAAATTCGCAGCGTTTTTTTTCTCTGCAGGGGTCTATGGGACTTGTAGTGTTAAAATCGCGATCGCGCGAAATCGCGATCACAATTTTAGCTTTACATTTCCCATAGCCCAAAGACCCCTGCAAAAAAAACAAACGCTGCGAATTTCGCAGTAAACAAAACGCTAGTGGGTAGTCACCCTAATAGTCGATGACGATCAGAAATATTTTTCTAAACCAGAATATTGAGAAACTGCTGCAAACAGTTCGGAATATTATGGAGTTGGTGGACGACCAGCAACCACGTTCTGTTCAGGATGAAATGTTTGTGTGTCTAAGGTCACGTCATAAAATAGACCCTAAAACACCTCGTGACAGACGAGTGGGAAAACACTGAGAAAAGGCTGGCTATCTCCTGAGAATTTAAAGACAGACTCCTGTTTGCACCAGAAGATACAAAACTCTGGGGTGAGGTGCCCAAAGTTGACATACAACTGGCCAAAGTCATTAAAGACCTCCCTGTTATTTGGGGATGCTTCCCAGCTGAAAGATTCCATGTATAAGAGGGCAGATTTTCTCATAAAAAAATTGTGGGAGACTACATCTAGTCTGGTAGAAACGTATATAGCAGCCACCTCAGTGGCACGCTCCCATGTATCTGTGGCTCTTGCAACTAGAAACACATCTAAAACAGAGAACCTCCAGGGAGGAAATCATCAAGAGCGTGCCATTGCTCAAAATGGCCACTGGATTCCAGGCAGATGCCTCAGCAGAACCTATGCGCTTCTCTGCCAAAAACTCAGTGCTGGGAAACTCAGCAAGGCGGTTCTATGGCTTATGGCTTATGGCCTGTGCAGGAGACACTGTCTCCAAAAATTATATTGGGCTTCATCCCTTTCCAGGCGGGAGTATCTGTTTGGGCCACAGCTTGTTAAATCCTGGAAAATGTGGGGAATAAGAAGAAATTGTTAACCACCAATTTTCTTCTTAAAAAAGAATCCTTACTTTCGCTACCGATATTCTACCGCCCAGGAGCAGGGAAGATAACTGACAGTTCTCTGCAGTGAGCCTATCTCACAGGCTCACCACAGAGCAGCACGGCAAAATCGCGTGCCACGATTTGAGTCCCGTGAGCGGAGAATCGCTATGATTCTCTGCTCGTGGACAGGGGGCTGCACTTTCTATAGCAATGCTATGGAAAGCATACACAGCCTTACTCACGTCTGGATTATTGCCACGAGTAATGCAATGCAAGAGCTCTCGTGGACAGGAGCCCTTATTGGACTTCCTGTGGACTCCATCTTGGAAATCTGAGGTCTTAAGGGGGTTGAGAATCTTCGTGGATATAGGGGTGTTCCCATCTGAGACACCCCGTGAAGCAAGTACTTCACTGTAATTATTCTCATTGATCTATCACCTGGAGCGCTGGGGTATTTTCATGGTTTGACTATTGTTTACTTTTAGAGATGAGCGAACGTACTCGTCCGAGCTTGATGCTCGTTCGAGTATTAGCGTTTTCGAGATGCTCGTTACTAGAGGCGAGCACCACGCGATGTTCGAGTTACTTTCACTTTCATCTCTGAGACGTTAGCACGCTTTTCTGGCCAATAGAAAGACAGGGAAGACATTACAACTTCCCCCTGCGACGTTCAAGCCCTATACCACCCCCCTGCAGTGAGTGGCTGGCGAGATCAGGTGACACCCGAGTATATAAATCGGCCCCTCCCGCGGCTCGCCACAGATGCATTCTGACATAGCTCAGGGAAAGTGCTGCTGATGGTGGAGCTGCTATAGGGAGAGTGTTAGGAGTGATTTTAGGCTTCAAAAACCCCAACGGTCCTTCTTAGGGCCACATTTGACTGTGTGCAGTACTGTTGAGGCTGCTTTTTGCAGTGTTGCACATTTTTTTTTTTTTGTATATCGGCCGTGCAGAGCATTGCGTCCTCAGTCTGCAGTAATTTTACATAGTCTAGGGCCAGTAGTGGTGAGGCAGGGACAGTGGAAGAGATATACAGTCTATATAGGCAGTGGGCTTTTCCAAAGCAATTTGGGGGAAAAAAAAATCTATTTGGGCTGCCCTTGACCGTCCTCAGTGTACTGCGTCTCTGCTGGGGGTAGTTGTCCTAATTGATACGCAGCCAGCTAAGTGTTACAGCAGGCTTGCGCAAAATTCTTTTCTGGCTCTGCGTTCACATCACCGCTGTCATCCTGTCCAGAGGGAAACAGTCTGCAGTAATTTTACATAGTCCAGGGCCAGTAGTGGTGAGGCAGGGACAGTGAAAGAGATATACTGTCTATATAGGCAGTGGGCTTTTCCAAAACATTTTGGGAAAAAACTTTCTATTTGGGCTACCTGTGATTGCCTCAGTGTACTGCGTCTGTGCTGGGGGTAGTAGTCCTAATTAATACGCAGCCAGCTAAGTGTTACAGCAGGCTTGCGCAAAATTCTTTCCTGGCTCTGCTCTGCGTTCCGTAAGCGAAGTCAGCCTCCAACCACAGGCCAATAAGCGGCACATTTAATTACAGCGTTCTGTTTCTGCACTACTGGTAATACACCATCCTGAGGGGTAGGGGTAGGCCTAGAGGACGTGGACGTGGACGCGGGCGAGGACGCGGAGGCCCAAGTCAGGGTGTGGGCACAGGCCGAGCTCCTGATCCAGGTGTATCGCAGCCGACTGCTCTGCTGTCCAGGGCACTGCAATGGGATATATTTTTGTACCGCCAGTGGGTTCCAGGGAGCCATCCATGCTGTTGGTCCACACGGACCTCACATTAGGGAGTTGTACCTGCCTGTGTCTATGTATTAAAAACCCCGGTCTGACTGGGGCATGCAGTGTGGGCCAAAGCCCACCTATATTTTATCTGACGTTACCTCAGCTGTGCAGGGCAATGCAATGGGATATATTTATGTACCGCCGGTGGCTTCCTGGCACCCACCCATGCTGTCGGTCCACACGGAGTTGTAACTGCATGTGTCCACTTCTAAAGAACCCCAGTCTGACTGGGGCATGCAGTGTGGGCCGAAGCCCACCTGCATTAAACCTGACGTTACCTCAGCTGTGATGGGCAATGCAATGGGATATATTTGGGTACCGCCGGTGGGTTCCAGGGAGCCACCCATGCTGTGGGTGCACACGGAATTCCCATTGCGGAGTTGTACCTGCCTGTGACTATTTATAAAAAAACGCGGTCTGACTGGGCCTGCAGACACCTTGACAGAATGAATAGTGTGTGGCACATAGGTTCCCCATTGCTATGCCCACGTGTGCAGCTCCTGATGGAGGTGGCACAGGATTGGATTTCTCATTGCTTCTGTACAGCATTGTGGGCTATCGCCCCGCCCCTTTTAAAGAGGGTCGCTGTCTAGCCATGCCAACCCTCTGCAGTGTGTGCCTGCGGTTCCTCCTCATGGCAGACGCACTTATAAATAGACATGAGGGTGGTGTGGCATGAGGGCAGCTGAAGGCTGCGCAGGGACACTTTGGTGTGTGCTGTGGACACTGGGTCGTGCAGGGGGGGGGGGTTGGGCAGCATGTAACCCAGGAGAAGTGGCAGCGGAGTGTCATGCAGGCAGTGATTGTGCTTTGTTGGAGGTAGTGTGGTGCTTAGCTAAGGTATGCATTGCTAACGAGGGCTTTTCAGAAGTAAAAGTTGTTGGGAGGGGGGGGGCCCACTCTTGCCGCTATTGTGGCTTAATAGTGGGACCTGGGAACTTGAGATGCAGCCCAACATGTAGCCCCTCGCCTGCCCTATCCGTTGCTGTGTCGTTCCCATCACTTTCGTGAATTGCCCAGATTTTCACAAATGGAAACCTTAGCGAGCATCGGCGAAATACAAAAATGCTCGGGTCGCCCATTGACTTCAATGGGGTTCGTTATTCGAAACGAACCCTCGAGCATCGCGACATTTTCGTCCCGAGTAACGAGCACCCGAGCATTTTGGTGCTCGCTCATCTCTATTTACTTTCCTTTCATAAGCAGGCATACCAGACTAGGGAGCAGAAAGGCAAGAGGCAAAACAGATAGATGGTCCTACCCTAAAGGAGGCAAGCGTAAAGGCCCACTTACACAGAGTGCTGATCGTTTAAAGATAGCTCAAATGACAGTTTGAGTGACAGCTTTGAGCGATCATTTTGCTTAAACTATTAAGGAGCCACTCAGCTACTTAATATCTTATTAACGTGCAAATAAAGCCTTTAGCTGAAAGCAGTTAATAGACAGAGGGCTCTTATCTGCATCTCCTTTGTTCTGCGACGGGAAACAATGCTATCAGCACTCCCCGCAGAGAACTCAGCGTGCGGTCCTGATAAGACCGCACAACGATTTTTAGGTTGACCGGAACTTAATGATCAGCTAGCAGTGCACGATGGCTGCACATTTAGATGCAACGATTATCACTCAAACGATTGCTTTTTAGCGATTTTGCGCGATCATTGCTCCATGTAAATGGGCCTTAAGGGCTCCCTTTTTACCCCCAGGACAGCCCGAACCCAGATAAGGATAGAGGGCCCGTGCAGGGTAGGTTCTCTAAGTTCTCAGGGACATGGAACCAGATAACTAGGAATCCCTGGGTTCTGCAGATAATATCCCTGGGGTACAGGATAGAGTTCTCCTCTCTTCCCCCTCAACACATTTTTTAGTTGCACCAAACCGGTCTCCTTTTCAAGACAGATTGGAGCAGGGGATTCGGGATTTAATACATTATACCAGTTTCTTTACAGGAACAGTTTTTTGGTTATTACTCTCCTCTATTTTTGGTTACTAAGCCCAACTGTTCATTCCAAAACACTTAAACTCAGATTTATTGATTAAGGAATTTTAAAATGAAGTTAAAAATGGAAGCCATTAGGTCCACAATTACCATGTACAATCAGGGCAGCGTCAGGTGCACGATTGGTCTTAAAGATGCCTACTACCATATTGCCATCCACCCGACATGCCAAAAATATTTCAAATTTGCAGTTAAAATGGATTAAAAAATTGTGTACTTTCAGTTTGTCTGTCTGCCTTTTAGTATATCTTCTCCTAGAATTTTTTTTTTTACAAGGTAATGATTGAGCGAATTGGCTTTTTCAGAGTTACAGGAATTAAAAGCATTCCTTATCTTGAGGATTTTCTAATTGTTTTGAACAGCTTGAACTCTATGGAGTCACCAGGGACAGACAATAGGCCTCATGTCCATGGGATAATTAATATTTAAAATCCGCAGCGTTTTTCCCGCACGCGGATCCGCGCCCCATAGGGATGCATTGGACACCCGCAGGTAGTTAAATACCTGCAGATGTCATTTTTCCCTTCAGGCGCAGATCCTCGTGCGGGAAAAAAAACGCGACATGCTCCATTTTCATGCAGGTCTCCCGTGGGGACGGCTCCCATAGGCTTCTATTGAAGCCTATGGAAGCCGTCCGGATCCGCGGAACACCGGTACCTGAATTAAAACTTACCTGTCCGGCCACTGTGGATCTTCCCTCCGTCGCAGCCAGATCTTCCTTCTTCGGCCCGGCTGATGTGCCCGGCGCATGCGCGCGGCACACTGCCGGCGTGCCGAGCACATCTGCCGGGCCAAAGAAAGAAGATCCGGCCGCGATGGAGGCAAGATCCGCAGCGTCTGGACAGGTAAGTAAATTCTTATTTTTAGGCCTCATGTCCGCGGGAAAGGAGGGACCCGCTGCGGGATTCTGCATGGAGAATCCGCGGCTGGCCTGATTTTCCCTGTGGACATGAGGCCTTAAACTACTGTTCAAGTTGGGCTAGCTTGTCAACCTTCAGAAATCCAGCCTAAAACCAGACTCAAAAGATTTTTCTTGGGGCTCTCAATTACTCCAAAAGGTTACTCCTATTTGCCTGAAAAAAAAGGGGGAAGATATTATCTTTTCTCTCCTCTTCCTGTCCCAGCGGGGTCAGAGGGCAACCTCCATGTGTGCAGTCATTATGGACTCATTGAAGAGGGATTAACGGTAAAATTAATCCTAGTTTTCCTGTTGATGACCTGCTGTGAGGGCCTGCTATTTAGTGGGATGAGCTGTACGTTCTGTTGGTACCATTTTGGAGTACATCTAAAACTCTTTGTTCCATAGGTACCAGCTGCAGATCTGCACACAGATTTAGCCTAGTTTCATGGGGCAAATCTGCTAGCGATTGCTCAACACAGATCCTTTGTTAAGTGACAGGCAAGTTTTTTTACCGTGACGCGAAGTTAAAAATCTGCACCACATAATCTACAACCTAGATTCTGATTCAAGTGAATGGAACACTTACTTGCATAATTGCACGTCAAATCCCTGCTGAAATCTGCCGCGTGAACATGGTCTAATATTATGGTCCATCTTTTTAACATAGGCAATCAATATCTGATGGGAGGGGGTCCAACTGCTGGCCCCTCTACCCCTGGTATGAAGCTGCTGCATCCTTGTCATGTTTACCAGGAACATATAGGAGAGGTACCCCAAAAGAAACAGGGATCATCTTCTGGTTGGATGCGGTATTACAGGCGACCTATTGTAAGGTAAAGGTTTCTGGAGCCCTTCTGAGGCGGTATGCCAAATCATGTTGAGAGAAAAAAAAAACACTGGAGCTGAACGCAACCTTTGACAGTTTTTGCCTATCTTGTGATAATCGATTCATATAACCAGTGAAATAAAAAGGTAAACAATGCTCATTAGTTTCTTGTGAGAGACATTGTGCACCCAGGATTTGTAACGCAGGACCAAAAATAGTCAGCCAAAGCTTTTAATTTAAAGTTTTATAAAGCTTGTGTCGTGATGTACGGAGAAAACCTCCCGATTTCTGGCCAAGAGGTCAGTGATTCTTCCATCATGACAACGCACCTCCCCACACAGAGCTGAGGGTTAGACAATTTTTGATGAAAGGCGACATGACACCCCTGCCTGACCATCTGTATTCATCTGATGTCGCTCAGGGTGACTTCTTTTTAAAAGGAAAGGAAAACATTTTGCTGATGTTGAAGATGTGGAACAGAAGGGGAAAAAAAGAGCTTTGAGCATTTTTACATTTGTACATTTCGAAATTTCCGTCTCCTTCAAAAGGCTCTCCATTTGAAGCGATACATCTTTTTAAATAGATTTTTATAAATGAATTCCTGTTTTTTCAGATACCCCCTGTCGTGCCTTTGGCAGTCTTTGTTTAGTAAGATTGTCTGCACTGTATAATGTATTATGGGATTGGTTTATTTCTGGCATTACTACCATAGTTGGACTTTATGTTAGGGCTCCATCTAGTGGGCATTTACATACTGAGCCTTAGTCTATTTTGTCCTCTGGGGGATGTTGTATCTTTTACCCATGACCTCGGTGACATCAGCTCAGCCCAAAGTAGCCATTTTCTGGTACATTCTCTTCATGTCTGGACTGCTCTAGCTACCCTCTGGAAATCTTCATTATCCAGGCTCACAGTGGCATCGTTGGTATGTCAGAACTTCTACCTGATGTCATACTCTTACATCCTGTGTATATTATATTTCCCGTTCCTTGATTATACCCTTTTTATAGTTTCTAGTATTATGTGTGTTATTCAGATAGCATAGCAAGTGTCCTAGTGTATCCGTGTGCACACTTATTTCTCATGGCTGTATTACATGCTGCCTGTCTTCTCACATATGTAATGTATTCTATGTCCTGCTATGTCAGTGTACATTGTTAAGTGCATTATTTCTTTTTTCACAGTTTTACCTCTACCTTGCAATAAAGTTGAAAGCAGACGTTGCTCCATCATTATTGTGTTGCAGGGAAGGTTATCTGCCTGTCTACTTATGCTCCACTCATAGGGAGGACAGTACACCCCCTTAAACAAATGTGGCCGTGCCTGGTACTGCAACTCAGTACCCTGTATTAGACGGAGTAGCAGTACCTGGCACAGCCACATCTGTATATAGGGTGCTGTGCCCAGATAAACAATGAAAGGAACACAGTACTCGCTGGAGCGCCACAGCTGCTTCATTCAGCTGATTGGCCATGGATTCCCACTAATCAGATATCAATCTTTATTGTGAATGCCCCTTGTGTGCAGCTCCTCATATGCCGTGATGTAGAGAAGCTGAATACACAGCACTTACCTCATTCACATACTGGTACATGATGGCTCTGACCGCCTGTATGTTGGTGGCATCCATCATCAGCGTCACCATCTGTCCTCTGCGGATCTTCACCACTCCCTTAAATACCTGATGATTGTTGTAGCAGGCGGCTAGTGTGGCGACAGCCATGACCTGAAGGCACAGGGAGGCAGCGCTTAGTGTAAGGTCATTAGCAGAAGGGATAGCATGGATAGGGAGGTAGATAGATATGAGGGTGGAGATATAGGGAAGTGCAGAACTGGGGAGAGCTTTGTTGAGGACAACAAGTTGTAAATAGTATTATATAGTGTAGCGAGCGGCCCAGAGAGGAGGCGGCGGTGCAGCGAGCGGCCCAGGGATGGAAGCACCAATGCCTCATTTAGGATTGGAGAAGGGACAGTTTAGTAAGGTGTTGCAGTTGTCAAGATGAGAATGGATCAGGGCCACAGTAAGTATTTTTGCTGTTTTAGCAGTAAGGAAACGGCAGATTCTATATAAGTTTTTAGGTGCAAGTGACACAAGTGCTTGACTCAAAACTTTCCTTCGCTCCTTTTATTCAAATATAACCCCAAGAGAGTGTGCTGGTTAGGAGTTATGGTGGCATCACACACAGAAATTGTTAAAAAAATTGTAGATCAATGTATCAGTTAATTGATTTCTATTAGATTGTAGACTAGAAAGATATAGCATGATGCTGGTATAAGTAGTGAAGGGGTTAAACGAAACCTTTTCTATACCAGTGAATGGTACGGATAGAGACAGACAAAAGATAAGACTCCCAGACCCCTCTTGCATTCCTTTTCACTGAATTCATGATGGTTTCTTTGTATGTTATAGTTACACCTTAAAAGGTGTAACTTATGTTCACCCCTTCCAATCCACTGTCTGACGTCTGAAGACATTCTGATTGAAGGCTGTACAGCTCCGATATCGGAAGACATACAGCAGGCGGGCCAGTCGGGCATCCTGTCTGAAACAGTGACGTTTTTTTCCGAACTAGCCTGAGAATTTAGAAGCCCTTCCAGATGTGTAGCAAGTATAACAATTGTTAAACTTTTATTCTCTCTTCTTCTGTATACTTTAGTTTTAGTAGAATTTACAATGTGTATTGTAAATGAGAAGCAAATATAGACGAATTGGTTGTCAAGGGGCAATAGCAGTAGTCTATGTAAGGCCATAGCCATTGTGTGAAGGCTACAGGAAAGAATTACTCCATGCAGCATGTAAAATAGAAAGGAGATGATGTCATGGGACAGAGGGGTGTCCAGGAATGTTACTTCTGCTCTTCCTACTACTTTTTTTTCTTTGATATTGTGTTATAGAGTAACTAAGAATATATAAAGAGAGCAGCCACCTACTAACATATTTTAATATTTGTATTATTGTCTTATACTGCATGAAGTGAATGTGTGAGTGATACATGGGTACTGACCTCTTGGACACATTAAAGACCAACCTCGGTGTGCGGGTTGTTTTCGGACAAGACCCTTGATTGTGTTCAATGTTCACAGGCCCTACTCGGAAAGGCAACAAGGAGTCTTTGTGTATATAGTGAAGCACTGATTCTGGTCAGGACCCTTTGCATTTCTGCTGTATATTTCAGTGGCCAAAGGCTTGTTTTATGGTGCTTGTCTTTTAAATCAACGTCAAGAACATAATTACTAACAATGAGAAATACAAACTGTAAGGCATTCTCCTGTGCATGTCTCTGTTATCAATGTCAGGAAGTCCTTGAAGGAGTTAAGAAGTACATGCACAAGTTAAATTCTGACTATGTCAAATGGGAAAAGAAATATGGGTTTAAAAACAAATTAGAAGTCCCTAGTTGTAAAAATGATGTGATAAAATACCGACAAAATCAGCTAAAGATCAGCAGAAATACGGATTATCCGCTGCTGAAACCTGGTTAAAAGAAGCCTCAAACTGTCACGCCCATATAAAAAATAGACCCCCGACAGTTTCATGAACAATTTAGAGGGTTAATGAGGAGTTATAAATTGAATGAAAAAATAGAGAGCAGCTAGAAAAATTATAGGGCCAGATTTAAGTTCTGTAGAAGGAAATTGGAATGGGAGGTGAGGGGAGGAGATGGTAGACCCCTTCCATAGGATAATCAGGGAGAGAGAGATGATCCTAATTCTGTATATAATCAACCAGTAAAGAATGTGTTTGTAAGTGGAGTAAAGAAGGACATAGGAGGTTATATAATGAAATATATGGTTACCCTTAGGATGGGATCATACAGGAGGTTTTGGAATATGCAAAATGCGCAGAAAGGTTTACAAAGAAAAGGGTGAGAAAGTGTGAGTTTTTATACAGGGAGAAGAATGTGATACGATGGTTCAGGAGAATCAGAAAGGTCATTGGACAGCGAGAGGACATGGAAATAGAGGCAGAGGAAGAAGCAGAGGTGGGATGCAGCTCAGGGATTTAAAGGTGTGTTGGAATTATGGGAAATCTGGTGATTTTGCCCGAGAATGTCCTGAGAAACATTGTTCTTAGGCACCTTGGGGAGAATGACAAGGAGAGGTCGATGTACAACACTTGGAGGATCTTTTGGCAATTTCTACTTTGCCCCAGATTGTTCTCCACGTGAATGAGTGGATAATTACTTTCCAGGTGGACCCATAGCAACAGACCCAGAGACAAATAAGCCTGTGAAATGTCAGATTATATGGTCTGATGAGATGAGATGATATGACAAAATTAAGTATGCCTTCACAAGAGTACCTCAGGGCTATTGTGAATCTCCAACAATTTTCTCCCAGGCTATGTCAGCAAACTTAGCCCAGTTCCAGCCTCCTAGAGGTAGTCAGCTACTACTGCATGTTGATGACACACTGCTAGCAGCAGACTGTCAGGAGAATTGTAGGGAGGACACAACCGCACTCGAGGTTTCTCTATGAGCAAGGCCATAAAGTAAACAGGGAAACATTCCAATACTGTCAGCAAACTTAAATATTTGGAGTATAATCTGTCAGATGAAGGTCAAGCAATTCTGGAGGTCCCAAAACCACAAACAAACAGTGTCCTTTTTGGGAATGATGAACTTCTGCAGAGCCTGGATCCCAAATTATGTATCTCTGACAACACTTCTTACCAGATTCATCTATGATGAACCTCTGGCTGCAACTGACAGGATCCAGTGGGATGCACCCTCTGAGGAAGGCTTTGTCAGAATAAAACAGATGGTGGGCACGTGAGTTCGGGGGCTGCCAAACTACAACAAGCCCTTTGTGCTAACTGTTGACTCAAGGGAAGGATATATGACCTCTTTGTTAACTCAGGAACATGGTGGGAAACAGACGGCTAGCATACTACTTTTCCAGACTAGATCCTACCCTGCATACAAGCGGTAGTAGCGGCAGCTGAAGCAGTCAGATCTTCTGGTACTATAGTGCTGTTCCCCCACTCACACTGAAAGTACCGCACGCAGTTGGTTATACTCATATCTCAGTCCTTCCAGACATCCCTCCTGCATGACACCATTGCTCTTACAGACACACCTGACAATTAAAGGGTGTACTACACTCAATCCATCTACCTTGCTGCATATTTCTTAAGACGGTGCTCCACACAACTGTCTAGCAGAGATGGCACATAAGGTGTTACCCAGAACAGATCTGCAAGATATACCTCTTGCAGATGCTGAATACACTCTCTTTGTAGATGGCTTGTCCTGAAAGAACTTTGATGGCACCAATGTGACTGCATGCTGTGGTTACACTAGAAGAGACCATAATAGCTGGGTCCTTGCCAAAGCACTACTCTGCACAGGCAGCAGAATTGGTAGCTCTTACTAAGGCCTGTCAGTGGGCACAGGGTAAGAAGGTCACCATTTACACCAATAGCCAATTGGCCTTTTCCACAACAATTGAAAAACAGAGGGATGGTCACCTCCACAGGGAAAGACATAAACCATAAAAAGAAAGACATAAAAGATTTAATCTTACTGTTACTTAATGCTATACAATTGCCTAAACAACTTGCAACCTGTAAATTTCAGGACATACAGTACTAGAAACCAGGATCCTGTCTCTTTAGGGAACAGCAGGGCCAATGAGGCTGCTAAAACAGCCTCATTAACACCACTAATGCATGTGTCAGAAACACCAATGTTAGACATGCAAATACTCAAAGACATGCAAGCACATGCCCCAGCAGAAGAAATAAAACATTGGGTAGACAATGGAGCTGTACAAAAAGATTACAACTCATCTTACCTAAATCTTTATTCAGACATGCAGCGGTTTTGAGCCATGGCCTGTCTAATGTCTCAACAGGGGGTGTGGTAGCACTCATATCTAAGGTATTCACAGCCTATGGGTTTACAAACTACTCTAAAAAAATGTTTGTTTGTCTTGTATTATTTGTGCTAAAAACAATGCAGAAGGGATTATAAGACCAAGGAGGAGACACTTTCCTACACCTCAGTATCCCTTCCAACACATTTGTATGGACTATATGGAATTGAACAAATATGAAGGTAAGAAATACTGCCTAGTGATCATAGATGCTTTACGCAAATGGGTAGAAGTATTTCCCACAAGTCAACCAGACACCTCTACAGTGGCGAAAGCATTATTAAAGGGAAATACCTAGATTTGGGATTCCAGAACGGATCTATAGTGATAGCAGGACACATTTTGTAAATAAGATAATCACTAAGCTAGGAGAAATACTTTACAAAGACTAAAAAAAAAATTACTGTGCATATCACCCCAAGTCAGCAGGGATGGTAGAAAGACATAATGGAATCTTAAAGAATAAATTGAAAAGGTTATGGACCAGATAGGCAGGAATTGGGTATATTGCCTTCCCTTGGCAGTACTCAGCATGCACATTACACCTAACAAGGAAGGGTTAAGTCCATTTGAAATGTTGTATGGGAAACCATATAGAATACCTCAATTTAGGGTGATCAGGACAGATGAAGAAGCAGATCAAACTCTTGCTGAGTATAAGGCTAAATTGTTACATTCTAACACTGCTCCAGAGGAACCAGTACATCTGGAAGAGAAATTGATGCCAGGTGATTGGGTCCTAAATCAAGGTTATAAAGGAAAAGAATTGGAAGACTCCCAAGTGAGAAGGACCCTGCCAGCTACTCCTGACCACTCCCACTGCAATAAAGATTGCTGAAAGGTAGACCTGGATTCACCAATCTCACTGTAAAAAAGGTAACACAGGCAGAGCAGGGACAGTGTGCTGAGGGGGTTCCAGTTCAGTCCGCTACAACGGGAGGGGAGGGGGGCACATTATGTGGTCCCCATCTCAACTCGTGGAAGAAATTCACAGCCCTTACCCCTGGACCTGCTCAGTAAGGACAAAATGACAGGAATAGAATTTCTTTTTGGAGTATTGGTGAATATGAGGAACACTATTGATGACAGCCCTGAATTTGTCAGAGGTCATCATATTTACCCTGATCCTACATGACTGGATGATGCTGGTAGAGCTCTGAATTTAACTTTTATAGAAGGAGTGACCAGTACCATTTTGGTAGATATGTGTCAGATGAGGGACTTGTTGGCATTGCACACAAAGGAATAAGGCATGGCTAGATGCTTTCCTGGCTAGATAGTACTCTTAGTTAGGCCACATCCCTGGCGGCCATTTTAGTACCTGCTGTTATACCTTCGCCGCCACCCAAGCGCCATCTTGGCTTCTCACCTCCCATAGATGTACCTTTTACCTAGCATCCTAATGCTTGCACTGATTGTAGTACACAACACCAGTGATTATTGCCTTCTGTGAATTGCGTAGGAATAGTCAGAACCCTCCATCCTGTGTCCTCTGTGTCTTGATATGTTGTCTATCTTAAGTGTGTGTTATAAGATAGGGTTTTTTTAAATTCAGAGCCGCATCAAGGATTTATAAATGAACAGTACTCACATAGCTGAGTGCCCCATCTTTATTGGGAAAGTGCGCAAGCAGACAATGTTTCAACTGACTATACCAACAATCAACACCCACAATCTTTAAATACAAACAGATAAAAGTTAAACCAATCACCAGCTAATAAAATTCACCCAATAGGATGGAATCTGTCCCATTAGAACCATTACCTAAAGTGCACGTGCGCAAAGATATACAAAAAGTATCAGCATTACTAGACTATTAACTTACAGCCGCACTGTCCGTTCGTGGCATCCCCACGTCCGAAGTGCGCCTGTGCGGGATACCTCTGAACAACCGCGGTAGCGGGTTCATGCCCTTCATCAAAATGGAAGCTAGTGTACAGGAAAAGTTTACCACACATGCGTGAGGAGTCAATCATGCTCCCGCGATACTGGTCATTTAATACATAGAACCCAGAGGTGTTATACCACTAGTGCAATGGAACTAATATAGAACAGGACACTTGCACAACTGAGATCTTGCCCTTCGCATACAAAATGGCAGAATCAAAACAAAAATGAAATTAAAAAAAAAAAAAAAAAAAAAAAGTCAGTCCACAAGCTTTGCTTATACCGACGGGGACGCCACACAGATCTTGGTGAATTCTGAAACTGATGATTTGTTTTTCAGTACTCCAGATCTCAAATTACTTATGAGCAAGTATGAATCTTTAACTAAGCACCTTATCTCCCTGAAATTACATTCAGTTACGCTGAGAGAATATTTTACAGCAAAGCATTACCTAGGGGCTTACGCCCACATGTATGTGCGCCTCACCTTGATGACCATGAATGAAGAATATTTTTAGAGATTTGTGTGTATATGTAATAAGTACATTTCCCATCTAATTTTGCTGAATTTGGAATATTTGCAAATAGAGATCTCCAATATGGCATCATCTATTTCCACCATAAATCAGGAGCTCCGTGCGGCTGTCTCTGCAGGTGAATGGAGTGAACATACTGAAAGAGTGAATAAGGCTGCACATGAATTCAAAAGCGAGGTGGAAATGACAAAAAGGTCGAAGTGGGCGCGAGACGCAGAGGACTACCGATTGGGTCATGTCTATGCCTGGCAAATACCATCTAACAAGCAACAACGACCACGACAATCTGGATACTGTCGACAGAATAAGAATAGACAACGATGGATCCACATACAGTTTGGATGGTTCTTGGCCGGTTCTGATTCCGCAGAACAATTCGGGCAGAGACACATTGGAAGAGATTCTTTTTTAATGAATCGTCCACCTAAACCACTGGCCAGATCAAGACCCCCAGGAGGAGAGGGGGCAAGAAACATTGTAGAGCGAGGAAGCAACACAGAGAGGATACAGACACGTTCGGGCACCAGGATGGGGACGATGTAATATCAACAGTGGTAAATATATCATCTAAAGTACTTACTATACTTACTATTCAGGTACACGTTTTATTGAAGGGGCTTTCTTTTTGCCCAGTGACTAAAGTGGACTGGTTTAAATTGGATCTGGACTGCAGAACGTTTTTCAGAAATGAAGATTAAAAATAATTTTTTTTCTAACCGTGTAGCTGACGCTGTTGCGGTTGATGCGCAGTCCAACCCCCATGACACATTCACGTCGGTGGGGGTTGGACTGCGCAACAACAGTAAGTTTCAGCCGCATGAGAATGACCATGCCGTGGATGTTTACTCTAATTTAGTTCAGCATGATTTGTCCAATTTAAGAGCCCAGGAATATAGATGCAAACGCAAGCACAATTTAAGCAAACAAGAATGGAATGTATTGAAAGTGCTTAGTATTGATGACACCATTATGATACGCATTGCCAATAAAGGAGGAGCTATTGTGATCCTAGATGCTAATTATCATCATCAAGAGGTTTTATCTCAGCTTGCTGATGGATTTGTGTATGAGCGTTTGTCGGGCAACCCTTCTGCTGGATATAAAAAAAGAATTGAGTGAGATCTTGGATGAGGCATTATTGGGTGGCATAATTGATAAGCAGCTATTCGATTTTTTTTTTTCTTGCCAGCCTTCCCCTTAGTGCCTTTTTGGTATGATTGCCTAAGATACATAAAGAGCTGCAGAGGCCACCTGGCCAGCCCATTATTTCCAGCAGAGGGTCTTTATATAATAACATCTCCAGAGTTCTTGACAAAATTTTACAACTGTTTGCTGTTCAATCAGCGTCCACGAAGGGGCCATATTAGGCTCCTTCGATGTCACTTCACTTTATACCATCATTCAACATGATATGGGACTCTTTGCCACTAGACATTACCTGGTAAGATCGGACCTCTCCAATCGCTGCATTGAATTTGTAATGACATTGTTGTCTTTGGTTCTTCATAGAAATTTTTTTCTATACGGTAACGAGTTTTACTGTCAATGCAGAGGAACAGCTATGGGGTCTAATATGGCCCCTACATACGTTAATCTATTTATGCATTATGTTGCGGACACGTCGATCTATGCCTCCCCCTCCTGGGCTCATGTCTAGGTGTGGTGGAGGTACATAGACGACATGTTCTTCATTTGGAGAGGTAACGCACAGGATTTAACAGTTCCATTGAGAAGGAAATATATATATCCTTGTAGGTAGAAAAGAAAACACTGGAATATATACATTTATATAGGTATAGTTATGTGCAATTCTTTTTATATGTATACTAACTTTATTCTTATATGTACTAACTCTATGAAAAACTTAATACTTCGCCTTATATCAGATATGCCAAGATGCTTTGCAAGGCAAACAGAGAAATAATGTCCAAAGAAACTGGATGAAGGTTAAAGTGAAGGAGAGAAGAGATATGGAGAATGCATGCTTAGCCGCTTTCTTAGAATTGAGTGGGTGATTCTTTGCACTGGAGTTAATTTAATACGTGATTTTCTGTACATAAGCCAGAGGCGCCATATCAAGATAACGACTGTTTTCACCGTCTCAGGCCGGAAATCCGGACTTTCCATATATGGTTATGCGGTGGATTTGAGCCAATGAGACTATTATGAGACTCATTTCTAGTGATGAGACCAAAGGGTATAAGATCTCATGTAATCTGTAATAAAGCGCGCAGCGCAGTCATCTCCCCGTGTGAGGAACTATACCAGACCTCCGTGTGGTGTTTTCTTCTTTACCGCCGGCAGCGGGGCAAGTGGGGTGGGCCTGATTGGTGCTGTACGCAGAAAATATTTCCCTGACACCATGTTAAGTTAAATAATATTCGACCTGAGTTGTAAATTACCCTGGTCTCTTCTGATACCTCTATACAATTTTTTGGATGTACTGGTCATCAAACAAGGTACAACCTTACGGACGGATCTTTTTAGTAAACCAACGGACCGTAACAATTTGTTGCATTATCAAAGTAATCATCCTCCACAGATGATTAAATCTTTACTATGGAGCCAGTTGCTCCGAGTGAAACGAATAAATGACGATGAATATTTTGAGAATCGTTTGGTCCAGATGTGCGATAAATTTCTAGATAGAGGTTACCCTAAAGATTTTATACAGACACAATCCACACGGGTTAGAGAAGTGTCACGTGACGCTTTAATATCAGTCCATAACCGAGAAAGATAGACAGATTCCGTTTGTGTCTACGTATGGACCATTGAGTAGGAGAGTGAAGCAAATAATTTCCGGACATTGGCACATACTCTCGCGTTGTCATCCAGAGGTTGCTGAATTTCACCAGCCACCTATGTTGGCTTACCATAGAGCACATCATTTCAAGGATCAATTGGTGCAAAATTTTCGATTAACAAAATCTGGTTTGTCCCAGCACAGATTGGCACCTATAAAAAATGGTTGCTTCCCTTGTTTGGGGTGTGTCTCTTGTGGCAACCTCCTACGGTGGAATAGCTTTACACATCCGCATACAGGAATAACTTATCAAATCAAGGGTCACTACACTTGCTCCTCCTCATACGTTATATATGTAATATCTTGTTTTATAAATTGTTTTGGGTGGTAGTATTCAGACATGGTTACAGATTGTATGTTTATCCATATATTCATAATGGCTTTTCAATCCTTGCTTGTGCTTAGTATGATGATTTTTGCGCATTTGTATATTGTCATTAAAAAATTAATTTTTTGTTTTATTTTATCCTAGTCCCAGACCTATAAACGCAGGATGCGTGTTCGCAAAATTCATTTTTCGTGGACCAGACACAGATGCTTGCACCTTTAGAAATTGGCTGCCTTCTTGCACACATGGATTAATTTTTCGTCTAAAAAATTTTTTGTGACAATTGTTGTTTTCCATTATTATATGGAAAAGCGCTGCGGAATAAGTTGGCGCTATACAAATAAAGATTATTATTATTATTATTATTATTATATTTCTTTGATAATAAAAAGTTTTTTATGGCAGAATGTTTTGAGTATTTTGTAATTGCATCAGCAGATGTGTAGACTGTTCTTTTTAGGGCACAGTCTAACTCTTTTTTGAGTATGGGTGGGATATTCTGGTATTCAATATTTATATCAATAGTTCCCATTATATGTTTCTGTTAGGGTGGGCTTCTATCATACCACATTATGCTTACCATTTCCTATTTTTTTCTTTTTTTTTTTTTAAAAAAAGGGTTTGTTTTCGTTTTTGTTTTGATTTTGCCATTTTGTACGCAGAGCGCAAGATCTCAATTGTGCAAGTGTCCTGTTCTATATTAGTTCCGTTGCGCTAGTGGTATAACACCTCTGGGTTCTATGTACTAGATGACCAGTATCACGGGAGCATGATTGACTACTCGCGAATGCGCAGTAAACTTTTCCTGTACACTAGCTTCCATCTTGATGGGCATGAACCCGCAGGTGCACTTCGGACTTGGGGACGCCACGATCGGACAGTACGGCTGTAAGTTAATAGTCTAATAATGCTGATACTTTTTGTATGTCTTTGCACACCTGCACTTTAGGTAATGGTTCTAATGGGACAGATTCCATCCTATTGGGTGAATTTTATTTGATTTTAATTGATCTTTGTTGATTTGTTTAACTTTTAACTGTTTGTATTTAAAGATTGTGGGTGTTGATTGTTGGTATAGACTGGAAAAAGACTGCTAGTCAGTCGAAACATTGTCTGCTTGCGCACTTTCCCAATAAAGATGGGGCACTCAGCTATGTGAGTAGTGTTCATTTATAAATCCTTGATGCGGCTCTGAATTTGAAAAAACTGTGTTGAATTATATGGGTCTTGGATCCAGACCTTTTTTCTTTGAGCCTGCATCCTTCACCCAGAATATACACCTCCCCTCATAAATTGAGGTTTGTTTAAGTGCTGCTGATACATTGGGTTGCTGTTTATAAGATAGGGTCAGTATGATACTGTGGGATATTTAGTCATAGCAGAGGAATATGTATGGTCTCCTTCAGATAAGTGTCAGGTAGTGAGGCGACAGGTTGCTATGGGTGACGGTAGTACTGATAAGGATCAGGGATAGTAGGCAGCAGGACAGACCTTTTCAGTGAAAGAAGGGATGATTACATGATGCAGATGAAGGAATAAAAGTTTACAGTAGTATTAAATGAAGTTGACAGACAATGACTTGAGTGCTGGCTCTGTCTGGTAAGGTTAGCTCACAAATGGTTAAATCAACTTTTACATTTGAAAGCTGGGTCCTTGTGAAGCTACTTCATCCCCTCCGGCCTCACAGAATTTGTTGTATATCAGACACCCAGAGAAGGGAGGGAAAGTGTGACTGATTGTCTAACGCGGTAGTCTGAGAGCGATATTCTGCTAGCTTGAAATGAATGGAGACTTGTAATGAAGATAAATGTGAATAAAGTTTAGTATAAACTTGTGTGAATAGGAAATGTATGTTCTTGCTATTATTTGTGCACATGTCAGTTCTGTGATTGGTTTGCAGTGAATTTGATTGTTAAATGGTGTTTACTGTTTTTTCAGTGTGATAATGTCATGTAAGAAAAAATAAATAAATAAGCTGATGATAATGTGAGACCTGAGTGTTCTTATTAAGGGGAAAATATTACAATGATACTACAGTTAGCTGTAGGATTCAAGAAATAGTTAAAGCTTTGTTCATCTTACTTCTTCACCTCTCCTTGATAAGAGAAATTCCATAGGGGAAAGGGTTGTTTAGGTTGGAGGATCAAGCGATTCTGCAGATGATTGGAGTAGTAGCAGTTGTGTGAATTTTTATGCTATGCAGTAAACATTGTGTGTAGAGAATTATATGGTTAATATTTATATGAGGTAGAAAGACTTGACCGCACAGATAGATGAAAGTTAATGACAAGTGTTCAAGCTGTGATGAATGTAAAATATATGATTAAGTTTCTTAACTCTACCTACACCCCACAGATAAGTGATCCATGTTATACATTGAGTTTGCGGTTTCCACCTGTGGGCGGGGAAGAAATACCTGCTGCTGTCTCCGATCCTGAGATTATACTTACTTCACGCTAGCTGGTAATGGGACAAAGGCAGAATACGGGAGACTGCCTGAGGGATACTGTGCGGAGAGGATAACAGTAAATGGCACGTTGTTGCCTAAGCAACAAAGGGCACATGCAGACGTGTGGTGGTTGTGTGGTGACAGGCGGCTAAAACAGGTGTCAGGTACGTGTTCTGGCGGGGACTGTGCCTTAGTACTGCTGATAATGCCTGTGTACCTCATGACCTCAGAGGGCAATAGCGAGGGGTGTGTCCGGAGAACTAGGGACACCTCTCCCAAAGGTTCCTTTGACATCAATGTTTACATTGACGCAATTGGGGTCCCAAGGGGGCACCGGACGAGTATAAGGCGAGAAATCAGATAGCTGCGGGGTTCAAGTCTCTTCTTGCATGGTGGGTAACAGTGGATAAAAATGTAGACTGGATTAATTAAATATATTATAACCAAGAGAGATTTGTTAATTATATTAGAGATGCGATCAGGGTCCTAGCGGAGCAACTAGGACTTATCTCACTTATTGCAAGGCAAAATAGAATGGCTCTTGATATGTTGCTAGTGTGACGTTTTGATTCCAGTGTGTTCTGATTGTGTACTGGAGGATTGCTCTAAATAACTGTTTGACACTTTACTAAGTAAGATTTCATATCATGATGGACAATAATTTCTACATGAAGAAAAAAAAAAATCAATTGGATAATAAATCAAGGCCAAGATTCTCTTGGGGGTAAGCCTAATTTTGAATACAATGGGTGGAATGACTTTATATATATGATCAATGTAATACTTTTATATGAAATAATCACGTACTTAGTCTTGAAGTATGAACTCAGACCTTCTGGCTTCCTCAGGCCCAAAGCTTTATTAGTAGTGGTCTGTGGTAAATTGATTTTATATAAGTATTTGAGACATAGTCTCACTAAGATACTGTGTTGATGTATTAATCTAAAGTGAAGAATCTTAAGAAAATTGTAGATCAATGTATCAGTTAATTGTTTTTGTATCAGATTGTAGACTAGAAAGATATAGAATGATGCTAGTATAATTAGTGAAGGGATTAAACGAAACCTTTTCTATACCAGTGGATGGTACAGATAGAGACAGACAGAAGATAAGAGTCTCCCTGACCTCCCCTTGCATTCTTTTTCATTGAATTCATAACAGTTTCTTTGTATGTTATAGTTACACCTTTTAAGGTGTAACTTATGTTAAACATTTTAGTTGTACCCCATCATGTATACTTATTAATCTTGGAGGTATGTACTTTTTCTGTTATGTCATTTATGGTATATAAACAACATGCACCTTTGAATACATTAAAAATCATTTGATACTGCAACAGGCTGGTGTGATTTGTATTTCTCCTAGGGGGCCAGACTTCTACACGAGATCTGATTGTCTTCTCCTTCATAAACACATAAATTCGCCTTACAGAAATGCCGATAGTTTATGTAGATTAGTAGCTGATGAAAACACAAGTAGTTTAGAGTTTGAAAGGTTCAATTCTGGTATAGAAAAGACAGTGTGTGTAAGTGGGTTACCCTATAGGTATGTGTGAAAAAAAAAATGTACAAATAAATTGTAATAGCTGGCAAGTTTAGTGGCCAGTTTATATGACACCACCTCTGGATTGTTTAATCCTGGACAATTTTCCGATTGGTGGTCTTCAGGTTAGCTGGTCGTAAAGTGGAGGAACTAGACTTTTGAGCGCTCTAAGAGGACTGGTGAAGCAGTAAGTTTTGGAGCCACTCAGGGAAAGAGTGTGGTACCTCAAGCCTATCCTGCTATCAGAAGAAGACAAACACCCAAGCTGAGAGGAAGCTGCTGAAGGAGAAGAAACACTCAGTTAGAAAGCCTAGTGCAGCGGTATGCAAATGATTTTGGACAAGACAGATCAGTGCTGCTAGAGAGTAAAGAAGCAGTAATGCCATATGTCACTTACAGAAACTTGCAAGCACTATAGAGTGTGCCTCTCTTGGTTGCACAGTGGCTGAACTTCAACAACCACAAGTGGAGACCGGTCTCTAAGACAGGAGTACACTTAGGAATAGCTAAAAATGGAAGATTAATTTCTCAGTGGTCAGCCACCATTGTTTTCAGCTTGGAACTGTTGCTGCCTTTATCCAACCTGCTATGGACTGGGAGAGTGCTCCCCAAGCAGTGAGGGTGCCTTAACTATTAAGATATGTCCCCTGTTGTATGCAATGTGGTCTATCAGTACCTCCAGGTTCCAGCAGTGTCCCCCCAGGGGTGCCACACCGTCTTAATGGCCTCAAGTAATATGCCCGAAACCCCTGCCAGTAGTAGCCGCAGCAGCCAGAAAACAACCCAGTACCCACAACAGGGCAACATGCTGAGGCCGGGCGGGCAGGAAAATGGAGGGACCATCACCTCTACCCTCTTCACCACAACACCCTTGATGGGGACCTCCAGCACCAGTCCGCCCGTCATGAGCACCCTCACCCCAGCAACATTGCTCCCAGGAGTACTCCCAGATTTCCCAGCCCCACCACGGGATGACTACTAGACACTGCAAGCTCTCTGGGTCATGATCCGAGCTCTACCCACCAAAATGGATCTCGAACTGCAACTTAGGCGCATCGAAGAAAAACAGGCAACAGCAATCAACATGGTTACCCACTCGGGGCAGGACCTGACGGAACAGGTTACTGCCCTGGAGCAAAACACGGAGGCGTCAGATACAGACTTTAAACAAAGGGCGCTTACAATTGAAAAGCGACAGAAACAAATTAGGGAACTGATTTTGCACCCAGATGATATTGAAAACAGAGGTCGCCGTAACAACCTTAAACTGAGGGGCCTCTCCGAAGATATCCCACCAGAAGACTTATACGACCATGTGACTACCATCTTCAGCAAATTATTACAGCACCCTGACAATAGGGCAATTAAACTAGACAGAGTGCACTGTCTGCAAGGTGGAAGAGCTCGGAACCCTAACCTCCAGAGAGATGTAATATGTCGGGTGCATTTTTATAGATAAAAAGAAGAAACACAGCGCATGGCCTGGGAACAAGGCCCGATCAAATACAACGGCGCTGAAATAACAATACTACCAAATGTGTCTAGATTGACTCTCAACAGTCGGAGATTGATCCGCCCCCTGCTGGATGCAGCACGCAAAGCGGACGCAACCTATAGATGGGGACACCCCATTTCACTTGATCCTCCGAAAACGCGGCCGCCTATTTACGGTCTGATCTCCAACAGACCTGAAAGGGGCATTCAACTTTCTGGGAGTACCGCCAACACCGGTCCCGGATTGGACCCAACCTTCGGAAGACAGCCCCACCTAACATGTGAAGCCCTGACTCTCCATGTTCCAGTGGATATAACTAATTTCACAGTTTCCCTTACAATTTCTGGGACGTTTCCAAGGCGAAGTTTGGCTTCTCCACAGGACTCCGATGCTTGGGACGCTGCCCAGGTGGCGAATTCCACGGTTTCTCCTTATGTTGTCTGGACACTCCCCCGACTTTTCCTAGGCTTCTAAATATCTCCTTGCCATGTGAAGTTATTTTCTGTGGTTTACGATATGCATGCTATGGTGAGACGGACCGACGGCGTCAACTGGACTAGATTCTACAGTTTCCGGTCATTTCTCTTTTTGCAGGGAGTCCTGTTTATCGGTCTGACTTTCTTGTCCTCTTGCTTTTTCCAGCTCTGGGATTCGTGGCTGCTTTTCCGTGCTTTCCTACATTTCCCCCAGTAGGCTACTGTTAAGTTTGTTGTGTGTTTTGTTTATCCCGCTGTGAGTACAACCCTTTTGTCGCCCACTCTCCGCTCCTCATCCCCTATCCCCCCATCCTTGTCGGACCCAATTTTGGTCTTATCAATTCCTGGATACTATTTTCCAAAGAACACTGAGAATACCCACAGATTCCTCAAACCTCACTGTTGTTTCTCTTAACGCACAGGGCCTTAATGTCCCCAAGAAAAGGTCCTCCATCCTCAGTCTTCTCTGAAAGAAGAGCGCTCAAGTGGCTTTTATACAGGAAACCCACTTTTGCGCAAGAGAGGTCCCCAGATTCTCGGATGCCAGGTTTCCCAATGCCTACCACGTCCCGTATCCAGAGTCCAAGTCCAAAGGGGTATTGATTGCCAGCTTAATCCCAAGGGAGCACTTGGAAACGAGATGCAACTCCGAGGGAAGATGCCTCTTCGTTAAAGGTAAGCTCGCCAGCACCCCAGTCACCATTGCCACTATGTACCTCCCCAACTCCAACCAGGTGACCTTTTTCTAGAAAGGGCCCTAGAGGACTTGGAGAAATTTAAGGAGGGTGCCCTGATACTAGGAGGGGATTTTAACATGCCACTTGACCCCCACACGGACACTTCTAGAGGAAGTAGCTGTCTCACGCTAGCCGCACACCATAGAGTTAGAAAAACTCTCCATAAACACCAGCTGACAGACGTCTGGAGGGTCTTTCACCTCTACACATACTTTTCCTCACCCCATAATTCATACTCCAGGATAGACTACTTTCTGCTACATCATTCGACTCTCCCTCTGGTGACATCAGCGGACATAGACAACATCATATTATCGGACCACGCCCTCATCACCTTATCTCTGTCGCTTCCGACAATCCATGCTAGAGTTTGGCATTGGTGGCTTAACGAGTCCCTCATCCACGGTCCAGAGACATTAGGAGAGGTCCAAGGGGCCCTAGACGGATACTTTAAGAACAACTATACCCCAGATATCGACCCCTAGCAGTTTGGGAGGCCCACAAATGTGTTATACGAAGAGTCTGCATAGGGTTGTGGTCCCGCATTAAAAAAGAGCAAAGGGCACTTCTCCGCGGTTTGCTGGGCCAGATCCAGGCTCTTGAACTTCGACACAAATCTAACCAGGATAGTACCATAGGGGTGGAATTGGTGCAACTAAGGGATCATGTATACACGCTTTGTCTGTCTCTGGCGAAGGGGTTCCTAGTAGAGATGAGCGAACGTACTCGTCCGAGCTTGATACTCGTTCGAGTATTAGCGTGTTCGAGATGCTCGTTACTTGTAACGAGTACCACGCGATGTTCGGGTTACTTTCACTTTCCTTTCTGAGACGTTAGCGCTAGAGATGAGCGAACGTACTCGTCCGAGCTTGATATTCGTGCAAATATTAGGGTGTTCGGGATGCTCGTTACTCGTAACGAGTACCACGCGGTGTTCTGGTTACTTTCAGTTTCCTCTCTGAGACGTTAGCGCACTTTTCTGGCCAATTGAAAGACAGGAAAGGCATTACAACTTCCCCCTGTGACGTTCAAGCCCTATACCACCCCCCTGCAGTGAGTGGCTGGGAAGATCAGATGTCACCCGAGTATAAAAGTCGGCCCCTCCCGCGGCTCGCCACACATGCCTTGTGAGTTAGCTGAGGGAAAGTACTATCGTGCTGGTGCTGCTGTAGGGAGAGCGTTAGGAGTCAGTGTAGGCTTCAAGAACCCCAAAGGTCCTTCTTAGGGCCACATCTACCTGTGTGCAGGCTGCTGCTAGCAGTGGTTGTTTTGTTTTTTTTCTCAAAATCGGCAGTGCAGAGCATTGCACCCGGCATTAGGGACAGAAGTGGTGCATAGGCAGGGAGAGTGTTAGGAGTGAGTGTAGCCTTCAAGAACCTCAACGGTCCTTTCTAGGGCCAAATTTAACCGTGTGCAGTACTGTGCTGGCTGCTGTTAGCAGTGTTGCATTTTTTTTTTTTTCTAAAAATCGTCTGTGCAGAGCATTGCACCCTCCATTGATACTACAGGGACAGAATTGTGTAGGCAGGGCCACAACACAGTTATTGTTCATTGAATATACGCAGTGGGGCCTTCCCTTTGCAAAAAAGCGAAAAAATTATATTTGGCCTGCCTGTGTCAGTCCTAAGGTCTCCGTGTACGTGTGTGCTGCGTGGAGAACGTACAAAAATCAGACGCAACCAGCTACGGTTTACTGCAGGCTTGCGCCATTGTCTTTCCTGACTGGCAAATACCTGCTCTGCTAGAGTTAATAACTCTGCTACACTAAAGTTGTGTGACACTTTTTCAGGGCCACACCACAGTTATTAAACGTATTGTTCATTGAATATCCACAGTGGGGCCTTCCCTTTGCAAAAAAGCGAAAAAATTATATTTGGCCTGCAGGCTTGCGCCAATTTATTTCCTGCCTGGGAAATCAAATCACTGGTAATACAGCATGCTGAGGGGTAGGGGTAGGCCTAGAGGACGTGGACGCGGCCGAGGACGCGGAGGGCCAAGTGAGGGTGTGGGCACAGGCCGAGCTCCTGATCCAGGTGTGTCGCAGCCGACTGCTGCGCGATTAGGAGAGAGGCACGTTTCTGGCGTCCCCACATTCATCGCCCAATTAATGGGTCCACGCGGGAGACGTTTATTACAAAATGAGCAGTGTGAGCAGGTCCTGTCCTGGATGGCAGAAAGTGCTTTGAGCAACCTATCGTCCAGCCACAGTTCTGCGCCGTCCACTGCTGCAAATCCGAATCCTCTGTCTGCTGCTCCTCCTTCCTCCCAGCCTCCTCACTCCACTACAATGACACCTGCTCAGGAGCGGGAACACTCCCAGGAACTTTTCTCGGGCCCCTGCTCAGATTGGGCAGCAGTGGTTCCTCTCCCACCAGAGGAGTTTATCGTCACTGATGCCCAACCATTGGAAAGTTCCCGGGGTTCGGGGGATGAGGCTGGGGACTTCCGCCAACTGTCTCAAGAACTTTCTGTGGGTGAGGAGGACGATGACGATGAGACACAGTTGTCTTGCAGTGAGGTAGTAGTAAGGTCAGTAAGTCCAAGGGAGCAGCGCACAGAGGATTCGGAGGAAGAGCAGCAGGACGATGAGGTGACTGACCCCACCTGGTGTGCAACGCCAACACAGGACAGGTCTTCAGAGGGGGAGGCACGGGCAGCAGCAGGGCAGGTTGCAAGAGGCAGTGCGGTGGCCAGGGGTAGAGGCAGGGCCAGACCGAATAATCCACCAAGTGTTTCCCAAAGCGCCCCCTCGCGCCATGCCACCCTGCAGAGGCCGAGGTGCTCTAAGGTCTGGCAGTTTTTCACCGAGACGCCTGACGACCGACGAACAGTGGTGTGCAACCTTTGTCGCGCCAAGATCAGCCGGGGAGCCACCACCAACAGCCTGACCACCACCAGCATGCGCAGACATATGATGGCCAAGCACCCCACAAGGTGGGACGAAGGCCGTTCACCACCTCCGGTTTGCACCGCTGCCTCTCCCCCTGTGCCCCAACCTGCCACTGAGATCCAACCCCCCTCTCAGGACACAGGCACGACCGTCTCATGGCCTGCACCCACACCCTCACCTCCGCTGTCCTCGGCCCCATCCAGCAATGTCTCGCACCGCACAGTCCAGCCGTCGCTAGCGCAACTGTTGGAGCGCAAGCGCAAGTACACCACCACGCACCCGCACGCTCAATCGTTAACCGTCCACATAGCCAAATTTATCAGCCTTGAGATGCTGCCGTATAGGGTTGTGGAAACGGAGTCCTTCAAAGCTATGATGGCGGCGGCGGCACCGCGCTACTCAGTTCCCAGTCGCCACTACTTTTCCCGATGTGCCGTCCCAGCCCTGCACGACCACGTCTCCCGCAACATTGTACGCGCCCTCACCAATGCGGTTACTGCCAAGGTCCACTTAACTACGGACACGTGGACAAGCACAGGCGGGCAGGGCCACTACATCTCCCTGACGGCACATTGGGTGAATTTAGTGGAGGCTGGGACAGAGTCAGAGCCTGGGACCGCTCACGTCCTACCCACCCCCAGAATTGCGGGTCCCAGCTCGGTGGTGGTATCTGCGGCGGTGTATGCTTCTTCCACTAAAGCACCCTCCTCCTCCTCAACCTCTGTCTCGCAATCTAGATGTGTCAGCAGCAGCAGGACGTCACCAGCAGTCGGTGTCGCGCGGCGTGGCAGCACAGCGGTGGGCAAGCGTCAGCAGGCCGTGCTGAAACTACTCAGCTTAGGAGATAGGAGGCACACGGCCCACGAACTGCTGCAGGGTCTGACAGAGCAGACCGACCGTTGGCTTGCGCTGCTGAGCCTCCAACCGGGCATGGTCGTGTGTGACAATGGCCGTAACCTGGTGGCGGCTCTGCAGCTCGGCAGCCTCACGCACGTGCCATGCCTGGCCCACATCTTTAATTTGGTGGTTCAGCGCTTTCTGAAAAGCTACCCACGCTTGTCAGACCTGCTCGTAAAGGTGCGCCGGCTCTGCGCACATTTCCGCAAGTCCCACACGGACGCTGCCACCCTGCAACATCGCTTTAATCTGCCAGTGCACCGACTGCTGTGCGACGTGCCCACACGGTGGAACTCTACGCTCCACATGTTGGCTAGGCTCTATGAGCAGCGTAGAGCTATAGTGGAATACCAACTCCAACTTGGGCGGCGCAGTGGGAGTCAGCCTCCTCAATTCTTTTCAGAAGAGTGGGCCTGGTTGGCAGACATCTGCCAGGTCCTTCGAAACTTTGAGCAGTCTACCCAGGTGGTGAGCGGGGATGCTGCAATCATTAGCGTCACCATTCCTCTGCTATGCATCTTGAGAAGTTCCCTGCAAACCATAAAGGCAGCCGCTTTGCGCTCGGAAACCGAGCCGGGGGAAGACAGTATGTCGCTGGATAGTCAGAGCACCCTCCTGTCTATATCTCAGCGCGTTCAGGAGGAGGAGGAGGAGCATGAGGAGGATGAGGAGGAGGGGGAAGAGACAGCTTGGCCCACTGCTGACGGTACCCATGCTGCTTGCCTGTCATCATTTCAGCGTGTATGGCCTGAGGAGGAGGAGGAGGAGGATCCTGAAAGTGATCTTCCTAGTGAAGACAGCCATGTGTTGCGTACAGGTACCCTGGCACACATGGCTGACTTCATGTTAGGATGCCTTTCTCGTGACCCTCGCATTCAACGCATTCTGGCCACTACGGATTACTGGGTGTACACACTGCCCGACCCACGCTATAAGGAGAACCTTCCCACTCTCATTCCCGAAGAGGAAAGGGGTTCGAGAGTGTTGCTATACCACAGGACCCTGGCGGACAAGCTGCTGGTAAAATTCCCATCCGATAGCGGTAGTGGCAGAAGGCGCAGTTCCGAGGGCCAGGTAGCAGGGGAGGTGCGTAGTTCGAGCAGCATGTACAGCCCAGGCAGTGTAACAGTCTTTAAGGGCCTGGCCAGCTTTATGGCTCCCCAGCAAGACTGTGTCACCGCTCCCCAGTCAAGGCTGAGTCGGCGGGAGCACTGTAAAAGGATGGTGAGGGAGTACGTAGCCGATCGCACGACCGTCCTCCGTGACACCTCTGCCCCCTACAACTACTGGGTGTCGAAGCTGGACACGTGGCCTGAACTTGCGCTGTATGCCCTGGAGGTGCTTGCTTGTCCTGCGGCTAGCGTCTTGTCAGAGAGGGTATTTAGTGCGGCTGGGGGAATCATCACAGATAAGCGTACCAGCCTGTCAACCGACAGTGCCGACAGGCTAACACTCATCAAAATGAACAAAGCCTGGATTTCCCCAGACTTCTCTTCTCCACCAGCGGACAGCAGCGATACCTAAGCAATAGGTAGGCTGCACCCGCGGATGGAGGCATCGTTCTCTATCACCATCAAAAACGGGGACATTTCTGCTTCATCAATCTGTGTATAATATTCCTCCTCCTCCTCCTGCTCCTCCTCCTGAAACCTCACATAATCACGCCGAACGGGCAATTTTTCTTAGGCCCACAAGGCTCAGTCATATAATTTTTCTAAACAATTTTTATACGTTTCAATGCTCATTAAAGCGTTGAAACTTTCACCTCCACCAATTTTTATTTTAACTGGGCTGCCTCCTGGCCTAGTTACCAATTAAGCCACATTAACCAAAGCGATTAATGGGTTTCACCTGCCCTCTTGGTTGGCCATGGCCAATTTTTCTGATGTACATTAGTACTGTTGATACAGCAATTTTTGTGGGCCCTCGCCTACAGTGTAATCAAATGAATTTTTAGCCCACCTGCATTACAGCTGACGTTACATCCGCTGTGTTGGGCAATGCAATGGGATATTTTTATGTACCGCCGGTGGGTTCCAGGGAGCCACCCATGCTGTGGGTCCACAGGGAGTTGTAAATGCATCTGTTTCCACTTCTAAAGAACCCCAGTCTGACTGGGGCATGCAGTGTGGGCCGAAGCCCACCTGCATTAAACATGACATTACTACCTCAGCTGTGTTGGGCAATGCAATGGGATATATTTATGTACCGCCGGTGGGTTCCAGGGAGCCACCCATGCTGTGGGTCCACAGGGAGTTGTAAATGCATCTGTTTCCACTTCTAAAGAACCCCAGTCTGACTGGGGCATGCAGTGTGGGCCGAAGCCCACCTGCATTAAACATGACATTACTACCTCAGCTGTGATGGGCAATGCAATGGGATACATTTATGTACAGCCGGTGGGTTCCAGGGAGCCACCCATGCTGTGGGTGCACACGGAATTCCCATTGCGGAGTTGTACCTGCCTGTGACTATTTATAAAAAAACGCGGTCTGACTGGGGCGTGCAGACACCTTGACAGAATGAATAGTGTGTGGCACATAGGTTCCCCATTGCTATGCCCACGTGTGCAGCTCCAGATGGAGGTGGCACAGGATTGGATTTCTCATTGCTTCTGTACAGCATTGTGGGCTATCGCCCCGCCCCTTTTAAAGAGGGTCGCTGCCTAGCCGTGCCAACCCTCTGCAGTGTGAGCCTGCGGTTCCTCCTCATGGCAGACGCACTTATAAATAGACATGAGGGTGGCGTGGCATGAGGGCAGCTGAAGGCTGGGCAGGGACAGTTTGGTGTGCGCTGTGGATACTGGGTCGTGTGGGGGGGAATTGGCAGCATGTAACCCAGGAGAAGTGGCAGCGGAGTGTCATGCAGGCAGTGATTGTGCTTTGTTGGAGGTAGTGTGGTGCTTAGCTAAGGTATGCATTGCTAATGAGGGCTTTTCAGAAGTAAAAATTGTTGGGAGGGGGGCGCCCATTCTTGCCGCTATTGTGGCTTAATAGTGGGACCTGGGAACTTGAGATGCAGCCCAACATGTAGCCCCTCGCCTGCCCTATCCGTTTTTGTGTCGTTCCCATCACTTTCTTGAATTGCCCCATTGACTTCAATGGGGTTCGTTACTCGAAACGAACCCTCGAGCATCACGAAAAATTAGTCTCGAGTAACGAGCACCCAAGCATTTTGGTGCTCGCTCATCTCTAGTTCCTAGTAAAATGCAAGCGTCTGAGTTCGTCTATAAACCCAGTCGCATGCTAGCCAGGGCCCTCTGCGTAACTAGAGCCAGAACATACGTCCCACACATTTCCTCCTCTTCTGGCCACACCCTGCACTTACCCCAACAGATAAGCTTTCCGCGACTACTACCAGGCCCTATATTACCTAACTCCTTCAATAACGGAACAAGATAGGTCCGCACAGAAAGCTAAAATACAGGAATAGGCTATGGAGGCCCCGATTACGCAGACCGAAGTGGTAGCTCGAGAAGATAGGCCACATTATTAGACTAGTAATTGAGCAGGCCTGGATTTTTTCCCCCTGCTAAAGACGACATAAAAGGGACTAATCAAGCAGGGCTTTTACTATCCTTGTTAAACAATACACTGCTAAGTCATCATAACTACTCGGTTTACTTACACCTAAGACTGATTCTATTCACTATATGACATCAGATTCAATAACCCATTGTTAAATCACCCTGGTAATGGTATTCTTTCTTTGTTACGCAAACTGTGTTCTTCTTGCCTTTGGTTCCTCTGCTGAGCCTGTTGCGGAATACTATGGTCACACTACATTAGAGAGCAGACAGCAAATCACTGGTCTTTTGTAGTAGTGCAGTAGTGATGTCTCGGGAAGAGGTGTATAATTGGATGTCACCAGCATAGCGATGGTACTGAAAACAAAATCTGCTAACTGTTTATCAAAAAGGCTATGTAGATAGAAAAGAGAAGACCTAGGACTGAACCATGAGGAGCCCCAACAGGAAGAGAAAGAGGGGAAGAAGTAGAACCATGAGCGTGGTGCAGTGATGCAGTGAGACACACTTACCTGTGGGACAGCGGCAAGGTTAAATACACTCTGGTTTCTCAGCCGGGACAGGTAGAGCAGGACATCAGGAATGTGCTGAAGTGCATTAGTCACCAGTTCATTCAAGCACTGCACCGCCGGCACGATGTTCTCCGGCTTGGCCAAGTCTGACAGTTTTTTGCTGTATTTGCTCCACACCTGATGGAAGCAGAATGAGGACAATGTTGGGTTTACTGAGAGGTGATCACTATAAATCACCTGTAGAACTCATGGGGCATCAGTCCATACTGACCTCCCTAGGCCAGAACTCTCGTCCTTCCAGCTGGTCCTCCAGGTAATCTCGGATGATGTTGGTTTTCTGCTGGAAAAGCCCCATTGAGTTTGACAGCCTTGTGTCCCCACCAACAGGGATGTCTTCTAGTTCTGCGGCACACAGCCGGGATAGACCAATCCCCACTAATCCAGCCACGTAATGACAGTACTCGAAAAAGACAGAAGGATCAGATATCAGTGTTAATAAACAAGTGTCAGTCACTTAGCTATTAGTTTTTGCTGAACCTGATGAAGACCTGACATTTTTCGTCCCCCCTTGCTTCCTGCCTTTCAAGATGCATAGTTGTTTTTTTTTGTTTTTTTTCTATTAACATAGCTGTATGAGGGCTTGATTTTTTTTTTGCGGGATGGCTGGTAGCTTTAAATGGTGCCATTTAAGTACCAAATGTATTTGAAAACATTCAAAACATTTCTGTTGGCCTGAAGGTGGAGGATAAAAATTAGTAATTGTGACTTAGATTTTCTTTTACAGCATGTGTGGTGCAGTAAAAAGGACATGTTTATTTTGCGGGTCAGTATGCTTAGAATAACAATTTTTTATTCAGGTTTACTGCAAACAGAACGTTTAAAATTTTTAGCACCATATTATATTCTGACACCCATTTCTTTCCATGGGGCTGTGTGAGGGTGGGCTGTAGTTTTTACTGGTACCATTTGAGTACACACAATTTTTTTTAAATCCCTTTTTTTGCACTGACGGGGAGCTAAACACCCCCCTCACAATTATGGCATTATGTATTTTTCACCACATTCACCATGCAGGTGAGATAATGTAATTTAACAAGATGTTTAAACCTTTAACCCCTTCCCGCTCCAGGAAGTACATTTACGTCCTGGAGGGTCGACCTCTCTTCATACAGTGCAGGCGTCAGCTGCTTATTACAGTTGACACCCACAGTTAATAGCTGCAGTCAGCCGCGCGGCCGATTGCGGCTATTACCCTTTAAATGCCGCTGTCAGTCCTGACAACCGCATTTAAATCCCCTAAACAATGCTCGGGGGTCCCGTACGGCCCCCCACACTGAGATTGGGGGAGCCGTGCAGGTGTCTTGGCAGCTGAGGGCCTTCTGAAAGGCCCCAGGGCTGCCTTAGGAGACTGCTCATCAAGCCATCCTCGTGGGGTGGTTTGATAGACTGCCTGTCAAATCGCAGTATGACATAATGCTATAGAATTACGTCATACTGCAGGAGCGATCAAAGCGCTGCATGTTGTAGTCCACCAGGGGGGCTTAAAAGAAAATTGACAGTGAGATCAATAAAGTAATTAAAAAAAAAGTAATAAAAGTTTAAAATCACCCCTCTTTTTGCCATATCTATAATTTAAAAAAATCTAAAATCATAAAAGAAAAATACATATTTTGGTATTGCCGCGTCCGCAAAGGTCCAATCTATCAAAGTAGTGCATTATTTATCTCCATACGGTAAACGTCGTTCCGAAAAAAAATATTTATATAAAGAACGCCAGAAATGCACTTTTTTACTTTACCAGTCTCCAAGAAAAAAAAACGCAATAAAAAGCGATCAAAAAGTCGTATGTATTCCGAATTGATACTAATATAAACTATGGGACATCCCGCAAAAAAAAGTTAGCTCTCGCACAACTACGTCGACGGAAAAAATAAAAAATTTATTGCGCGCAGAAGGTGACGGCAGAAAATAACGTTAAAAAATTAAATGTCTTTGGAAAAAAAAAAGACAGTAAAAAAAACAAACAAACAAAAAGCAATCATACTGACCCATAGAATAAAGTTGTCATGTCATTTTTGTTGCAGTTTGTGTGCTGTAGAAACAAGACGCACTGAAAAAAGATGGCGAAATGTCGTTTTTGTTTTTTTTTATTTTACTCCACTTAGAATTTTTTTAAAGTTTTTCAGTACATTATATGGTACATTAAATAGCACCATTTAAAAATACAACGTCATGCAAAAAACAAGCCCTCATACAGCGACGTCAATGGATAAATAAAAGAAGTTACGATTTTTTTTAAAGGGGTGAGGAAAAAACAATAATGGGGGAAAAAAAGGGGGGCTGCGTCATTAGGGGTTAATTTGCTGATTTACATCCAGTAATAGTGCTGAGTGAACTTTCAGAAGTTCGCCTTGGCCGATTCCTCATATTTCTGCAAAAGGTTTGGATCTATCCAAATAAGTTAGAACCTAACTAGGACTTCACTAATACGCCCTATAACTGCGGTCTACAAGCAATAAGTTCTTCTGTGGAGGAGACACAAAAACATGGCGGTATCTCATACACCTAGGTAGCCGAGTGACAATTCATTCACTTTTTGTAAAATGTCCAAGTCAATGAATTCTCACTCGGCTATCTAGGTGCATAAAAGACACCAAGTTTTTGGATAGTATTGGTTCCATGGATTTATCCAATGTGGTGATCGGTCACTACTAAGTTTATACAAAAATATTTCTGGAAATGGAAATTATAAAGATATTCTGAGAAAACGGTGTGAAAATGATAGAATACATCGAATCAAATTACTCGCTACTACAGATGATCCTTAAGAAGAATTATTTCCAGTTTGGCCTTACATTCCATTTACAGCTACCAGGCTGTTCAGTGGGTACCAGTGGCTACCAGGCTGTACACCATTGTTATAACAACACAACCCTATTTAATCTGCATATGATGAATAATCAAACCATGAGCCCGTCTACATCAGTATGTTTGTTTTCCATGACTCTAAAGTTGCATTGATGCCTAAAAGTAGTACAGCCATCTACCCCAAGATGCCAGATTTTTTGAAATTTAGCCAAGCAGCCTCTATGTTGATAGGTGTACGTAGCATAGTATTAACCAGGCGTTTCCATCCCGAAACGGAGGGAGACTAGTCAGCCATCCATTTTAGGGCGATTGCTTTCCGAGCCAAGAACACCTCCCTTAAAAAGATTTGCATGCGATAAGGCCATTATTTTTGCTCTATTAAGCCAAAAACCTGCTATTTTGGGATCTAGTGTGACTGTATGGGGAGGGTAAAAGCTCCGATAAAAATGCTATCACCTCCGTCCAGAAATCCCTAATGTGTGGACACTGGACAGTCCCATAATATATGCCAGAAGCCAGCGCTCAAACGGCAACACCCATGACATTCTGATGTCAGAGGTCTGCCCATGTTATGTAGTCGTATGGGTGCAAGATAGGATTGGTGTATTATGTACAACTGTATTAACCTGTTTATTGCTGGGGATACCCACAGATGGGACTCCAGTATGCCTTGCCAGTCTTCTGATGTTATTTCTGGGGCGAGAGCCTGCCTTCTATCTTGGGCTGCTAGTGGGGTATAACAACTAACTTTAGCCAACAGCAGGTGTGTATATAATGTGCAAATCAATCCTTTAGGGCCTTGAAATAAAAACTTTTTATTATGGTGGGGTATTTAGAGATTTGAATCGCAGTTGTAGGGAACTGGGCTTTAGCAGAATGTCACAATTGAAAATAACAAATAGTTGCAGGTGGGGTGTTTGCAGTTAGTTACGTTGTTGGATCCAGTAAATTAATATTAGTCCTTTAAATATCTCCCAGTGTTATCCCCCAGCCCACCCAGTACTGGGGGTCTGGTACTGAATCCATGGTGGGGGAGAGTAGGGTTATTCTATAGTGGCAGTTCCGCTATTATGTATTTAAAATGTTGCATGGATTTAGCCAAACCCCAAACTGATAGGGCCAATTTATGTAGCGGAAGTATGCCCAAAACCTTAGTGTGCTCTGATCCTTCAAGATAGCCCATCAGATTTTTCTCGGTCACTGTTTCAGCTAGGAAGTGATCTGTAATGGGGAGCTCTTCATTCAGAAACCATGGTCTTAGATTCCTCAGCTGTCCGGCCTGGTAATAAAGTTTGAGATCTGGGAGGGCCACACCTGCCTGGTTCTTGGGTCTCTAACATGGATACTTTCCCTTTTGCACGGCCCGACCCCCCATATGAAGCTAGGAAGCGTGGAATTTATAGATTGAAAACATTTCAATGGGAACTTGAGTGGTACGTGCTGCATAATGTATAAGCATTTGGACTGAATCACCATATTAATGAGGTTTATTCTCCCCCCACAGAGAGAGGAAGTTTAGACCAGAGCTGGAGTTTGGTTTTGTTTAGCTCTCGCACTGTGTAATAGTTTTGGCTAGGCCGTGTTCGTGGTCACACACCATTGTTATGCCTAAATATTTCAGTTTAGATACTATTGGTAACTTATGCCTGGTTGTACACGGATCCATGATCGGCCTTTGCACAGTAAATAATATTGCGGATTTCTGCCAGTTGATGTATAGGCCAGAGTATTGAGAAAATTGGTAATATTCATGGCATGAGGAAGGGAGTGTTCTGGTTTACAGAGAAAGAGTATCAGTATAAGACCCTGATATTTATATGCTTTGTTTTGTCTTTAGCCCTTAGTTTTAAATTAGCATTAAAAAGGTTAATTTTTAGGGCACTCGTCTGAACGGGCTACATATAAATTCGGGTTCCCTCTGCCTCAGTGAATTTCGATTTTCATTTTACACGCACTGACACAATACAACAAGCTTCTCCTACCTCATCAAAGTCCAGGAGAGATTCCACCCGCTTCTCCAAGAACGTCGCCATGCCCACCCCCATCTTCTGGCAGGTGCCAGCAATCACTTCTTGGCACACCGCTGGCAGCTTCCTGAACTCCCGCGAAATCTAGAAAGGGCAATTAGCTCAGATTACAGTCTAAATGTTGTAGAGAGGAATGTACTCCTGGGTAATGCGATTCAAGTAGAAGCCATCCCACAAATCATACTACAAGGGTTACACAGTGACGAAGGCACGGTATGATGGTATTATTTAGGCACTGTATGGCAGTATAATGGCACCACTATGTAGGCAATAATGGTATATGTAGACAGTGTATAGTAATATAAGGCAGACACAGTACTGCACCATTTTTAAGCCCTGTATGGTAGAATTATATAGACACTAAATGACACCACAATATTGGCAGAGCATAGCGGTATATGACACCATTATATATAGTTTCAGTCGAATCGCTTTCATAGGGCACAGTATTGACCCATTATATAAATATGGCATGTAACCATACAAGCGCTATACTGTATATTTAGGCACCATGACCCATCATCATAGGTATGATATGGTGGTATAATGCATCTGGCAATAGCGTTAGCACTGTACAAGTCTTTTTCAATTAAACTAGAATACATTGTCTGCTCCTCACCCTCTTCACACCCTTTCCCAGGTATCTCTACAATCATTTATAGGGCCACCCCGGTGAATTAATTTCCACCCCTCCCCTTCATTATGTAACTAGATCCTTGTGTGAGTGTGTGCGCATGTACATACATATATTATGTAAACCAGCTAGTATGACCTTGTTCAGCAAGAAGGAGGGGGGCAGAAAGCTAGGGTACATGAACTAGAATTTTCTTGATTGTGCCAACTGTATACTTATGGTCTTTAGCCCATTTAGGAGAATATAACAGCAGAAATGGTACTGAGGCTTCGATATACATAGTCTGTCACACTCTGGATGTTTCCTATGAGATGAGGGGTGCTGTGATGGAAGAAATGTGTTTTCACTGAAGGGACCCTTAAACAAAGTTGTCTAGGAATAGACAAACATTGCTACTTTCATAATACAAATGACACCAACTGTCTATGGGCTGGGTCTGGCATTGTAGCTCCACTGAAGTGAACATGGTTGTTCTACAATGCCACTCAACCTGTAGATAGGACGCCATTTTGGAATAAAGCAGCCATGGTTTTTCTTATCTAATCTAGCCCTACATACAGGGTGGAAGATCACAAATGCTTCCAAGTATCAGGAGTTCTACATGCCAACAAGCCTAACCCCTGAAACCCACATCCTCGTCTGCCTCACCGTTGGGAAGTCCTCCAGGACTTGGCGATGCTTATCCTTGCTATCTGTAAACCTCCAGTCCGCCTGGTACAGGTACGTGTGGAAGTTGTGCAGAATGGGGATTTTGGTCTTCAGACTCATGGTCATGTCGTCCTCCACCGTATCCAGAGCTCGGAGCACCAGATAGAAAATACACATGGCATCTCTGCAATATAAGGAATTAGAACTCAGTGGGCACTTAAGGGGACTCTGGTAAGACTAGCCGATACTGTAATTTGACTTAATGGGTTTTCTGGGACATTAATATTGCTGACATATCCTTAGAACAAGTCATTAATATCAGTCTGGTGGTTGTCCAACTCCCAGCTCCCCGGCTAATCAACTGCTTGAAGCTCTGCAGCCTCTTCCTCAGCCTGTGATGTCACGGTCATATGGCCGTTCCATAGCTTAGTCTCCTTCAAGTCAACAGTTACGGCTGCTAATCAATGTACAACACAGATGCCAGCCTAACCATTCTGCAAATGGGTGCTATATGAACCTTCATCCACACCAGTCACAACCTCCACTCTATGGCTGCATGAGTTTTTTGAAAATTAGGTTTATTTCTGAGCAGATCAATTAAATGTCACCTCAGTGTTTATGTTTTATTGTGGAGAGCACCACAACTGTGTAGGGAGTCTAATTTATCGTGCCCTTTCCAGGGTGCAGGTGGGTGTCCTTTAAAGTTCCTAGTTTGCCAGTGTGTAGGTATCATGAGAGATGCCTATTTCCTTGCCCTGTTAGTCACTTTGAACCTAGAAATAAACTCTCATGCTTACCTATCCCAGCAGGACACACTTCCACCAGATGGCTTCCTGCGAATTGCCGCGATTCTCTGTGGTTTGCCCATCCGTCAGATAGGCTGACCGTTGGAGATTCGTCTGCCAGCTTCTGCCCCCGGGCGGCGGCTCCCGCGGCAGAGATCCGCCGCGGGATACCACAACGCCCCTGGACAGGGGACCTTACTCTAACATGAGTGGGGGATGGCAAGTCTGTTATAAATCAAAAAAAGATCAGCAACATGCTTCAACTCTAGAACATGTGTTAGCATCACCAAGCATTTCAACCCAGCAATGATGGTCACCTGCACACAATCAGGAAGTAACGCAAGTGTCATCTAGTTACTTGTCCAAAGCTGGTGGATGAATACGTGTTCCTCTGGTGTCAGCTTGAGCCATTTTAACTGGGAGGTGTGCTTTTAAGTCAATACCAGTGTGCACATGTCAGGCCTTTCCCTGAGGACCCACCTCACTTACATATCTCCAGCTTGTTCAGTGCCGTAATGTAGGTTGGATAAGTCTTTGGATGTCTATTGGGGTACCTTGATTCACAGAGCTGCAGGACGATGTGGATCCTTTGAGGGGGTTGTCCCTGCAGCTTTGCTCTCTCAGCAAATGTCAGTTCTGGTGCGTTATGGAGCTGCACTTCTGAACACCGACTGCCTCCTTTCTTGTACCACTGTCGTAACAGAGCTCATTACAGCACAAACTCGAACCTCAACTTCCTCATTGCACTACCATTGTACACACTAGTTCGGCTTTCGGCTAGGTTTTCAAGGGCCCCCAAGGTTGCCAGGAATGATTACCTATTAAGATGTGCCTGCGGCACCATAGTATTGTGTTATATTGTATAAGCAATAAAGTGATCACAAAGGCTTTTTTCTGATGGGACAACGGGAAAGTTTATTAAAACTTGATACCATCCTGAAATAAGCAAAAAAAAAAAAACAGAAGCAGCATCAGAATGCAGGTCGGTATTACAAGCAATGTCCTGACTTTTCTACTAATGTTCCTTCCAGTGGATTTCAGTCTGCACTTTACCATTCTATTCTGTTTGCTTTTATTTTTTTCCAAGTGGCACATATTACTCTGCTGCTTGTTACATTTATTTTAGATCTGCTCCGGGTGTACTTTACATTGTGTATTAATATCAGCCATTTCCATAATTTGTGCTTTTAATTCTGGGGAGGAAAACTGAAACAGCCAGAATAACCCCTTAGGTCGGGCTCACAGGAGCGGATTTTCAAAAAAAGAAGATAATCCAGCAGAATACCCACTGTGGGGAGGTGAGTAGGGATGCAGTAGCCATCCTATGAGCCAATAACCCACCGCTCACATACAGTGGCAGCATCGAAATATGGTGAAAAAAAAAAAATAGTCACTGAATCTTTATTGTCCCATGAATACACTGCAAGGCAACGCTGCTAAAACAGACCAAGTTTGGTGATAATCCTTGAAATCATGCAGCTAAAAGGAGCCATATGTGGGATTCTCCTACTAGAGCGCGTCTTATTTTTTGGTGTTGAAGCCTGACAGTCAACCTCACGTATTTTAGCCATTGTTTCTGACTCAAAGCCCTCGGATATACCCTGGAAACAAACTTCAAGCTCATTTGTTCTAATCTTCCATCTACATGGATATCATCTGTTTGCCCTGGAGCCAATTGCTTTGTGTTCGTAGGATAAGATTGAATCAGGTTTTCCAGATTACTATCATAATGAAGGATAGAGTTTTAGTAGCTTTTGTGAATAAATCTGGAATCAGTTTCCCTGCTTCATTACAGACTAGATAATGATAATAATAGTACCACCTCAGTCAAAAAGGTTAAGGTGAACTTTAAGTTTTCAGAATTGATGCGGGCTGTCCGGGGTTCCCCCACTCTGGTGGTTGGTCGCAGCGGCCGGCGGAGTGTCCCCTCTGGGCGGGGAGGTCTGCATATAAACCCTGCTGGCCCACACTCCAGTGCTTGTTCTGACTTCACCCGCAATCATTGACCTGACTATAGTGTGTCTTTTGGTTTGACCTCAGCTTGCATTTGGCTCTGCTTCTGTTTTTGCTCTCCTGTACTCCGCTTGTGACTTTTTGGTTTGACCCTGCCTGTTGTCTTGACTATTCTCTGGTCGGCGCATCGTTCTCGTAGTCAGGTCACGGTTCCCACCTGTCAGTCTCCCAGTCCCTCCTTCTTGGGATCCCTGACACTAGTGCAGCGCAGGGACCATCGCCCAGTTGTCGCCCTGGAGCCTAGCCCAGAGGGGCAAGTAGATAGGGATACGGGAGAGGGTTGGCGTAGGGATCCCCTGTCCATCTGCCCTGGCCAGCTCTAACATTATTCTGGAAAGCCAACAGTTCATCAGATGTGCCAGTCCAGACCAGGAACACATCTGTGTATCTTACGCACAACTTTATCTTGGGTTAATATGTCGATGTATGTACGTGCTGTTCTTCAAACTGCCGCGCATTTTTTCTTTTTTGCATATGTTGGGGCAATGTTAGAGCCCATCGCAGTGCCCTGTCACTGCCCATAGAACACACACCCCAAAAACAAAAGTTTTTGGAGAGTATGAACTCGAGCAGCGACAGGCGAAGGTGACACATTTAGTGGACACACTGGAGTCATTGATGCAATATTCAACAGCTTCAGATAGATCATGTGCCTCCTCTGACTAGAGGGGGCGATTGGGTGCTTTTACTAAAGAAAAAGAAACTTAATTAGATTTACACTCTTGGTACTTTGGCTCCAAAAGGGCGAAAATATGGAATCATCACCATATGCCATATATTTAATTCTGTCCTTTTCGGCCCTCTTCTAGGTACTTTGTCGACCATTGACCAATATATACTATTGGTCTTTTTATTACGATTACCTTTGATTATGATTATTATTTTTATTTTTTAGATTGTGTTGAATACCATGCTCTGGATTGCCTCATTTATTTGAGTCTTCACCAAATCTTTTCTATGAACTTTTTCTACGTGTTTTTTTTTGCCGATTTTTAAAAAAATATAAATCAACTAAGATATTTGAATAAACTATCATATTATTGGCATTTAGATTTTTTACAATATGGGATATTGTGAGATATCTATGGTTGTTTTTTTTTTCAAATTGATTTGCAGAATTTTTTCTTGTGAGGATTTATGGGTTTAATGTAGAGGTACACTAAATCGCTCTTTCTATTTGGGATGTTTTCTAATCTTATTGGGTTATTAATCTTAAATAAAGATGAGCGAACACCAAAATGTTCGGGTTCGCGTTATTCGAAACGAACTTCCCGCGATGTTCGGGTGTTCGTTTCGAATAACGAACCCCATTGAAGTCAATGGGCGACCGGAACATTTTTGTATTTCGCCGATGCTCGCTAAGGTTTTCATGTGTGAAAATCTTGGCAATTAAAGAAAATGATGGGAACGACACAGCAAGTTCTCCTCTGCCACAGCTGTAACAGCTGTGGCAGAGAAGAACGATGTTAGCCCATTGAATTCAATGGAGCCGTCAATACAGCCGACTCCACTGAATGCAATGGGCTGCCGGCGATCGCGGGATGAATTGTCGGAAAGGGGTTAAATATATAAGCCCTTTCCTGCAATTCATCCAGAAATGTGTAAAAATAAAAAATATATATATACTCACCTGGTGCCGGCAGAAGGAGTTCAGCGCGGCAGGCTGCAGTTCTCCTGAACTGCTCTGAACAGCTGTGAGTAGTATTCAGCAGCCGGGGATTTAAAATCCCCGCCTGCTGAATAAGATGCCTCTGATTGGTCACAGCCTGACCAATCAGAGGCCAGCCCTCACTCACACCCATTCATGAATTCACCAGGTGAGTATATATATATTTTTTATTTTTACACATTTCTGGATGAATTGCAGGAAAGGGCTTATATATTTAACCCCTTTCCGACAATTCATCCCGCGATCGCCGGCAGCCCATTGCATTCAGTGGAGTCGGCTGTATTGCCGGTTCCATTGAATTCAATGGGCAAACATCGTTCTTCTCTGTCACAGCTGTTACAGCTGTGGCAGAGAAGAAGGATTTGTCTTCTATATGTTCTCAAGGGGGTTGGCGCTGCTGCCACCGGCCCCATTGAGCGCATATAGAAAAGATTTCTCAGGGAAGAAAGTTAAAGTAACCCGAACATCCGAACATCGTGTGGTGTTCGTTACGAATAACGAACATCCCGAACACCCTAATATTCGCCCGAGCATCAAGCTCGGACGAGTACGTTCGCTCATCTCTAATCTTAAATCAATTTTATAATGCTTAATTTTTCTATAACATTTTTAATATTTTGGAAGACCCCTTTTGGACATTTGTGTCCATTATACACTTATGGTTGCGTATAAATCTTTACATCATATTTGATTAATATAATCTTTCTATAGATTGTGATCCTCTGATGTCACTTTAGTTAAAAAGTCCTATATGGGTAATAGTTTTTTGAATATGGTTTATAGCCAATTTAACCCCTTAATGACATGGCCTATTTTGGAGTTGAGGACCAAATGATTTTTGGTAGATTTTCATCTCCATTTTTCAACAGCCATAACTTTTTTATTTTTCTGTCGACGCGGCCGTATAAGGGACTGTTTTTTGTGTGGCGAACTGTAGTTTTTATTGGTGCCATTGTTGGGTACATAGACTTTTGACGTGCAGGATAAAAAGCGTGTTCAATTTATTGTATGTGTCTTTACGGACACGACGATACAAAATATGTGTTTTTTCAAAAAATGTTTATGCTAATATGAGAAAAAGCATAAAAAAGGGGTTTTTTTTACATTTTTTGTACATTATTTTGATCTTTTTACACCATTTGTGTTCCTCTGAGGGACTTACACCATACCAGCTCTGATCGCTACGATAAGGCATTGCAGAACTTCTGTCCTGCAACGCCTTATCACTTATTACAGCGATCATTGGCACTGGCAATACAGGATGACTGTCCAATCTGTTTGAAGGCCGTCAATTAAGGAGAACTCACTGCCTTATTTTTTCCCAGGTAGGTGTTTTTTTTTTCCCTTTCATTTTTCTTGCCCAGGTGAAGGACCTTGCATTGCTTCTTGTTAAATACCATTCAGTTAGTCACCACCCACTGTTCAAGCTTGTCCAGATCTTTTTGAATACTCTCTCTTCCCTAGTGTTAGCTATCCCTCTTAGCTTTGTGTAGTTGGCAAATTTGAGCAGTTTCCCACCAATTCGCTCCTTCAGATCATTTATAAAAGTGTTGCACAACACTGGGACCAGGACAGAGCCTTCTGGTACCCCACTTGAGACATTATTCCAATTGGATGTTTAGCAATTTATGACCACCTTTTGAGTAGGATCACTCAGCCAGTTGCGAATCCACATAACTGTTGCCTTGTTAATCCCATATTTGGTGATTTTTTAAAAATAAGGATGGTATGAGATACTTTGTCAAATGCTTTACTAAAGTCAAGGTCAAGATATACTAGATCTACCGGATTTCCCTGATCAACCAAGTCAGCAATTCTGTTATGAAAGGAAATTAGATGAGTCTGGCATGACTTGTTTGTTACAAACCCATGCTGGCTCTGGTTAACTACTCTATTCTCATCCAAGTGCTTGCATACATGCTGTTTAATAATTTGTTCAAAGATCTTTCCAAGTATAGAAGTCAGGCTCACAGGCCTGTAGTTTCCTGGGTCCACCTTCTTCCCTTTTTTAAAGATAGGGACAATATTTGCCCTTTTCCAATCTTCTGGGACTTTTCCTGTTCACCTGAAATTTTCAAACATTAGTGGAGTTGTTCAATTTCCTCTGCTGCTTCATTTCGTATCCTAGGATGTAATTAATCTGGACCTGGAGACTTGAATTCATGTAAGTTAGCTAAGTATTCCCTCACCATCTCTCTGCTTATAGGTAGCCAGCACACTTTTAGAACAGGGATAGACCAGTTGATGTTGCATTTACTTTGAGAGAAAAATAGATTTGCATGCTCTGCCCTCGCAACATCATTTCTAAACTAAACTAAAAAAAAAAAAAAATCTACATTTTCTGCCTGTAAAAATCCTATAGAATGTTTGACTTTTCTTTTGACATACCCTCGAAATACTTTATGAAAAAAAAATTAAATTATATATATATATATATATATATATATATATATATATATATATATATATATATATATATATATATATATATATATATATATAGGACCTGCTCAAGAAAAAGACAGACATGCAGCAGAAGATAGCTCCACCAACAAAGGCACAAAGCCCTCGGCCATCCACAATCCCACAGCTCCCAGGACCCCCACTAACACCTCCTCTGGCCTCCAGGAACTGAAAGGAGCAGAAAGAGTGGCTTCGCAGCCCAACCAAACCATGGGAGCCTCAGGCCCACTAAAGCCTCCGGAGCTGCAGGCTAAATCTCTGGGCTGGTCAGTGGCGATCGCTAGACAGACTGGGAGCACAGAAGGCGACCAATGGCCCAACAGGACCACCTCAGCAGCCCCTGAGGCCGGGAGAAAGGTGAGGGGGCTTCCCAGTGGGCTAGAAGGCACGAAATCATGGCACCGAGCGCCACTAGCAGGGCTCACAGAGTGGCTCCCTGAGAAAGGAGGAGAGCACCACCGCTCCCCTACATATTTAGGGCACATGACATCTCCTACAAGGTCACCCCATGGCCTCCTGCATCCCGAGAGGAGCAGGCTCCTTGTACACATGACCCCTGGATAGGCTCTTCTTCCAGCAGGCAGCCGCCACCTCCCTGCAGCTAATCTATCAATATCCAGAGCATGGCAGACAAAATCAACAGACTGGAGGACTGATCAAGCCGCAACAGTCTGAGACCAGCAGGTCTACGTGAATTAATCTGCCAAGAGGACTACTTCCAAATTTGTGAAAAAGAACTCCCAAAGGCACTGGGCCTTGGAAACTACTGCAGAATAGAAAGGGTCCACCTTTACTTTCCTTCTGTCAGTACACTAGGGCCCCCTATCCACGGGCGCTGCAGAATATCTCCAGCGATATTCTGCCGCGGGGGAGGATGGGCGCTGTCAGTTCTCTGCGGTGAGCCTATCTGAGAGATAGGCTCACTGCGGAGAATCGCAGCATGCTGTAATTTAGATCCCTCGAGCAGAGAATCGCTACGATTCTCTACTCGTGGACGCGGCGGCTATGCTTTCCACTGCATTACCCGTGGCCGGATTATCAGCGTGGGTAACGCAATGAACAATCACCCGGGGACAGGCAGCCTTACAGCCCCCCCAAATCTTTTCGCCTGAGTAGTCAGTTACTCGGAAAAAGCGGTGCTCGGGTCCAAAAAACACCCGAACCGAGTACGTTTGCTCATCTCTACCAAGGAACAATGTATAGTACCAAATTCCCCAATAACGCAATTGGAAATTAATAGGTATATCAAAAATTTGGGAAATAAAGCTCCGGGGCCAGACGGATATACAGGCAAATTCTTCAAAATATTAAAAGACCAGACCGCCCCATTACTTGAGACCGATATATGCGAGACAGCCCTATCCCCTCTGATATGAATATACTGCAAATTGAGCTACTACCCAAATCTGGAAGAGACCCGTCTGACGCCAAATCATATAAACCATATCCTTAATAAACACCGATTTAAAACTAATGGACAAAATTATGGCAGATCACCTAGCCACCATCATGCCTGACATTATTTCCCCAACGCAAACAGGCTTTACAATAAGGACGCTCGGCCATTATAAAGTTATGGAAGGTCTTGACAGTCCTCGACGGTATTAAGCTACACCCGACGGCTCATCCCTCTCCGGCCCTCCTCACGATAGATATGGAAAAAGCATTTGACAATCCGCGGCAAGTCAATCAGCCGCAGAGGATACCACTTCTTTAAATGAGGGAGTGAAAACTGCACCAAATAGCGCAGAGAGAAACACAGAGGTCTACATAGATGGATAGAGAGAAAAATCCCCCCAATCAGTCAGTATAATACAGAGTAGTGGAGGTCTCACCCACCGAAGTTCCCCTTCCTGGGCCTGGATGATGGCTGCAAAGCTCCTGCTGGTCTCCTTCAGGTACTTGTAGCAGGTCCGCAGACTATCGCTCATGGAGTCCTGTTGGGGGAAGAGTAACAGAGTGAAGTTTGCAGACAGGCGACTCTGGGGGTGGGCCCTTGTGCACGGTGCGGCCCTCCTCCTGCCTGTCAGCAGTGACCGCTGCCCACCAGACTTCTGAGCTGGGCGCAGACACAGGGTTCTCTTGATAATAAACCTTATTTGTATAGCGCCAACATATTCCGCAGCGCTTACATAGACAGGGGGGATACAGGAAGACAAAAGTACAAACATTACAGAATCACGGTTACATAGTAATCAATTGATGGAAACAATAGGGGTGTGGGTCCTGCTCCAACGAGCTTACATACTACAAGTAATGGGGTGATGCAGAAGGTAAAATGGCTGGAGATGTGCACAGTATGGAGAGGTGGAGAGTGAGGGATGCTATATACAGACAATGGAAAGACATTTAGCCGTGTGACGGCAAAAACGGTATGACTGCAGGAGCGGTTTATGATGGCTAGCAGGGATTGCAGTCAGTAGGTCAGGGAGCATGTTATCAGGCGGAGTACAGAGGGGTTTGTTTAGGGAATTCGGTATGCCTCCCTGAAGAGGTGCGTTTTTAGAGCACGCCTGAAGTTCTGCGAGTCCTGGATTGCTCGGGTAGCCTTTGGTAGTGCATTCCAGAGGACTGGTGCTGCTCTGGAGAAGTCTTGGAGGCGGGAATGAGAAGTTTGAATTAAAGGGGCGCTCAGTCTGGTTTTGTTAGCAGAGCGGAGAGCCCGGGCTGGGTGATGGATTGAGATGAGGGAGGCAATATAGGGGGGCGCTGCGCTATGGAGGGCTTTGTGGATGAAGGTAGCGAGTTTAAATACGGGGAGATGGCCACTTACAATTTATACTTGGCGGCAACTTTCTCCCGAGCTGAAAGCAATCATCTCTAGTGCCCAAGGGCACTTCCCAAGCTGGCACAGGAGACAATATATATAGTGCCCATGGGCCCTGGCATTTAAACACTGCATGAGTGGTCCTGATTAGTGTTCAGTGATCGATTATCAATTGTGGAGCCACAACTCCTACGGCCATTAAAAATAAAATCAGGTTAGCTAAATTGACCTTAAGTGTCCCTTGAGCATCAGTGGTGGCCCAGGGGCTAAAAACTCCATACAGAAAACTCCAGCCCTGTGCAACGATTGATCCACCACACATGTCCCTCCCGCTTGGAGCAGAAAACACTGATTTTGATCATTTTTGATAATTAGATTGGGGTAATCTCATCCAGTAAAATAAAGAAAAAAAATACTAACTCCTCTGATTTAATTGTTCAGCCAATCACTGCAAGCAATACAGAACACCCGTGTGAAACTGCCCTGGGCCAGACATGATCAGAGCCTCATGGGAGCCACAAGGTAAGTAGTTCCATACCTTACTGTTTACAGTAGGAAGCCACAAGTCAACAATAGTGATGTTACACTTCGCCAACAGCAACTTCATGACTGATATATCCATCAGCTGATGGGACTAATATTATACCGGTCCCACATGTCATGTCTGATACTGATGGGGAACAACATGAGGATATTGGGAGACAGAGTCACTGAGAGAAAGCAAATCACTGTTTTGAGTTCGTGTCTGATCACTTATCCTGTATTGCGGTATGAGGACATAGCAGTACCGTCAGAGGTCACTGGGGCAGCAGTGGTGACCTGGTCCGTGCGCTGAGTGGGCCCAGAGGTCGCCCTATACATATACACATTCAGTGCATTAATCGCTGGTCGCTCTGCCTGCAGCACCTCAGCAATCACGCAGCCGACAGTGTGGCCAGCCTGAGAGGAAGCAGAGTAGAGTACAGGGGTGAGGCAGCCACACGGCCCAGAAGGGAGTTGAGCACAGTGATGAGGTCATCATCGTGCTGCCCCTGCTGGACTGCGGCTGCCTGTCCTGCTGCCAACATAGGGAGAGGTGGTCTGGGCTCCATATATAACACATACACGTGTGTGTGTGTGTGTGTGTGTGTGTGTGTGTGTGTGTGTGTGTGTGTGTGTGTGTGTGTGTGTGTGTGTGTGTGTGTGTGTGTGTGTGTGTGTGTATATCTCATATCTATCCCTCTCGCCTATATACCCATCTATTTATTCATCTCTCTATTTCATATCAATCTATTTCTCCATCTCTTTCTCTCTCTCTCTCTAATATCAATATATCTATTTCCTATATATCTCTCATATCTATTTCTCTATCTATCTCTCTATCTCATATCAATCCATTTCTCTATTTCCTATTTATCTATCCCGCTATCTCATATCAATCTATTTCCTATTTATCTAGCTCATATCTATCTATATCTCGCATATCCATTTATCCATGTCTGTCTCATATCAATCTATCTCTCTATTTATCAATATCTTTCCCCCCCCCCCATCTATATCTCATATCAATCCATTTCTCTATCTCATATCAATCCATCTCTCTATTTCCTATCCATCTCTCTATCTCATATCAATATATTTCTCTATCCATCTCACATCTGTTTATCTCACTATCTCATATCAATGTCTTTCATATCTATGTATCTCTCTCTCTCATATAAATCTATTTCTCCATTTCCTATCTATCCATCTCTCTACATTTCCAATTTATCTCTATCTATCTCCCTCCCATCTATCTATATACCTCTCCCTCATATCTATCTCTCTCATGTCTATCTATCTCTATCCCTCTCCCTGATGTCTATCTATCACTCTACCTCTATCACATGTCAATCTATCTCTCCATTTCCTATCTATCTCTCATATCTATTTCCTATCTATCTCATATCTATCTCTCCACATTTCCTATTTCCCTATATCTATTTATCCATCTCTTTGTCCCTCTCCCTCCTGTCCATCTCTCTCCCTCCCTCTCCCTCCCGTCCATCTCTCTCCCTCCCTCTCCCTCCCGTCCATCTCTCTCCCTCCCTCTCCCTCCCGTCCATCTCTCTCCCTCCCTCTCCCTCCCGTCCATCCATCACTCTCCCTCCCCCTCCCGTCCATCCATCACTCACTCTCCCTCCCCCTCCCGTCCATCCATCCCTCTCCCTCCCCCTCCCGTCCATCCATCCCTCTCCCTCCCCCTCCCGTCCATCCATCCCTCTCCCTCCCCCTCCCGTCCATCCATCCCTCTCCCTCCCCCTCCCGTCCATCCATCCCTCCCCCTCCCGTCCATCCATCCCTCCCCCTCCCGTCCATCCATCCCTCTCCCTCCCTCCCGTCCATCCATCCCTCTCCCTCCCGTCCATCCATCCCTCTCCCTCCCTCCCGTCCATCCATCCCTCTCCCTCCCTCCCGTCCATCCATCCCTCTCCCTCCCTCCCGTCCATCCATCCATCCCTCTCCCTCCCTCCCGTCCATCCATCCATCACTCTCCCTCCCTCCCGTCCATCCATCCATCACTCTCCCTCCCATCCATCACTCTCCCTCCCATCCATCACTCTCCCTCCCATCCATCACTCTCCCTCCCATCCATCACTCTCCCTCCCTCCCATCACTCTCCCTCCCATCACCCTCCCTCCCTCCCATCACCCTCCCTCCCTCCCTCCCATCACCCTCCCTCCCTCCCATCACTCTCCCTCCCTCCCATCACTCTCCCTCCCTCCCATCACTCTCCCTCCCTCCCATCCCTCTCCCTCCCATCCCTCTCCCTCCCTCCCTCCCATCCCTCCCTCCCATCCCTCCCCCTCCCTCCCATCCCTCTCCCTCCCTCCCATCCCTCTCCCTCCCTCCCATCCCTCTCCCTCCCTCCCATCCCTCTCCCTCCCTCCCATCCATCACTCATGTCCATCCATCCCTCTCCCTCGCTCATGTCCATCCATCCCTCTCCCTCGCTCATGTCCATCCATCCCTCTCCCTCGCTCATGTCCATCCATCCCTCTCCCTCGCTCATGTCCATCCATCCCTCTCCCTCGCTCATGTCCATCCATCCCTCTCCCTCGCTCATGTCCATCCATCCCTCTCCCTCGCTCATGTCCATCCATCCCTCTCCCTCGCTCATGTCCATCCATCCCTCTCCCTCGCTCATGTCCATCCATCCCTCTCCCTCGCTCATGTCCATCCATCCCTCTCCCTCGCTCATGTCCATCCATCCCTCTCCCTCGCTCATGTCCATCCATCCCTCTCCCTCGCTCATGTCCATCCATCCCTCTCCTTCGCTCATGTCCATCCATCCCTCTCCCTCGCTCATGTCCATCCATCCCTCGCTCATGTCCATCCATCCCTCGCTCATGTCCATCCATCCCTCGCTCATGTCCATCCATCCCTCGCTCATGTCCATCCATCCCTCGCTCATGTCCATCCATCCCTCGCTCATGTCCATCCATCACTCTTCCTCACTCATGTCCATCCATCACTCCCTCAATCTATCTCTCTATTTCCTATTTATCCATCTCTCATATCTATTTCATATAAATCTGTCTATCTTTCTGTTTATCTCTCACCCTCATGTCTATTTGTCTGTCCATCCATCTTCCTCATATCTATCTCATGTCTATCTATCTATCCATCCATCCATCTAATATCCATTTATCTATCTCATCTTCTATCGACCATATATTTTACTTTAAATAACGCAGTGGATGATAAGACGCACCCCGTTTTAGAGGGAAAAAATATGTCAGGCTCACCCAGGGACAGTGCAGGGTATAATGCTGGGCGACGGCGCAGCAAGAGCAGCAGAGGTCTGAAATACCGGAGCTCCGTGTTATAGCGGCACTTGTGTGCGGCAGGAGGAAGGGAAGAAGCTGATTGGTGGAGGCGGGGAAGAAGCAGCAGTTCCTGCTGGTGCTTACCACCAAGCAGCAGCGCACATGAGCGGCAGTGGGGAGGAGAGAGAACTGGTAACTGATCGCACAATTGTTTGTGCGACTATGGCGATGCGACAAATTTTGGCACATACGCTTTATAAGATGCAGCGACACACACACACAGACATACACACACAGACACACACACACAGACACACACACACACACACACACACACACAGACACACAGACACACACACACAGACACACACACACAGACTTTGGAGCGGGGGAGAAAAGTGAGTCTTATAAAGCAAAAAATACGGTATCTCATATCTATTTATCTCATATCTATCATCTATCTGTCCATTCGTCTATCGTATAGCTATCTATCTATTAATCCATATCATATGTATCTGTCTATCTAGTCTAACTCATAGCTATCTACCTGTCTGTCTCATATCTATATCCATCTACTCTATCTCCTATCTAACTGTATCTCATAGTTACATGAGAGATAAATAGATACCTATCTCATATGTATCAATCTCCTATCTATTTCATATCTATCTACTCTATCCCATATGTATCTATCTCTCTCATATCAATCCATCTCTCCATTTCCTATTTATCTTTCTATCTTTCTCTCATATCTAATTCTCTATCTCATATCTTTCTATCACATACCTATCTATTAGGGATGAGCGAGTATACTCGCTAAGGCACTACTCGCTCGAGTAATGTGCCTTAGCCGAGTATCTCCCCGCTCGTCCCTGAAGATTCGGGAGCCGCCGCAGCTGACAGGTGAGTCGCTGCGGGGAGCAGGGGAGAGCGGGCAGGAGAGAGGGAGAGAAAGATCTTACCTCCGTTCCTCCCTGCTCTCCCCCGCAGCTCCCCACCCCGCGGCGGCCCCCGAATCTTCAGGGACTAGTAGGGAGATACTCGGCTAAGGCACATTACTTGAGCGAGTAGTGCATTAGCGAGTATACTCGCTCATCCCTACTATCTATCCATCTCTCTATCTCATATCAATCTATTTCTCTATCTTATATCTATCTCATATCAATCTATCTATTTCTCTGCTTCCTCTTTATCTATACCTAATCAATCTATTTCTCCATCTCATATCTATCCATCTCGCTCTACATCTATATCTATCTATATCTCTATTTCCTATTTATCCATCTCTCTATTTCCTAGAAGAATCTTTTGAAGCCACCCCCACCCGAGCTGAAATGTTGCATCCGGGCCCCTGGGCCTTTAGGTACGCCCCTGTATGAGGAGGTAGAAAAATTAATATAGTTTAACTGCTATTGCTTCTGTCATCAGCTAGAAAGCTGCAGTATATTATAGTCTTTTCTGCCTAACTTACATTCCACCCCCCTCCCTTCCCTTGCTTTTCTTGTAGAAAGTGAAAATAAAGTCTTTCTTCCTGAGTTCTTCCTCCAGGTGTTAACCAATAGTTATAGAACTATGAATAAGCCAGCCCACTCTGTATAGAGTTGTTGGAATTTCTTTGTATACTCACTCTGGGCTTTGGATGTAAATCCACCAGTGTCTGTGCGCCATAAAATAATCACCATTCCTGAAGGAGGTCCTGGGTGTCATGTCATACGTCGTACATCAAGATTATACTGCAGAGCTGCACTCACTATTCTGCTGGTGGAGTCACTGTGTACATACATTACTTATCCTGTACTGATCCTGAGTTACATCCTGTATTATACTCCAGAGCTGCACTCATTCTGCTGGTGAAGTCACTATGTACATACATTACTTATCCTGTACTAACCCTGAGTTACATCCTGTATTATACTCCAGAGCTGCACTCACTATTCTGCCGGTGGAGTCACTGTGTACATACATTATTTATCCTGTACTGATCCTGAGTTACATCCTGTATTATACTCCAGAGCTGCACTCACTATTCTGCTGGTGGAGTCACTGTGTACATACATTACTTATCCTGTACTGATCCTGAGTTACATCCTGTATTATACTCCAGAGCTGCACTCACTATTCTGCTGGTGGAGTCACTGTGTACATACATTACTTATCCTGTACTAACCCTGAGTTACATCCTGTATTATACTCCAGAGCTGCACTCACTATTCTGCTGGTGGAGTCACTGTGTACATACATTACTTATCCTGTACTGATCCTGAGTTACATCCTGTATTATACTCCAGAGCTGCACTCACTATTCTGCTGGTGGAGTTACTGTGTACATACATTACTTATCATGTACTGATCCTGTGTTACATCCTGTATTATACTCCAGAGCTGGACTCATTACAGGGTTGCCAACCATCTAGAAATTCCTAGACAGCCCAGATATAGAGCACTGTTTTGCCCCGTTGTCCGTAAAATGGAAAAAAAAAATTATAATAGATTTAAAAAAAACACCCACACCCCCCAAACACTAGACCGGTGTGATATTTCAGTGGGTAATTATCACTTTCCAGCTCCCAGTAAATGCCGGTGATGAGTAATTCACCAGTCTCTGACCTGCAGTCATGTATCCCCCATAACCTCCAGTGCTGGAGGGTTTTCCAATTATCTGTAAAACAAAATATATATCTGTGATTTTTGTATAAGTTACCCATAAAAATAGATACATTCAGGCTGCAGCCCGGACCCCCTTATCTGCAGCGACTTGTCCCACCCAGACGCTATAGAGATCAGATTGAGGACAATTAGTCGTCTCCCTGTATTATAGGACCTCAGTCAGACCAGCAGGTTTTTTTATCCAAGAGCAAACGTCATCACCGCTTCCTCCATCACCCAGCAGAATAGTGAGTGCAGCTCTGGAGTATAATACAGGATGTAACTCAGGATAAGTAACGTATATACACAGTAACTCCACTAGCAGAATAGTGAGTGCAGCTCTGAAGTATAACACAGGATGTAACTCAGGATAAGTAACGTATATACACAGTAACTCCACTAGCAGAATAGTGAGTGCAGCTCTGAAGTATAATACAGGATGTAACTCAGGATCAGTAATGCATGTACACAGTGACTCTACCAGCAGATTAGTGAGTGCAGCTCTGGAGTATAATACAGGATGTAACTCAGGATCAGTACAGGATAAGTAATGTATGTACACAGTGACTCCACCAGCAGAATAGTGAGTGCAGCTCTGGAGTATAATACAGGATGTAACTCAGGATCAGTACAGGATAAGTAATGTATGTACACAGTGACTCCACCAGCAGAATAGTAGAGTGCAGCTCTGGAGTATAATACAGGATGTAACTCAGGATTAGTACAGGATAAATAATGTGTGTACACAGTGACTCCACCAGCAGAATAGTGAGTGCAGCTCTGGAGTATAATACAGGATATAACTCAGGATTAGTACAGGATAAGTAATGTATGTACACAGTGACTCCACCAGCAGAATAGTGAGTGCAGCTCTGCAGTATAATGGAGTATAAGTTCTGTAAATAAATCAGGATTGGAAGGAATAAATCCCCCACCCCCCTCCGCCGTCCCGGCAGCCGCAGCCATAACTATCAGCACTACAAGCCGGTTTATAGTCACAGCCCACAATACAGAATAACCTGCAGGAAGAGACAGCAGATACTCGGGCTGTTATCACACGGCGCTATAAATCGCAGCAATACCGCAGCAATACCGCAGCACCGCCTGAATAACCCTGCGGGACAGCGAGGACCCAGCGGACACTTCTAGGACACTTGTGTCCTCCTCCGGGGCTTCTCCCTTACCCGCTCCTGCTGGGACAGGGCAGCCCGACAGCCCATCTTGAACCTGAGCAGGTTGTAGATCTCCTCCGGGTGTCCCAGAGACCTCAGGAATTCCATGACTGCGGGGAGCGATGCGCGATCCTCACCTGCAGCAGCATCACTTATATATTCACCTGCCGGCTGTTAGCTCCGCCTCCGCTGTCACTCCCAGCCAATAGCTGCGCTGCTCTGTAGCCGACTGACCAGTCTGACGGGACGGACCGCCCACTTACTATAGAGAGGACCTGTTGCTGGGGTAACGGATCACGCTGGAAGGTGATTGGCTGAGTGGGTGATGTACAGCGAACGATTCGTGCTGTGATTGCGTCACTGAAAATTGGGGCACTAATCATGCTGGGAAATGTAGTTTCTCAGACGCCAGCTGCACCTTGTCTGGGTGCTAATGAACTACAAGCCCCAGTAAACCCTGCGGGCGTTGTTCTGAAACTACAAGTCCCAGCAGCCACTGCGGTAATATTATCAGTAGAGCCCGGACAAAGCAGAAAGGAGATGTTCAGTGCAAATAATTACCATTTTATTAAAATATCGCAGACAGAGAATATAGTTATGGCGGATTACACACGCATGACGTCATCACTGCTGTGAAGGAGCCATTGGAGCACAGAATTTGGCGCAGTCATTGCAGTTTGTGGAATCGCTCACTTATTAATGCTTTATTTCCAATGTTGTCCGCCATGTCACAGACCAAGATAAACATGGGGGCGTCTGTCACACATTTGGAGTTTAACAGCATTTTTTTCTGCCACTAGTCATTAGCATAACGGCTCGGATGTATCAAAACTGGCGCTAAGTGGTAAAGTGTCCCTCGGCGACCAATCAGCTTCCACCTCATTCCTCAGGGGCGTTCTGGTTGCTATGGGCAACGCCTCCCCTCCGCACCAGTTGTGATACTTCTTCAGTGTCTGCTGCTAACACGACACGCCGTGCGCCATATTTATGTAAATAGTGGAGATGGAACAATACCTCTGCAGCGCCACCTATTGGCAGGCAGCATTCCTGCAGTGAATGTCAGACTCTTTATAGAAGCCTTATAACTCTAACCGGGCATTGTAAACCGAGCCGCACAGACCGCTGCTGCCGGGGTCCCATGTGTATCTTCACAATTTGGGTGTCAGGGCTTTATTCTACAGGGCTGTGAAAACATGTTGGGTCGGGGAGTGTGACCGCTCCCTGCTATCGGCTACCAGCTCTGAAAAGCGCGTCCACACTCCATGCTAATTCACAGAGGACCAATGTTGGGTTCAAAGAGGTTTTCAGAATCTCACAGTCCTGAACCTTAACCTCTTGTAAGGTGACGTCACGGCAGCGGGGTGCTTAACACAAAATTACGTAACTTTACGTCATGTGGATAGCGCGAGATCAGAAGAAATCCTGTGCCATCCAGCGACTCACATTGTTAACCGCTTGCATGCCACAATTTATGTAGATCGCGGCATGTAAAGGGTTCACAGAGGGAGTGCACTCCGTCTGTAACATCATCGGATCCCCACAACGTAATTGCGGAGGGCTGACGGGTTGCCATGGCAACAGGACGCCAGCTACAGGCATCCTGCTTAGCCATTGCCAATGATCGCTATCAGAAGCGATGAGGCATTGCAGGACAACAGTCCTGCAATGCGTTATCATAGCTGCTAAGGATCAGGTCCCCTTCAGGTTCATAAACAGTGTAAAAAAGCAAAGAAATAGTGAAAAAAATCTTTTAAAACAATTAACAAAGCCATTTTTTGCTCATCTTCCCCTGCTTGCATGAAAAAAATGAAAAAGATAAGAAAACCCCCACATATGTGGTATCATCACATGTCCATAAAGACCTGTACAATAATGTGAGCACACTAATTATCCTGCGCGGCAAGCACAGCAAAAAAAAGGAGGCAAAATGGTTATTTTATTCATTTTACCTCCCAAAAAGCACAATAAAAGCGATCAAAAGAGCCACATGTACCCCAACATGGTAAAAATAAAAACTAAAGCTCGTCACACAAAAAACAAGCCCTCACAGAGCTCCGTCCGTGGGAGAATACAAAACGTTATGAGAGTTTGAATTCAACAATGCAAAAATAATTATCATTTCCCTCCCCAAAAAAGGGGGTTTTATTGTGCAAAAGTAGAAAAAAAACCAAAAATTACAATAGTTTGGGTATCGTTGTAATCATACCGACCCGCAGAAAATTGTGCGAGATTTGTGCTTTGCGATGCTATGCAGGAAAAAAAAAATAGCTATCTTTTAGCAAACTTGGCCTTCGTGTCCAACGGGGCTCGCGGCAGCAGCGCCAGCCCATTGAAAGCAATGGGAGAATCTCTGCAATCCTTTGCCTGTGAAACACAGACAGATATTGCCCACTCCAGTGTGAAGCCGGCCTCAGCTTAACCAACCAGTTGTCAATGCGTGTTTTTCAACTGTCAATGAAAACATTTTTTTTTTTTCACGGAGAATGTAATTAGCCAAGTTGACTCAATACTGGGTGGTAACTAAGGGGTTAATTTAAACTACATTTTCTTTTTTTCTTGCCCTTCACATGAACTTGAAGATGTAATCATTCGATTGCTTGTATACTACACTGCACTACTTATGCATATGGGTACTGGTGCAATATGTCTCCACCGGATGTATGGGTGAAGACATGGGTTGGCCTGTGTCACTGACAGGGAACTCCCAGGGAATCCCCCCCCCCACATCGTAAATAACAGTGTTCTCATTTGCATCCCAATATATTTTTGGGTTCATTTAGATTTTTATTATATAAATATGGCAAAATGGTTTTCTTTTAAACGTTATTACCTTTTTATTTTTTGTAATAATTAATAAAACTTTTTTAAACTATTTTTTTTTTAGTCCCTATAGAGGACATCAACTTGCAATGGTTTAATCGCTCCTGCAGTATGATGTAATACCATAGCATTACGTTATACTGCGATCTGACAATCCGCAATGGCAGGCCTGGGGGCTTTCAAAAGATCACATCAATCGGGCATTTACATACCCCTGTCAGAATTGATGATTGCATTTAAAGGGTTAACAGCCATTGCAGGCGGGTGTCAGCTATAAGGAACAGCCATCACCTGCATTGTATGGCGTTGGATTGACCCCCGATCTCCCACAATAAAAAAAAACCTTGAACCTCTGGGACATAAACGTATGTCCTGGAGCCTTAAGGGGTTAAAACACATAAGCAATACCTCCCACCATGGTGCTGTTTTAGCCCAACAATTTTTCAAGATCTGAAAACCTTTTGGAGAGGGCAGCAAATGATTATAAATAACAAAAGTATACTCACCACTCTGATCTCCTGCCAGCCCAGCACCACCATTCCTGTTTTCCCCTCCAGCCAGTTCAGCACCGCCATTCTGTCCTCCCCTCCCACCAGGCATATATCCCTATTCCACACCGCCTCTATTCGAGCCAACCCAAATAACCAATCACCGTGAATGAGTTAATCCAAACAACCAATGAGGTTGTGAATGGTGTGGAGGTGGTATGAAATTTAGGTATACGCTCCCACCAGTCCAGCACCACCATTCCTGTCCTCCCCTGCCGCCAGACCAGCACCGCCGTTCTGTCCTCCCCTCCCGCCATTCCAGCACCGCCATTCCTGTCCTCCCCTCCTGCCAGTCCAGCACCGCCATTCCTGTCTTTCCCTCCTGCCTGTCCAGCACCGCCATTCCTGTCTTTTCCTCCTGCCTGTCCAGCACCGCCATTCCTGTCCTTCCCTACTGCCTGTCCAGCACCGCCATTCCTGTCCTCCCCTCCTGCCAGTCCAGCACCGCCATTCCTGTCCTCCCCTCCTGCCTGTCCAGCCCCACCATTCCTGTCTTCCCCTCCTGCCTGTCCAGCACCGCCATTCCTTTCCTTCCCTACTGCCTGTCCAGCACCGCCATTCCTGTCCTCCCCTCCAGCCAGTCCAGCACCGCCATTCCTGTCCTCCCCTCCAGCCAGTCCAGCACCGCCATTCCTGTCCTCCCCTCCTGCCAGTCCAGCGCCGCCATTCCTACCCTCTACACTGGCCTCTATTTACTTTGCCTGCAGTGGTGGCATATCGGGGTTCATATGCGTCAGGTAAAGCCTGGAATACCTTGAATTTGGTGAAAGTCATGGAATTCCTGGAAATGTCATGGAATTTTCTTGCCAAGAGTCCTATCGGTGCTTTTTTCACCCGTAGCACTGAGAGATTACTTTTTCTTGTATTTAAGTTAATTGACTGCAGTTCATACGCTAAAGATGGGAGGATGGTTGGGTGATCGACGGAATCGAAGAAGCTGGTTTGTCAAAATATTCCAAGTTGTTTTCTATCTTAGAGTAAAGTATGTTTTGTTTTTTTTTAAACTTTTGGCTTAATTTAAATCTGTTGTAGTGTTGGTATAGATTCTGCAATGTTTAGGTAACTACTAGAGATGAGCAAACGTACTCGTCCGAGCTTGATGCTCGTTCGAGTATTAGCGTGTTCGAGATGCTTGTTATACGAAACGAGCACCACGCGATGTTCGAGTTACTTTCACTTTCATCTCTGAGACGTTAGCGCGCTTTTCTGGCCAATAGAAAGACAGGGAAGGCATTACAACTTCCCCCTGCGACGTTCAAGCCCTATACCACCCCCCTGCAGTGAGTGGCTGGCGAGATCAGGTGTCACCCGAGTATATAAATCAGCCCCTCCCGCGGCTCGCCACAGATGCATTCTGACATAGTTCAGGGAAAGTGCTGTCTTGCTGGAGTTGCTATAGGCAGAGTGTTGGGAGTATTTTAGGCTTCAAGAACTCCAACGGTCCTTCTTAGGGCCACATCTAACCGTGTGCAGTAGTGTGGACGCTGCTTTTTGCAGTGTTGCACTTTTTTTTTTTTGTATATCGGCCGTGCAGAGCATTGCGCCCTGCAGTAATTATACATAGTCCAGGGCCAGTAGTGGTGAGGCAGGGACAGAAGACATATACAGTCTATATAGGCAGTGGGCCTTTCCAAAAACATTTGGGAAAAAAAATCTATTTGGGCTGCCTGTGACCGTCCTCAGTGTACTGGGTCTCTGCTGGGGGTAGTTGTCCTAATTCATATGCAGCCAGCTAAGTGTTACAGCAGGCTTGCGCAAAATTCTTTCCTGGCTCTGTGTTGCCTGTTACATCACCGCTGTATTCCTGTCCACAGTGAAACAGTCTGCAGTAATTTTACATAGTCCAGGGCAAGTAGTGGTGAGGCAGGGACAGAAGACATATTTAGTGTATATAGGCAGTGGGCCTTTCCAAATACATTTGGGAAAAAAAATCTATTTGGGCTGCCTGTGACCGTCCTCAGTGTACTGGGTCTCTGCTGGGGGTAGTTGTCCTAATTCATGCGCAGCCAGCTAAGTGTTACAGCAGGCTTGCACAAAATTCTTTCCTGGCTCTGTGTTCCCTGTTACATCACCGCTGTATTCCTGTCCACAGTGAAACAGTCTGCAGTAATTTTACATAGTGCAGGGCCAGTAGCGGTGAGGCAGGGACAGAAGACATATTTAGTGTATATAGGCAGTGGGCCTTTCCAAATACATTTGGGGAAAAAAATCTATTTGGGCTGCCTGTGACCGTCCTCAGTGTACTGGGTCTCTGCTGGGGGTAGTTATCCTAATTCATGCGCAGCCAGCTAAGTGTTACAGCAGGCTTGCACAAAATTCTTTCCTGGCTCTGTGTTCCCTGTTACATCACCGCTGTATTCCTGTCCACAGTGAAACAGTCTGCAGTAATTTTACATAGTGCAGGGCCAGTAGCGGTGAGGCAGGGACAGAAGACATATTTAGTGTATATAGGCAGTGGGCCTTTCCAAAAACATTTGGGGAAAAAAATCTATTTGGGCTGCCTGTGACCGTCCTCAGTGTACTGGGTCTCTGCTGGGGGTAGTTGTCCTAATTCATACGCAGCCAGCTAAGTGTTAAAGCAGGCTTGCGCAAAATTCTTTCCTGGCTCTGTGTTGCCTGTTACATCACCGTTGTATTCCTGTCCACAGTGAAACAGTCTGCAGTAATTTTACATAATCCAGGGCCAGTAGTGGTGAGGCAGGGACAGAAGACATATTTAGTGTATATAGGCAGTGGGCCTTTCCAAATACATTTGGGAAAAAAAATCTATTTGGGCTGCCTGTGACCGTCCTCAGTGTACTGGGTCTCTGCTGGGGGTAGTTGTCCTAATTCATACGCAGCCAGCTAAGTGTTACAGCAGGCTTGCACAAAATTCTTTCCTGGCTCTGTGTTCCCTGTTACATCACCGCTGTATTCCTGTCCACAGTGAAACAGTCTGCAGTAATTTTACATAGTCCAGGGCAAGTAGTGGTGAGGCAGGGACAGAAGACATATTTAGTGTATATAGGCAGTGGGCCTTTCCAAAAACATTTGGGAAAAAAAATCTATTTGGGCTGCCTGTGACCGTCCTCAGTGTACTGGGTCTCTGCAGGGGGTAGTTGTCCTAATTCATACGCAGCCAGCTAAGTGTTACAGCAGGCTTGCGCAAAATTCTTTCCTGGCTCTGCTGTGCGTTCCGTAAGCGAAGTCAGCCTCCAACCACAGGCCAATAAGCGGCACATTTAATTACAGCGTTTCTGCACTACTGGTAATACAGCATGCTGAGGGGTAGGGGTAGGCCTAGAGGACGTGGACGTAGGCGAGGACGCAGAGGCCCAAGTCAGGGTGTGGGCACAGGCCGAGCCAGTGCGGTGGCCAGGGGTAGAGGCAGGGCAAGACCGAATAATCCACCAACTGATTCCCAAAGCGCCCCCCTCGCGCCATGCCACCCTGCAGAGGCCAAGGTGCTCTAAGGTGTGGCAGTTTTTCACAGAGACGCCTGACGACCAACGAACAGTGGTGTGCAACCTTTGTCGCGCCAAGATCAGCTGGGGAGCCACCACCACCAGCATGCGCAGGCATATGAAGACCAAGCACCCCACAAGGTGGGACGAAGGCCGTTCACCGCCTCCGGTTTGCACCACTGCCTCTCCCCCTGTGCCCCAACCTGCCACTGAGATCCAACCCCCCTATGAGGACACAGGCACGAGTGCCTACCGGCCTGCACCCACACCCTCACCTCCGCTGTCCTCGGCCCCATCCAGCAATGTCTCTCAGCGCAGCGTCCAGACGTCACTAGCGCAACTGTTTGAGCGCAAGCACAAGTACGCCGCCACGCACCCGCACGCTCAAGCGTTAAACGTGCACACAGCCAAATTGATCAGCCTGGAGATGCTGCCGTATAGGCTTGTGGAAATGGAGGCTTTCAAAAGCATGATGGCGGCGGCGGCCCCGCGCTACTTGGTTCCCAGTCGCCACTACTTTTCCCGATGTGCCGTCGCAGCCCTGCACGACCATGTCTCCCGCAACATTGTATGCGCCCTCACCAACGCGGTTACTACCAAGGTCCACTTAACAATGGACACGTGGACAAGCACAGGCGGGCAGGGCCACTATATCTCCCTGACGGCACATTGGGTGAATTTAGTGGAGGCTGGGACAGAGTCAGAGCCTGGGACCGCTCACGTCCTACCCACCCCCAGAATTGCGGGCCCCAGCTCGGTGCTGGTATCTGCGGCGGTGTATGCTTCCTTCACTAAACCACCCTCCTCCTCCTCCTCCTCCAACGCAACCTCTGTCTCGCAATCAAGATGTGTCAGCAGCAGCAGCACGTCGCCAGCAGTCGGTGTCGCGCGGCGTGGCAGCACAGCGGTGGGCAAGTGCCAGCAGGCCGTGCTGAAACTACTCAGCTTAGGAGAGAAGAGACACATGGCCCACGAACTGCTGCAGGGTCTGACAGAGCAGACCGACCGCTGGCTTTCGCCGCTGAGCCTCCAACCGGGCATGGTCGTGTGTGACAACGGCCGTAACCTGGTGGCGGCTCTGCAGCTCGGCAGCCTCACGCACGTGCCATGCCTGGCCCACGTCTTTAATTTGGTGGTTCAGCGGTTTCTGAAAAGCTACCCATGCTTGTCATACCTGCTCGGAAAGGTGCGCCAGGTCAGCGCACATTTCCCCAAGTCCAACACGGATGCTGCCACCCTGCGGACCCTGCAACATTGGTTTAATCTGCCAGTGCACCGTCTGCTGTGCGACATGCCCACACGGTGGAACTCTACGCTCCACATATTGGCCAGGCTCTATGAGCAGCGTTGAGATATAGTGGAATACCAACTCCAACATGGGCGGCGTAGTGGGAGTCAGCCTCCTCAATTCTTTACAGAAGAGTGGGCCTGGTTGGCAGACATCTGCCAGGTCCTTGGAAACTTTGAGGAGTCTACCCAGATGGTGAGCGGCGATGATGCAATCATTAGCGTCACCATTCCTCTGCTATGCCTCTTGAGAAGTTCCCTGCAAAGCATAAAGGCAGACGCTTTGCGCTCGGAAACGGAGGCAGGGGAAGACAGTATGTCGCTGGATAGTCAGAACACCCTCATGTCTATATCTCAGCGCATTTTGGAGGAGAAGGAGGAGGGGAGGAGCATGAGGAGGAGGGGAAGAGACAGCTTGGCCCACTGCTGAGGGTACCCATGCTGCTTGCCTGTCATCCTTTCAGCGTGTATGGCCAAAGGAGGAGGATCCTGAAAGTGATCTTCCTAGTGAGGACAGCCATGTGTTGCGTACAGGTACCCTGGCACACATGGCGGACTTCATGTTAAGATGCCTTTCTCGTGACCCTCGCGTTACACGCATTCTGGCCACTACAGATTACTGGGTGTACACACTGCTCGACCCACGGTATAAGGAGAACCTTTCCACTCTCATACCCGAAAAGGTAAGGGGTTCGAGAGTGATGCTATACCACAGGACCCTGGTGGACAAACTGATGGTAAAATTCCCATCCGACAGCGCTAGTGGCAGAAGGCGCAGTTCCGAGGGCCAGGTAGCAGGGGAGGCGCGGAGATCAGGCAGCATGTACAGCGCAGGAAGGGGAACACTCTCCAAGGCCTTTGCCAGCTTTATGGCTCCCCAGCAAGACTGTGTCACCGCTCCCCAGTCAAGGCTGAGTCGGCAGGAGCACTGTAAAAGGATGGTGAGGGAGTACGTAGCCGATCGCACGACCATCCTCCATGACGCCTCTGCTCCCTACAACTACTGGGTGTCGAAGCTGGACACGTGGCCTGAACTCGCGCTGTATCCCCTGGAGGTGCTTGCTTGCCCTGCGGCTAGCGTCGTGTCAGACAGTGTTTAGTGCGGCTGGGGGAATCATCACAGATAAGCGTAGCCGCCTGTCAACTGACAGTGCCGACAGGCTTACACTCATAAAGATGAACAAAGCCTGTATTTCCCCAGACTTCTCTTCTCCACCAGCGGACAGAAGCGGTACCTAAACAATATGTAGGCTGCACCCACGGATGAAAGCATCGTTCTCTATCACCATAAAAAACAGGGACCTTTTAGCTTCATCAATCTGTGTATTATATTCATCCTCCTCCTCCTGCTCCTCCTCCTGAAACCTCACGTAATCACACCGAAAGGGCAATTTTTCTTAGGCCCACAAGGCTCAGTCATATTACTTTTGTAAACAATGTTTATACGTTTCAATTCTCATTAAAGCGTTGAAACTTGCACCTGAACCAATTTTTATTTTAACTGGGCTGCCTCCAGGCGTAGTTACAAATTAAAGGGGTTGTCTCGAGGCAGCAAGTGGGGTTATACACTCCTGTATGGCCATATTAATGCACTTTGTAATGTACATCGTGCATTAAATATGAGCCATACAGAAGTTATTCACTTACCTGCTCTGTTGCTGGCGTACCCGTCTCCATGGCTCTGTCTAATTCTGATGTCTTCTGGCGTTTTTAGACGCGCTTGCGCAGTCCGAGCTTCTGCCTGGTGAATGGGGCCGCTCGTGCCGGAGAGCTGGTCACCGCGTCATCGTAGCTCCGCCCCGTCACGTGTGCCGATTCCAGCCAATCAGGAGGCTGGAATCGGCAATGGACCGCACAGAGCCCATGGTGCACCATGGGAGAAGACCGCAGTGCATCCCGGGGAAAGGACCAGCGGTCATCTTAGGTAGAAGATTTTTATAACTTCATATTTCGTCAGATCGGTGAGTAGCAAGCGGTTTAAAAACCGCTTTAAATTGCTATTTTATGCCAGGGGGGTGACAGGGTAATGGGCTAATGTAAAATTTTGATGTTTGCCTCGGGACAACCCCTTTAACCACAGTAACCAAAGCAATTAATGGGTTTCACCTGCCCTCTCGGTTGGGCATGGGCAATTTTTCTCAGGTACATTAGTACTGTTGGTACACCAATTTTTTGGGGTCCTCGCCTACAGTGTAATCCTAGTAATTTTTAAGGGCTTCGCCTGCACTTATGGTACAGCAAGGTGTGTGTGGTTGGCCTACACTTTTGCTACATAAATGTAACTGGGGCCTTGTCTATACTGCAACTACTTAAATGTGAAAGAGACTGTTATCTCCCTAAACTGCTGCAACGGGAATGTTACTGTGGCCTGTCTTGACTGCTACTACTACTGAAATGGAACTAATACTGTGCTCCCCCTATACTGCTGCTTCAGAATTGTTACTGGGGCCTGTTTTGACTGCTACTACTACTGAAATGGAACTAAGACTGTGCTCCCCCTATACTGCTGCTTCGGAATTGTTACTGGGACATGTTTTGACTGCTACTATTACTGAAATGGAACTAAGACTGTGCTCCCCCTATACTGCTGCTTCGGAATTGTTACTGGGGCCTGTCTTGACTGCTACTACTACTGAAATGGAACTAATACTGTGCTCTCCCTATACTGCTGCTAGTGATATGTTACTGGGGCCTGTCTTCAGTGCTACGATTACTGAAATGGAACTAAGACTGCGCTCCCCCTATACTGCTGCTTCGGAATTGCTACTGTGGCCTGTCTTGACTGCTACTATTACTGAAATGGAACTAAGACTGTGCTCCCCCTATACTGCTGCTTTGGAATTGTTACTGTGGCCTGTCTTGAGTGCTACTATTACTGAAATGGAACTAAGACTGCGCTCCCGCTATACTGCTGCTTCGGAATTGTTACTGCGGCCTGTCTTGACTGCTACTATTACTGAAATGGAACTAAGACTGTGCTCCCCCTATACTGCTGCTTCGGAATTGTTACTGGGGCCTGTCTGGACTGCTACTACTACTGAAATGGAACTAATAGTGTGCTCCCCCTATAATGCTGCTAGTGATATGTTACTGGGGCCTGTCCCTAATGCTACCGCTGAAATGTTACTAATTCTGGGCTCTGCCTATACCTCTGCTAATGCTATGTCACTGGGCTGTGGATACGGAGGCTTCCCAAAGACATGATGGCGGTGAGGCCATTTCCGACCAACCCGGTTACAGTTAAGGTACATATAACCACGGACACGTGGAGAGGACATGTAGTGCCGCAAAAAACATCCCCCTCCTCCTCTAACAATGAAAACATTCTTGGCAAATACCTTTGCATTGGTCCATCTGGTGGCAGTCCAAGAATTTCACCTTTAACGACACAAAAAGAGAGCCCCCGCACCATCCCCCCCACCACGGCCTACTTAATCCTGGCCACATTCCGAAAACCAATTAAGTAAAACCGCGTTACTAGGTCTGCAGTCGCCACCACATTCCCACCAACGCAGTTACTGTTAAGGTACATATTACCAGTCTGACTGGGGCATGCACTGTGGGCCGAAGCCCACCTGTATTGTGTCTGACGTTAGCTCTGCTGTCCAGGGCACTGCAATGGGATTTGTTTATGTACCGCCGGTGGGTTCCAGGGAGCCACCCATGCTTTGGGTCCACACGGACTTCACATTAGGGATGTGTACCTGCCTGTGTTTATGTATTAAAAACCCCGGTCAGACTGGGGCATGCAGTGTGGGCCGAAGCCCACCTGCATTTAATCTGACGTTACCTCAGCTGTGCTGGGCAATGCAATGGGATATATTTATGTAATGCCGGTGGCTTCCTGGGACCCACCCATGCTGTCGGTCCACACGGAGTTGTACCTGCCTGTGTCTACTTATAAAGAACCCCAGTCTGACTGGGGCATGCAGTGTGGGCCAAAGCCCAGCTGTATTTAATCTGACATTAGCTCTACTATCCGGGGCACTGCATTGGGACAAACTACAGGATCAATACAGCGCTAATGAGACGTGCACAGCAACGCTAGCATTGGAGTCCGCTGTAGGCACGCGATTGCTGAGGGTTTGTGCAGAGGCCTATGTCCTGGGTGCAGTGAAAGTCCGCTTCTAGCCTAGGATTGCTGAATCTGTGGGCCGAGGCCTATGCCGTGGGCGTGGTGCAAGTCTGCCATGTTTGGCCGCTCAGATCAATTTTTTGTTCATGTCTTGGGTTTCCTAGGACCCACCTATGCTGTTGGTGCAAACTTAGTTCCCATTGCGGTGTTTGACCTGTCTGGCACAAAGGCAATGACTGACTTGGGTAGGGGGCAGAGCGCTGACGGCTTTCCCCTTGCAGTGTGGATTGAGCTATGCGACACCTTGACAGAATGAATACTGTGTGGCACATGGATTCCCCATTGCTATGCCCACGTTTGCAGCTCCTGACGGAGGTGGCACAGGATTGGAGTTCTCATTGCTTCTGTACAGCATTGTGGGCTATCGCCCCGCCCCTTTTAAAGAGGGTCGCTGCCTGGCCCTGCCAACCCTCTGCAGTGTGTGCCTCCGGTTCCTCCTCATGGCAGACGCACTTATATATAGACATGAGGGTGGTGTGGCTATGAGGCCAGCGTGTGGCATGAGGGCAGCTGAAGGCTGCGCAGGGACATTTTGGTGTGCGCTGTGGACACTGGGTCGTGCGGGGGGGGGGGGGGGGGGGTTGGGCATGTAACCCAGGAGAAGTGGCAGCGGAGTGTCATGCAGGCAGTGATTGTGCTTTGTTGGAGGTAGTGTGGTGCTTAGCTAAGGTGTGCCTTGCTAATGAGGGTTTTTCAGAAGTAAAATTGTTGGGGGGGGGGGCACTCTTGCCACTATTGTGGCTTAATAGTGGGACCTGGGAACTTGAGATGCAGCCCAACACGTAGCCCCTCGCCTGCCCTATCCGTTTCTGTGTCGTTCCCATTACTTTCTTGAATTTCCCAGATTTTCACAAATGAAAACCTTAGTGAGCATTGGCAATATACAAAAATGCTCGAGTCGCCCATTGACTTCAATGGGGTTCATTACTCGAATCGAACCCTCGAGCATCACGGGAAGTTCGACTCGTGTAACGAGCACCCGTTACCAATCGCTGTGCTGCGATTGGTGGTTATATATTATACTGCTGAGGTAACATGAAAGCTGTGCTGCGATTGGTGGTTATATATTATACTGCTGAGGTAACATGAAAGCTGTGCTGTGATTGGTTGTTATATATTATTCTGCTGAGGTAACATGAAAGCTGTGCTGTGATTGGTGGTTATATATTATACCGCTGAGGTAACATGAAAGCTGCGCTGTGATTGGTGGTTATATATTATACTGCTGAGGTAACATGAAAGCTGTGCTGCGATTGGTGGTTATATATTATACTGCTGAGGTTACATAAAAGCTGTGCTGCGATTGGTGGTTATATATTATACTGCTGAGGTAACATGAAAGCTGTGCTGTGATTGGTTGTTATATATTATTCTGCTGAGGTAACATGAAAGCTGTGCTGTGATTGGTGGTTATATATTATACCGCTGAGGTAACATGAAAGCTGCGCTGTGATTGGTGGTTATATATTATACTGCTGAGGTAACATGAAAGCTGTGCTGCGATTGGTGGTTATATATTATACTGCTGAGGTTACATAAAAGCTGTGCTTGGTTGTTATATATTATTCTGCTGAGGTAACATGAAAGCTGTGCTATGATTGGTTGTTATATATTATAAAGCTGAGGTAACGAAACCTGTGCTGTGATTGGTTGTTATATATTATAAAGCTGAGGTAACATGAAAGCTGCGCAGTGATTGGTTGTTATATATTATACCGCTGAGGTAACATGAAAGCTGCGCTGTGATTGGTTGTTGTATATTATTCTGCTGAGGTAACAAAAGCTGCGCTGTGATTTGTTGCTACAGGCAACAGCTTTTAATCCTCTTAAGGCTGAGGTAAAATGAAAGCTACTTATATCTAAAACATAAAATCTGTTTGTTTGTGTCATATACAAAGCCCCAGTTCTGGTCCGTTTTGAGTAAAATTGTGCAATTTTTGTTGCCAGTAACAACCAATCATAGCTCAGCTTTCATTTATTATTCTACTTAGGTAACATGAAAGCTGGACCGTAATTTGTTGCTACATATTATACTGCTGAGATAAAATAAAAGCTGTGCTGTGATTGGTTGTTTATTAGAGATGAGCGAGTATACTTGATAGGGCAAACAACTCGATCGAGTAGTGCCTTATTCAAGTACCTGCCCACTCGTCTCTAAAGATTCAGGTGCCGACAGGGGGCGGGGAGTGGCGGGGGGGAGGAACAGAGGGAAGATCTCCCCCCCCCCGCAACTCACCTGTGTCGGCAGCCGAATCTTTAGAGAAGGCACTACTCGCTCGAGTAATTGTCCTTAGCGAGTATACTCGCTCATCTCTATTGTTTATATATTATACCGCTGAGGTAACATGAAAGCTGTGCTGTGATTTGTTGCTATGGGCAAATGTTTTCAATCCTCGGTTGCTCCATGTATTCCTGTCTGGGGACATATTTCCTGGAACACAAATGTCCAGCGCTCAGTCTGACTCTTCTGGTGGGACATACTTGTTGGAAACAACCAGGAATACTGAATCAAGTGCGTAGACTTCATTGGTGAAAGCTAATTTAGGGGTTGCTACATTAACATTCAAGGAAAGGCAAGAATATGCAAATAAGGTGCCAAGACCACAACAGTTCAAATTTTTTTTTTTTTTTTTTTTTAGCCTATAACCTGCTCCGGGTTGACATCATACTGTGTACAGAATGTCATGTCAGCCGGTTGTACAGTTTGTGCGCGACGCTCCAACAGACAGACATTGACAAATATATAGAAGATGTACTATTTTATGCTGTGACCTATGGCCTCAGGTCCACAGCCGGGTCGGATTCCATGTGCAAGAACACTGTGTACCCGTGTGGGCAGGCAGCGGCCTCCTCTCTTCATCCGGTACATCTGTTATGCATATGGTCCACATGGCTCACCGTCTAGCATGCACAGTACAGATGATTATTATTATTTTTTTTTTAATCTCCTGCTTTACCACAAGATCCGCAGCCTGGCAGCAGGTTGTGTTCAATAGAAGCTGTTCTGGTCACGTGATCCGCATTGCTCTGCCGACCAGATCCTGGACATTCATTTACAGGCTGCCCAGACATCGCTTCAGAGGTGAGTAGAGCTGTGAGTGTACTAAGGTATACCAGCTCTACCTCTCTAATTATATACAGCAGTGCTCCAGGTTATACAAGCATGATCCATATCACTATATAGAGGGGGATATACAGCTACTGTACATAATATGTACCAGGCTTGTGTAACCTGGAGAGCTCCTGTATATCTATATATGTACAGCCTGTCAATAGTGATATACATCATGATCTGCCCCAGTTTATAGCAGCATGGTTGATATCTCTGCATACATCACTTTATACAGAAAATACCCAGTTTTGGGTAGTTTCACTCTGCCAGAAAGGAGAGTCAGTTGGCTCTTGAATGGGGAAAGGGGTAGAGAAACATGTGAGCTACGAACAAAGACCAGACAGCGAGCACCTGGGACCTTAACCCCTTAGTGACCAGCCCATAGTGTTTTTTGTGTCTTGCTCAAGTGGGCTTTATTCTCTAAGGACGTAAAGCCATGTGTCCTGCAAGGAATAAAACCACATGGTCTATCGCCGTGACAGCTCTGTGCTGTCGGTGCGCGCAGGTATCCAATGAATAACGCCAATCGCAATAAAGTGAAAAAAAAAATAAAGATTCAGCTGCCCTAATGGATCAGATCCATCAGGGCAGCTAAAATTACTCACGCGCCTTCTCCGAGGTGTCCTGTGGTGAAGGGGGCCTCCAGGACCTGTCGCCGCTCTTCTGCACACGTACGCCAGACGAATAATGTCATGTGCAGAAGGTCGGGAGCCCTGCAAATTTTAAATCTCCTGGCTCCTGAAGGTAGCCGGGAACAAGGAGAGGTTACCGGTTACGGCGGTAACCGATCCTTGGGGCAGTGATCACTACCATCCATTGGATAGCGGCGATCCTGAAAAAGTTTTTTTTTTTTAAACTTTAAGAAGTACAGCTTTTCACCTCCCCTCATGGATCGTATCCATGAGGGGAGGTGAAAATACTCACCCCGGGCCCTCCGCGATGTCCCGGTCTTTGGGGACCTGAAGTCCCCTTCTGCGCATGCGCACCCGCTGTCAATCATCGGGTGCATGCACAGAGGGGCTCAGGCCCCGGGAAATGCAAAATCCCTCTGCTCCTGGCTCCCATGTGTAGCCAGGAGCAGAGGGATGTCACCAAGGACATGATCACTGTTATCCAAGGTAAAAAATAAATTAAAAAAAAAAAATCATATCCGTGAGGGAGGATGAAAGTACGTACATAGGGCCCCCCGATTTATCCGTGGACCTTACCCCAGCTTCTGTGCACACGCCCATCGCCAAAATGGCGGACGCATGCACAAAAGCTATGGATTGCCAGAATAATTTAAATTCTCACTGCTCCTGGCTACAAAACAGAGCCAAGAGCCTGGAGATTTCACAGGGAGCCACGGTGAGCGGTTCTTGCTCACGTATTCGCAGTTATCCAATGGAAAATTTTTTTAAAAAAATTTTAAAAAAAATTGAAGTTTCATCTCCCCTCACCGATGCGATCAGTGACATGAGATGAAACTTTACAGGAGGCCTTTATATTTGAACCCTGACGCGATCCTCTTCCGTGAGCCTTCCAGGATTCGGGGAGCCCAGGAAACTTAAAATCTCCTTGCTCACAGCTACCGGAGCAGTGACCGGTAGCCTCATTGAGCGGTCCCCGGTCACGTAAAAAAGGAGAGATGTAACATAGGTCAGTCTCACATGACCGGATAGGAATTACGGATTCCGCATGCATCTGATCCGCGGTGATACACAGATCAAATCGCATTAGATTACACAATTCCACTCACATTAGCGGGTTGGAATTGTGTAATCCACTCGCAGAAAAGAGAACGCAGCAGGTTCTATTTTACTGCGGATATCCACAACATAGAGCCCATTGTGCTCCATGGTCACGGATATACCCGCAGCCCATACGCGACTACATTGTGTACGGGCTGCGGGTACCCACGTCATCGCTAAGCCACGTTGCGGGAAACACAAAAAAAAGGGGTACTGCGCATGACTGCCTGTGTGAGTAGGCAGTTATGCGCAGTACATTATGTGGCCGTACACACAGGGTCACAGCTGGGATCCGCAAGCGGATTCCACCTACGGCTGCGTGAGCCCAGTGTTATTCAGACCGCTACCTGTAGTATGTAATTTACAAGAAGCCCCGGGAACGCTCGCCTTCCTGCAGTTCCAGGAGCAGCTTGCCGAGCGCCTTCTGTGCGAGACCACCGCACCTCAGCAAATTTACGAAGACTCATCGAGCGCCGCTTTTTACACCCCATACCCACTACTGAGGTCAAAAGAATACCCCCCCAAAAAAGATGCTTTGCTTAGATCTATTCAAAAATTGTAGAGTTAAAATACGCAGTACACCCCTAGATGAACGCGTTAAGGAGTCTAGTTTTCAAAATTGAGTCATTTGTGGGGGTTCTCTACAGTTTTGGCCACTCAAGAGTTCTACAAATGTGCTATGGGGAATAAAAAGCCTTCAAGCAAAATTTATGCTCTAAAAGCCACCGACTACTCTTTATTTTGGGCCCCGTTGTGCATCCAAACATAAGATTGGGGCCACAATGGGTATATTTCTGAAACAGGACAAACAGGTGGATCCATTTTGGGGTGCAAGTCTTCATTCATAGGTGTGCTGTACAAAAAAAAAAAAAAAAAAAGCTGTTTTTAAAATGACACAATTTTTTCCTTTCACTTTGCTTGAATTCATTTAAAAACTGTGGGGTCAAAATATACAGTGCACCCCCTAGATAAATTCATTAAGCGGGGGGGTCTAGTTTTCAAAATGGGGTCATTTGTGGGGGTTTTCTATGGTTTTGGTCGCTCAAGATCAATGGAAGCCGGCCATGTGGAATCCACACTAAAATAGAGCATGCTGCGTTGTTTTTCTCTGCGAGAAGGGAGGGTCAGGCAGTTTAACAAGCTTCCCCCCCATGGGATCGGCTGTGCGGCGTGTTGTGGCTGTTGCCCGTGGGAGTCAGCTGTAAGAAACAGGTAACACTCGTGATGTATGGAGGGAGACACTATGGGGCCGTCGCTAAGGGGGTTAAACGCGTTAAACTTAACTCATCCCGCAAAAAAACAAGCCCTCATAGGAGGTATGAGGATGGAAATTTAAAAAAAATAAAATAAAAAAAAAATAAATAAAACTATGCTGATGGGGGAAGGACCAATGCATCTACAGCGCCACCTATTAGAAGGCAGCATTCCTGCAAGTCCATGTCTGACATTTTAACATGATTATAAGCCCAAACCAGAAGGATAAGACCACCAAGTACAGACAGACTGTCGATTTATCCCTTTTGGAAAGCAGGAATAAAAAGAAAAAAAAAAAAATTTACATGGGCGAGTGCGCTAGCTGGCTCACCAGCAGGAGATATCCCTGCGGACGTGAGATGGTTTTGTGCTAAAACTGCCTCGCATCACTTCTGGGAGGTCGCAATCCTCCGGAATGGCTGACAGCCAAGGCAGAGGATCGCGGAGAGATTCCCATGGTTTTCAATAAGAAAACTCATGTCGCACTCACGTGCATCTAGCAGGTGGTGCAATGCTTTGCTAGCCCCATTAAAAACAATGGGCGATGCAAGAACACTCCCAAAAATAGAACATGCCGCAGTTTATTTCCCGCACAATGGCGTGATGTGATCCATTCAAGAGAATGGGGTTCATATTTGAGAGATTTGAGGGCCTCACAGCACACAAATCTTACGGTATTTTCCTCGCATATCCAGGTGATTCCGACATTGTTTTTTGCGCCACATATTGTACTTCATTTAGGTGGTAAAAAGTGACCAATAGGATTTGTGAATATTTATAAGTAGCGCCAACATTGGGAAAATTTTGAAAAAAAGTTGACATCCAATCATTGAGGAGAAATGAAGCCTTCAACCTTTTAAACTTTTTTTTTAAACTTTAATGCGATTGCAGTTATCAGTAATATAGCAGTGATCTTGCGCCCCCCCCCCCCCTCCCCTTTAAGGCAAGGTGGGTTGGGGAGGTAATAACACACTAGCACCATATTGATGTGTGATAGTATTTTGTCCCAGGTTACTGGCCCGAGTGCACCAACTTCAAGGCCTGGAATCTGCTCAGATACTGCCAGCTGAGGACGGCCAACAGCACGGCACATGGCAGATAAATGGGGGAGAAACTATGATGGGACACCAGGGGGCCGTCGGACAGACACAACGTCTGGATGGTGAAGACAATGTTCTGTGTGCGTCCAGCAGAGGGGTCCGATGCGGGGATCTTCTGGTTGATCTGAGGGGAATACAAAAAGACAAATATAGAAGACTTAAGGGAAGCTTAATATGTAAACTACATGGAAGCGGTTTATGGTCTACCCTTGGGTTGACCACATAACTAGGTCTCCACTTCAGCCTTGTACTATAACCTAAACATTGCTTTATGCACATCTGTTGTACAGCTTTACATTTAGACAGGAAACTTAAATCTAATGGTTTTATTTAGTTTTCATTTTCTTTTTTTAAAAATTCTTCAAGGAATGAATATTAACTGTAGTGTTCAGGCCAAAACCAGAGGATCCAGTACTTCACCTAGAACGTACACTAAATGGTCACTCTTAGGAGACACCCATCAAGCAGAACGTTAGGTCTCCTTTGGCTTTTAGAACCACAGCAACTTTGCTACTTGCAGATGGATGCCACAAAAGAGGACCCAGGGTATACCAAGAAAAGCTTGAGCTGTAGACACTAGACAGGTTCAAGGACTGCTTCTTTAATAGGTTTACATCTGAACTGCGGTAGTTGGGAACTGGATAAGAAAGTTAATGCAGATAAGATGGAGGATGACATTAAATGGAGGGCAGAAGTATGCCTAATTAAAGGCAATGGAATGAGACAGCAGTTTGTATGGAGAAGAGTTTAATACGCTTACATAAAAAGTTTAGTTTTTCTTATATTTGCAGCAACATGGCTACACTGGAGCTTATTTTTTGCAAGCCTGTATTTAAAATGCTACCATTAAAAAAAATATATATATTTTCTAAAAGCAAACATGTAATGGGGGAACAAAAACTAAACACATGTTCATCATTTTGGGATGTGGGGTGTGTTTTTACTGCAGTTATGCTGCAGTAAACATGACAGATTATTTTGTCAGTCAGTAAGATTACAGCAATACAAAATTGATAAGGAAAAAAAAATGTATGGAGTTGTACTTTGAAAACTATCCCATAATTACACTCAGTTTCAGCCTTCTGGACACATCCCAGTTTCAGTTCTGACAAGTGACACTTGATGGATAAGTAAAAGCAATCCCCCATTACTGCCACAAGTGATAGAGAGTATTTTTTTCATGACATGTTGTGCTTTATATATTACTAACTACATCCTGGTCAAGAGTTTTGTTTTTTTATTTAAAAATCCTACATTTGAAAATCTTTAAAATTAGCAATTTTCAAGTTTGAATTTTATAACTTGTAAGACAGATATCACACAAAATAGTTATTAAACAACATTCACCAGATGTCCACTCTACACTGGCATCATTTTATTTTTTTGGAAATCAGCTTTAAAAAAAAAAACTTTGAATATTTTTCTTCAAAATGTTACTTCTCTACTGCTGAAGGACTAATTTAGCTCTAGAAGTGACAGATCTATTAGACATCCTTATAGAACACCCCATTTTAAAAATGGTTTTCAAAACCGAAATTAAAGCAAAATGTAGAAGAAAAAAATGTAAAAGTCAACGACTTGCATCCATGAAGGTAGCCTAGCCTATTACTGTCAGTGAAGTAGGACTACTGTAGGCCATTATACATTGCCATAATTTGGCCTCCGGCTGCCATGGGCATACTAGGATCAGATTGTGGGGGGGTTGCTGATGCAATGAAGGAAGGAGCCCCCTCCATCTCCAGATGCCATAAATGCAGCGGTTTGCATTGACAGCAACATTAGTTACAGCCAACTCCCATTGAGGACACTATGGAATCAGCTTGCGAATCACAGTGCAAGTTCCATTTATGTATGGGGGTTCACCCAAGACCTTGGTGGCTGTGATGTACATGCATGTCCGATGTTGCCATAGGGTTACAAAAAATTAAAAAGTTTCCTTTCTGCTGCCATCTTGTGACACCTATAACTTTACCATTCAGTCCATCCTGATAGCACACATGGAGGTTGTCCTCTTCCTGTCCCAGCAAGGTCAGAGTTCAAAAGGCCACCATCTACACCATTCTTCAGTGTTCTTCCTTCCTCATCGGATACAGAGGAGCGCCTCCATAGAGTACTGGAGGAAGGACGAAAAAGATCGCTTACCAAGCGATAAAGAGCGTGGTTCAGAGCCCGCTCAGCAAGTGGTGACTGTTGTCGAATCACCAGCCCATCTTCATATGCGTCGGCATCACTGCGTATGACATTGTGAGCAATGCGGCGCGGCTGGCACATGGGTGCTGGATGAGGACAACGTCAGACGTATGCTCTGGCAGCATCAGCCCTGGCAAATGTAAAAAAAAGGTGGTGGTTTTGAAACCCTACAAGCTTGCCCTGTGGGATTGCAGCTCTGTGTACATCTCTAACACTATGGACAACATGGAAGGGGATAGGGGAACCCACAAACTGGAGTAGTTCACTTGGACATAAAAGCTCATCGACGGGCTGTGTTTTGTACAATAGCTTCTCCTGTTATTGCAGGATGAAACCTCAAAACTAAAGCCTGAAAAAAAATTGAATAAAGTGTGCATCATGTATTAAAACAACATTATATGATAATGCAAAGAAGGGAATCTATACCGACTGTATGGCAAAGATAGTCAGGGAGGAGCAAAAAAATCCTTAATGGATAGTGTCCGCCAAATAGTCAGGGAGGAGGGCCAAGCATTAAAAGTGGAACCAGTCTCCCAGCCCCAGCCTGGTCCCCCTAGGCCAGCAAAAAGACCCCGTACTCAGGGTTACATCCTCCACATCTGAACTATCCGAGTTAGAGTTTGCGGAGGGGGAACTTTCCAAGTTAACAGCCCTCTAATATATCGATGACCTCTAATAAATGACTAAATTTTTTTTTCTAAAACAGAATATTGAGGAATTGCAACAAGCAGCTTGGAATACTATGAAGGTGGACGACCAGCAACCACGTTCTGTTCAGGACAAAATGTTCAGGGGTGCTAAAAGGTCACATCGTAAAATAGTTTCCATGAATGAGCCCCTAAAAACACCTTGTGACAGACAAATGGGAAAATACTGCAAAAAGGCTAGCTATCTCCCGAGAAGTTAAAGATGGACTCCTGTTCACCCCAAAGTTTTGTATCTTCTGGTGTAAAGTGCCCAAAAGTTGACATCCAAGTGGCCAAAGTCATTAAAAAGACCTCCCTGCCATTTGGAGGATTCTTTCCAGCAAAAAGATTCCACGGCTAAGGCAGCATATTTTCTCCTTTAAAAAAAAAAAAAATATTGTGGGAGTGTACATCTAGTCTGGTGGAGACAAATATAGCGGCCACCTCCGTTGCACACACCTATGTACCTGTGGCTCTTGAAACTAGAAACTCCTCTAAAACAGAGAACCTGCAGGGAGGAAATAAAGAGTACCATTGCTCAAAATGGCTACCGGATTCCTGGTATATGCCTCAGCAGAATCTGTGCGCTTCTCTGCCAAAAACGCGGTACTGGGAAACTCTGCAAGGCGGAGGGACATGGCCTCCAAGAATTATATTATGTTCCATCCCTTTCCAGGGGAAGTATTTGTTTGGGCCAGAGCTTGATAAAATCCTGGAAAAGCAGGGAATAAGACGACATGGTTTCCAACAGATTTCCTTCCTAAAAAGAATCCTTCCTTTCAGGAGGTTCAGACATGCCAGGGATAAAGAAAGGGACAGTCTGGCACGCCTCCATCCTAGTGGGCAATAGCAATCAACGAGGTGCCAAAAAAGTCAATCACTCCCAGTACACACTCATCCAATAATGTGGAGAGCGCCAATGGGGATTCCGATAAGGTATCGGATAATATGCAGAAAAGGAAACAATGGTCAAACTATGAAGATACCCCAGTGCTCCAGGTGATAGAACAATCAGAATTACAGTGAAGTACTTACTTCACAGGGGTGTCTCAGATGAGAACACCCCTATATCTATGAAGATTCTCAACTACCTTAAAGACCACAAATTTCCAAGACGGAATCCAATAAGGTGCAGGTAAAAGTGGATACTAAATACTATTTATTGTATTACAGGACAGAAAAGAAAAAAAACAAAAAGAAAACACAATAGTGCCTAGGCCTACAAAGGACCATCGCAATAAGCATAAAATATTCAGGGCAACAAGTAATCTGTCCGAATATGTAGACAAGCAATTGCAAAGATTCGTCAAGTCCCTACCTGCTTATCTTAGGGACACCAAATATCTATTATCCTACCAGAGGATATATCCTGGGAGAAATCCTATTTCTGGGTTAAGCAGAATCAAACAGGTGGGAAATTGAAGTGCCGTGAATAAAACTTTCTGGGTTAGCCTTGATGCAAGTTCATTATATTTGAATATCCCGCATGACAAATGGATACAAGCTGTTAAATATTTTCTGGACCTGAACCCATTGATGCCCGAACGCAAGAGAGCTTTTATATTGGAGGCCATTACTTTTATTCTGAAAAACAACTTTCACTTCAAGCCGCTAGCTAAATAACTGATCTATATATCACAGCCACAGAGGCTGTATCACATCTCTTGTTAAAAACTCTATCCTGAGGAAACAGTCTGTACTTATTAGGCTGTAGAAACGCGTTGGTGGAGGAAGGGGAACCAGGAAATGAGACTTAGTTTCTAGCAATAAGAGTGGAGCTAGTGGTAGATAGTAAAATACTGAAAAATCATGCCAGGGCTTATTTTAGGGTAGGTCTCATTTTAGGGAAAAAGATAAAAAGATAAGCCATATATCAGACAGATGTGAGAAAGTAATAGTTATTCCAGTAGTGAGAGCTTAGTGAGAGTCACCCAGTCTGACACTATAGCAACAGTGTGTGCTGGCCCAATAAATTGACTGCCAAGCTCAGCTCCAAACTGGGTGTGCGCCTGTGGAATTATTGGCACTTACTACATCTGTGACTGTATTGGCTGGTGTAATAACGGCAGTCACTCTTTAGACACTGGGCTGGGCTGGTATGTGAAGTATGCCTTTACAACAACATCACAGCTCCAAGTGAAACCAGTGATAGGCGGGTTATATACATCGTCTGGCCGAATACAGATGGTAAAAGGTGTTGGCTCATAATCTGACACTAGTATTAACTAAAGTAAGAGTTTATATGATAGGGCGATCATAGATGGATAGTGTATTATTGTGTGCAGCCTATCTTAATATATGGCCTTAAATGGGGACCTGATTTTTTTTATTATATATATATATATATATATATATATATATATATATATATATATATATATATATATATATATAATGTAATTTCTATTGTCTAATCTCTTCTACAGTCTAAGATTAAGAATTGCGTATACTCTGAGAGGAGAATAGGCATTTAGCTATTGTGCAGTAGTGAATGAACGAAAAAAATGGATTATACCTACCTGATAATCAGGTTTCCAGGAGTCTCCACGACAGCACCAATTGAGATTGCCTCCTCCTGATAGGACAGGAACACACTGAGGTTAAAAACTCTCCCCCCCTTCCCCACTTTCCTCAGTGGATTCTAACGAATTGCCGGGGTAGGAGCTCAACTTAAATTTCTTCCCCTAACCGGGGTTTTTTTGTTGATTATAAAATTATATTATATTGTATATTTATTTATTTTTTATATTATATTCTATAGTTTCTTTTCTATCCATTTAGGGGGGGGGGGGGGGGGGGGGAAGGTACGGGTGCTGTCATGGAGACTCCTGGAAACCTGATTATCAGGTAGGTATAATCCATTTTTTCCCCCCAGTCGTCTCCACGACAGCACCAATTGAGACGTACCAACTAAAGTTTATTAGGGTGGGATTGCTGCCGAGAGGACTTTGCGGCCGAAGGCCATGTCCTCGTCCTGCTGCACTTTTACCCTATAATGTTTAATGAACGTGTGGGTTTTTTTTCCAGACTGCGGCCTTGCATATCTGCTCGACCGAGGCTGAGCTATGTTCGGCCCATGAGGATGCTACTGCCCTTATAGAATGGGCTTTAAGAGCTAAGGGGATTTCCTTCCCGAGGGCCTTATAGGACTCTATGATGGCCAGGCGGATCCACCTGGCTATGGAGTTTTTTGCCGCTTTGTTCCCTTTATTTGGGCCACTGAACTGGATGAACAGGTTGTCGTCCCGTCTCCAGTGGCTTGTCGCATCTATGTAGCCTAGGACTGCTCTCCTGACGTCCAGGCAGCTTGGGGTTTTTTCTTCCTCATTTTTTGGTTTGCTAAAAAATGAGGGAATTATTACATCCTGGGACCTATGAAAATGTGATACCACCTTAGGCATGAAGGCCGGGTCCGTTTTAAATACTAATTTGGAATCCGAGATTTTTAGAAATGGGTGGCGAATGGACAAGGCCTGCAGCTTGCTAACCCGTCTAGGCTGTAATCTAGCTGCTGCCGTCAAGAACCTGTTGACCCATCTATTGTCCACGAACTTTGTCGCATATGGCGCTAAGGGCTGCGACCTGCACCTTCAGGGTACTTGGAGAGGCCCATCTGTAGGCCCTCCTGCAAGAATTATAAGATCAAAGGGATGCTCGGGATAGAATCCCTGGAATCCCTTCCTTGTCTCCATGAAGAGAACCTTCTCCAAACCTTCTGGTAGATAAGGTGGGTCGTCTTTTCTGCTGGACATTAACGTTTCTACCACTCTTTGCGTTTAGATGTTGCAGGTCCCGAACGCTTTGCCTTAGTAAGTGTAACTGTCGCCCTGAGCCTCCTGTGATGATGAATTTCCTTCTGGGGAGGGACACCAGTTCCATCTGGTATCCCTGCTGTAGGATCTTTGGGATCCATGGGCCTTCGCAAATTGCGGCCCATTTGTCCACAAAGCCCCCCAGCCTTGCCCCTACGGAGCTGGCGTCAGGGTCTCTGCTTGGGCTCCCCCTGGTGGGGATTAAAGAGGATATTTCTCCCTCTGCCCCCCTTGGGGTAACTCCAGCAGCCTGTCTTGCCCTTGCCTCGGTAGGCCTCGGGCTGTTGCCCTGGGCTTCGGAAGAAGGTCTTCCCTCTCTGCGGTTTTTCTTCCGGGAATCCCTTCTTTTTGTCGGCCGCCTTCTCCAGGATTTTGTCTAGGTCTGGTCCGAACAAAAACTGACCGTAGAACGGGAGGGCGCATAGTTTATTTTTTGAGGCCAAGTCGCCTGACCACGATTTCAGCCATAGTACTCTTCTGGCTGAGTTAGATCGGGCTGTAGCTTTTGCCAAGAGTTTAACCGTTTCGGCCGTGGCATCCGCTAGAAAAATTATTGCCATGCGCAGGATAGGTAGGGAATTTAGAATTTGTTCCCTTGGCGTTTTATTGTTTAAGTGTAGCTCCAGCTGTTCGAGCCATGGGATCTTTTAATTGTGCGGCGTCCTCAAAGGGCAGGCTCGTCCTCCTAGCTACTTTGGCCACTGGGACGTCTACCTTGGGTATCTCTTCCCAATTTGCGCAAACTTCCTCCTCAAATGGGTACCTTCTTTTTACTCCTCTAGCGGAGAAGGAACCTGCGTCTGGTTTCTTCCACTCCTTTTGGATAATTTTAATGATGTTTTTGTGGACAGGGAAGGTATGTTTACGCCTCTCCCCTAGTCCCCCAAATATCTCATCTTGCAGGGTGCGTGGTTCTCTGGGCTCTTCCATTTTTAATGTAGCCCTGACTGACTTAATCAATTCCGTTAAGTTGTCCTGATGGAAAAGGTATCTTTTGTAGTCCTCATCGTCTGAGGACTCCTCGGCCGCCTGTTCCTCTTGCTCCGACCCGATAGAACTCTGAGTCGGAAGGCTCGTCGGGAACGTATGCCTTTATCTGGCGTTTCTCTGGCGGCGCCAGCTGTGACGTTAGGGCTGATCGAACCTCCTTCACCAGCTTACTAACATCATCCAGGAATCCCCCCGATTCCTCTTTGACTAGCCTAGCTACGCATGCCTTGCATAGAGGCCTCTGGTACGTAGCTGGCTGTCTCGTCCTGCACTCCACGCATTTTTTGGGGTTTTGCTCGGGGGGGGGGGGGGGGGGGATATCTTTTTTATCCCCCTGACAAACAGAGGGGAAAGTATTTTTTGCGGGTAAATATGCAATTTTTCCATATACAATACATTGGATTTTGCATTTTGTATTTTTTGCCGCACTGGCTACTTACGGCCGCTGAGGCTGAGGTTTCAGCTATCTCTGGGGCTGGAGCACTCATTACTGTACTGGTGCTGCAGACACCCTGCGACCTGTAGTGCTGGTCCACCTTCTGGCTTCTCTCAGGTTCCTTATTTTGAGTTTTCGCGCTCCTGTGCTAAGCCCCACCCCCCTCCTTGCGGCTCCTGATGCGAGCGTGATGACGTCACCACGCTGGGCACGTGACGCGACGGCCCCGCCCTCTGCCGGCAAAGGGCTTCTGGAGCGCTGCGCTGTCACTATACGAGGAGGAGGAGGGAGACTGAGGCTCCTGCTTTGTACCCCTCATGGGCCGCCGCGGGAGGAACCTGGCCTGGGGGCTACCACCCCATGTGGCGTCCCGGGAGTCGTCTGGCTGGGAAGGGAGGACAGGCTGACCCACAGCCCTCTGATCTGCCCGTGAGTATGCTTTGGCTGGCTTCTCCACCAGCCCCTCTCAGAGATCCTGCCTCCTGGCAGGACAGGAAGACACTGAGGAAAGTGGGGAAGGGGGGAGCTTTTAACCTCTCAGTGTGTTCCTGTCCTATCAGGAGAAGGCAATCTCAATTGGTGCTGTCGTGGAGACGACTGGGGGAATATCTATTATCAGTGGTCTCAGTATTATATGTCAGCACATAAGAAGCTAACCCAATCCAGATATATTTGGTTTTGGGTAAGACCTCTATGTAGAACTATTGATAGAAACAAGGACATCTACTGTTAGATAGTCTTCAGATAGAGGTGAATATCTCCTCCTGTGGATGGTATCCCCAATATTTCAAGACCAAGACCAATGCAGGGATGGATGCATTCCCACGCAAGAAGTTGCTTTAGATATTAGGCGTTATCCTGGGGTTTACACGTTTATTTAATAAGTGTACACATAAGGCATTATCTAAGGACAGTGCATCTGGCGGAACCAAGTTGGACTTTGGATATATTTTAGTTAGGGTCTATTGTCTTATTGGGATTTGTTTTCCTTAGTTACAAATCACATTCAGCAATACGTTAGGGGAAATTAAAAGTAATACTAGTTTCACAGTACTGGTGCCTGTATACCATACAATAGATGTATGAAAATTATAAAAAAAGACATAAGAGGGGGAGGCGTAGGGTGAAGGGAGGGTTATACGTCTCAAGTTAGAAGGGGAGAGTGTATAAGGCACCCAGTTAGCCATCATTGACAACGATTAACACCTTAGTGACCACTCTAGTGTTTTTACGTCCTGCAGCTGCAGGACGTGTATGGAGGGAGGTAGCGCCGCCATCTCCCTCCATACAGCGCGGGGCGTCAGCTGTTTATTACAGCTGACACCCACGGGCAATAGCCGCGCTCGGCCGTTTGGCCGATCGCGGCTAATAACCCTTTGAATGCCGCTGTCAATTCTGACAGCGGCATTTAAATCCCCCGAACGCTGTTTGGGGGTCCCGCACGGCCCCCCCGCGGTGAGATCGGGGAAGCCGTGCAGGTGTCATGGCAGCTGGGGGCCTAATGAATGGCCCCAGGGCTGCCTTAGCAGACTGCCTATCAAGCTATCCACACAGGGTGGCTTCATAGACTGCCTGTAAAAAAGCAGTATGACGTAATGCTATAGCATTACGTCATACTGCAGGAGCGATCAAAGCATTGCATGTTAAAGTCCCCCAGGGGGACTTCAAAGTAAAGTTAAAAAAAACAAAAAAAAACAAAAAACACGTATTCTGAACTTACTACAAAAAAAAAAAATTAAAGATTAAATGTACTTTAAAAATCATTTTTTCTAAAATGTCAGTAAGACCTTGGGGTATTAAGTCAAAAGATTTAAAAAAAAAAAAAAAAAAAAAAATCTCCTTAGCTTTTAACTAAAAGAATTACCCCTGGGTGATCTTTTCCAGTGGTGTAATTTACAGCCCCAATGGATCCATATTGTGATGGAGAAAAAAATGTTTGCAAAGACTAGGTTTTAAAAACCCACGTTTATTTGATCTATGCTGGTTTGCCCTTATTCTCAGTGCTTTAGTTGTACGACCCACATACCTGAAATTACACGGGCATTCAATTAAATAAACCACATTGCTATACCCACAATTTACAAATTGTTTCAAAAAGGAAAAGGGTTTTCTGCTTCTAGTAAAACTTCTTTGCACCCATGGCACATATTGCTGCACTTATAGGAACAGTTGGTATGGGGTCCAAGGACACTGGTGATGGGGGTCGAGTATGACCCATCAGAGGCCGTGAAGGGGCCAAGATGTTCTTCAGAATTCTGTGTTTTTTTCTAAAAATGATGTAGGGTCTTTCTGGAAGTTTTCCAAATAGAAAGGGCTCCCCGTTCAAAAAAAAAAAACAAAAAAAAAAAACCCCAATGTTTCATGAGGACATTCTTCAGTTCGAGAGGTTTGGAGTTATAATGGATGACAAAGTTTATTCCAGTACTTGCTGTGTACTGGATATGTGGGTATGAACTTCCCTCCCCTCCAACTCTGCCCGTTTGTAGGAAGATTGGATCAAGCTGGCAGCATCTCTTTTCTCTCTGAACCCATTAATTAAAATTTCAGATCGTCATCTAAAAATTTGTGTAAAAGAACAGTTTCTCCTGATTCTTTCAAATTGTCCAAAAAGGCATATTTGTTTCCCATTTCTTTGTGTGAAAACTATAAAAACAAGGTAGCTAATAGAGTCCACTGTCTTGAAATGGATTTTTGTGTGGATCGCCCCCTCTGCCACATATATCTCCAAATCCAAAAACATTATATGTGGGGCTGATGGAGCCTGTAGATTCAAGGCCTTAAGTATTATAATTAAAGGTTACTAATAACTCCACTTCAAGTGTGCCTTCAAGTTAAAAAACATTTAATCTATAAAAAGCTCATAAAATTTGATATGGAGGTCCTGTATCTGTAAATGCCCCCATAAAAAGGTTGGCACAACAGAGTGTGAATTTGGTCCCTATAGCCTCCCCCTCCCCCTCATCTGAGTAAAAGAAATTATTAAAAGTGAATATCCCGCATGAAACAGCTTGTATCCCTTTGTCATGTAGGATATTTGAATATAATGAACTTACATCAAAAAATAGGATTTTTCCCAAGATATATCCTGTAGTAGGATAATCGATGGTTGGTGTGCAAGATAAGCAGGTAGGTATTTGACAAATTTTTGCAATTGTTCACCTACATAGTCGGACAGATTACTCGTTGCCCTGAATATTCTATTCTTGCAATGGTCCGATGTAGGCCTAGGACTAAAGCCCTTCCCCCCCCCCCGTCCTATAATACAATGAATAGTATTTAGTATCCACATTTACCTGCACCTTATTGGACTCCATCTGGGAAATCTGTAGTATTAAAGGGAGTTGAGACTCTGGATATAGGGGTGTTCTCATCTGGGACACCCCTGTGAAGTATGTACTTAATTGTAATTATTCTGATTGATCCATCACTTGGAGAGCTGGGGTATTTTAATGGTTTGACCTTTGTTTACTTTCCTTTTGTAAGCAGGCCTATCAGCCTAGGGAACTGAAAGGCAAAAACGGATAGATGGTTCTACCCTAAAGAAGACTATTAACTAACTAAATTAAAGAAATTTAAAATCAAAAGTGGACAGAACAAAACATAACATGATAGTGATAGCTTTTGGGGATGTTAGAAATAAAACCCTTGGCTCCACGATCAGATAATCCATTTGCCAATGATCCGGCTATTTAATGGATATTCGGTGTCAAACCCCCAGGTTCATGTTTCAACAGTGTGTGGGATGATAAACCTTATCTGACCCAATGACCATGTCTGATAAACAATGGAAGGTTAAGCTTTTTTTGATAACCAATTCAAGGAGCTCCCCTAGTTCAGGGACTCCAGCGTAATTCAGAAATTCCAGATAGAGAGAAAAAGAAAAGTATTGTGATTACACAGAACTGCTCCTTATAGGTTTGAATAAAGTCCCGTATCCATACTCCTTAGAGGAAGGTTGGGGGGGGGGGGGGGGGGGTTAGGTGCACAATGTTCGCTCCTTGGGTTTTACTTTATTATTTTTGTGTTATGTGGTAACATAGCTGATATCTGATGCTAAAAATAACCACTAATCCAGAGACTAGTACTTCCAGGGTAGAAGGAGCACTATCCTGAAGGAAACCCCAATAGTGCACATAATAGAAGGCACGATTTAGGTCTGCAAGGTCTGGTGGGTTAGGGGTTAATTGTTGCCGTATGTATATGAATAAGAGGAGGTCAGCAATGTTAGAGAAATGAGCTGGCTCCTCGAAAACCTAGTCAATTGCTTTCCTCCTTAATTCTTCTCTTTAAAATTAGATATTTAGTGCACCAGGGACAGAGGAAAGGGTTAAATGGTGACTGATGAACCCCTATAATAAGCACATGTGGCCCAATCCAAAACCCCTACTTTAGGTTTCTAAAGACCAAAAGGCAAAAGGTAACTGCCCATTAACAGCTTTGAGCCAGCACGCTAAGGGTTATTACCCGTGTGCTTTAGGAGCGCTGCTGACAGCTTTGCCATCGTCCAGGTGACACCAAAACCTCTCCGGGAGGCCAAATACCTAAGGGAATATCCCCATTACCTCACACAGCACCGCTGGATAAAGAACCAACCAAAAAAAAAAAAATACGGCATCGGTGCGGCAGCCCAACAGATGGTATCGGGCAGCCGACTAACACTTCACTAGGACTGACTATCTGGAAATAAGATAAACTAGCACACTAAACTACTTAATCGACGCGTTTCTGCAGTGGTTTAACAAGTACACTGCTTCATCAGGATGACTGTAAAATGTAGACAGGAGCAGCCGTGATGACTGGCGGCATCCCAATAGTGAGTGCCGCGCATCTGATACAGACAGCGCTTATACATGCAAAGCCCCTCCTTCCCTGTTTCATCCTAGCCAATCCCAGATCCAGGTTGGGATTCAGTTAGTCATTCCCCCTGTCTTTTGATATATGCTGAGTAACAGTCTCAGCTGAGACACTTCAGCACTGGACAGCTCCCTGCTGTCATGATGCAGGGCAGTAGCATATAAGTGAAGGGATCAGCACTGGACAGCTCCCTGCTGTCATGATGCAGGGCAGTAGCATATAAGTGAAGGGATCAGCACTGGACAGCTCCCTCCTCCCTGCTAGAGCCCTGTCAATCATTCTAAAGGCATTTGTTCAATAAGGGGTTGAATCTATGGTAATTAAATCCTATATTCCGACCAGATCTGTCTCTGGCTCTATTCCGGGGGGGGGGGGGGGGGGGGGGGGGTACCCAAGAGGGATAATTTCAGTTAAATTGGAAGGGGAAAAAAAAAAAAGTTTGGTCAAGAAGAGAGAATCATTCAATCAGAGAAGCCAGGAAAGAGGCAGAGTAGTCTCCATGGCTCTTTGACTATTGCCCGCCAGACAATAGAACACACGCATCATGATGGTAGACACCTACCTCCCCTGATTGCCGGGGAGATAATTCAGTGAGTAGTCATCATCCCATATTGGTCAACCATGATTAATTCAAATGAAAGGTGTAGGATAACTGCTCGTCCACCCAGGCAAACAAGTCCTTAGCCTGTGAATCCACATGCATTCTTTCTGTAGTAGTTTGCTATCAATATCTCCCCTTCTCCCATTGTACCTAATCCGTTCAATGCCTTGAAATGTCAGGACACTAAGGTCCTAGCCTAAAGGAAGCATGGTTAAGAGGGGATGGGACACACACACACACACACACACACACACACACACACACACACACACACGTGTTAGTAGTACAAGCTACCTATTGTAAAGTGAAGGTTTCTGGAACTGTTCGGAGGTGGTATGCCAGACCAGGATGTTGGGGAGAAAAAAAAAAAAATTTACAAGATAACTGGAGCTGAGTGTAACCTTCCCAAACTTTCAGTTTTCCCTTATTTTGTGAGGGCCAATTCATATAACAAGTGAAAACAAAAAGGTAAACAACGTTTATTATGAGAGCCATTGTGCACCCAGGATTTGTAACAGGACCAAAAACACTGACAGAAATTGGGAGGTTTTCTCCATACAAAACTAAACATTTTGGCTAAGAGGTCAATGGTTCTTCCATCATGACAATGCACCTGTATTTTCAGATACCCACTTGTATGAATGTGGCCATGCCTGGTACTGCACCTCAGTCCACTGTATTAGATAGAATAGTAATTACCTGGCACAACCACATCTGTATATAGGGCACTGTGTTCAGATAAACAAGGGAACACAGTACTTGCTGGAGCACCACAGCTGTTTCATTCAGCTGATTGATAGCCAATTAGTGAGAATGAATAACCCATCATTGTGAATGCCCCTTGTCTGTGGCTCCCCATATGCGGTGAGGTGAAGCCGCCGAATACATGCCACTTACCTCATTCACATAGTGGTACATGATGGCTCTGACCGCTTGCATGTTGGTGGCATCCATCATCAGCGTCACCATCTGTCCTTTGCGGATCTTCACCACTCCCTTAAATACCTCCGGATTGTTGTAGAATCTGGCCAATCTGGCTATAGCCATGACCTGAAGGCACAGGGAGGCGGCAGTTAGTACAAGGTCATTGGCAGAATGGAAAGCGTGGATAGGGAGGGAGACCAACATGAGGGTGGAGATATACGGAGGTGCAGAACTGTGGAGAGCTTAATGGATGACAGTGATAAGTGTAAATTGTATTAGTGCAGTGAGCGGTGTGAAGGTGTTATAGTCGAGACGAGAATTGATCAGGGCTACAGTAAGCATTTTTGCTGTTTCAACAGTAAGGAAACAGCAGATTCTGTAGACTGACTCAAATCTTTTTTTCTCACTTTATTCAAATATAACCCCAAGTGAGTGGGCTGGTTAGGAGCTATGGTGGAACCACACCGATGCCGATAGTAGCTGAGGAGCTGATGAAAACACTAGTATATAGTTTTTGAAAGAATCAATTCCGGTACAGAAAGAACATATTTGTATAAGTGGGCTACCCTATAGGAATGTGTGAAAAATGTGCAAATATGGTTATAGCTAGTAACTTTAAAAGGCAAAATAAAACTTGATGGTACAGTGGCATCTAGTGGCCAGTTTATATAACACCACCTCTGAATTGTTTAACCCTGGACAATTTCCCAATTGGTGGTTTTCAGGTTATCTGATCATAAAAAGGGGAGAAACTGGACTTTTGAGTGCTCTCTAAGAGGACCAGTGAAGCAGTACGTTTTAGCAGCTCAGGGAGAGAGAGTGTGGGACCCTCAAGCCTATCCTGCTGTGAGAAGAGGAGACTCAAGCTGAGAGGAAGCTGCTGGAGAAGAAACATTCAATAAGAAAGGCTAGTGCAGCAGGATGCCAAGGTTTTTGGATAAGAAAGGTCAGTGCTGCCAGAGGAAAAAGCAGTAACTCCATAGATCACTTAAAAAGAAACCTGAAAGCACTACAGAGGATGCCTTTCTGGGTTGCACAGTGGCTGAACTTCAACTCCAAGACAGGAGTACAATGTGAATAGTCAGGAATAGCAAAAATGAAGGATTAACTTCTCAGAGGTCGACCACCATTGTTGCGAGCTTAGAACTGTTGCTGCCCTTATCCACCCTGCTGTGTACAGGAGTGCGCTCCCCAAGTAGTCAGGGGTATCTGAACTATTAGAGAGAGGCCGCACGATTAGGACTAGTTATTGAGCAGGCTAGGGTTTGTTCACCCTGCTAAAGACATAAGGATTAAATCAAGCAGGGCTTCTACTATCTTTGTTAAACCACGCACGGTTAAGTCATTATAGCTACTAGGTGGAGCAATAGAGGCTGATGTTTACTCACACCCAAGATGGATTCTATTTGTGGTAGAACATCAGCCTGGTAACTGCTATTCTTTGTTACTCAAACTGTGTTCTTTCCTCAACTGCATCCTTACATTAGAGGGGGGGGGGGGGGGGAACACACACGTTTTGCAATAGTGCAGGGCTGATGTCTCGGGAAGAGGTGTATAATTGGGTATCACCAGCGTAGAGAGGGTACTGAAAACAAAACCTGCTGTTTATCTGCACAGCTCTTTTTTGATCAAGAGAAGACCCAGCACCAGAACCTGAGGAACCCTAAAAAGAAGAGAAAAGTAGAGCCACGAGTGTGATCTCCAAAAGGAGATGCAGTCAAACACACCTGTATGGCAGCGGCGAAGTTAAATACACTCTGGTTTCTCAGCCGGGACAGGTAGAGCAGGATATCGGGAATGTGCTGAAGCGCATTAGTTACTAGTTCATTCAAGCACTGCACCGCCGGCACGATGTTCTCAGGCTTGGACAAGTCCGACAGGTTTTTGCTGTATTTGCTCCATACCTGATGGCGGCAGAATGAGGACAATGTTGGGTTTACTGAGCAGTGATCACTATAATCACCTGTAGACGTCATGGGACATCAGTCCATACTGACCTCTCTAGGCCAGAACTCTCGTCCTTCCAGCTGGTCCTCCAGGTAATCTCGGATGATGTTGACTTTCTGCTGGAAAAGCCCCATTGAGTTTGACACTCTTGTGTCCTCGACACCAGGGGCGTCTTCCAGTTCTGCAGCAGAGAACAGCTGGGATAAACCAATCCCCACTAATCCAGCCACGTAGTGACAGTACTGAAAAGAGACATTGTATCTGCTTAACCCCATGAAGACCTGACATTTTTTTGTTTTTCACCCTCCTTCCTGCCTTTCAAAAAGCATAGATTTTTTTTAAATTTTCTATCAACATAGCCGGATGAGGGCTTGTTTTTTGTGGAATGGCTTGTAGTGGTCAATGGTGCCATTTCATGTACCAAATGTATTTGAAAATGTTAAAACACTTCTGTTGGCATGAAGGGGGAATATATAAGTGAATGCTTTAGGTTTTGCATTTACAGCATGTATAGTGCAGAGAAAAAGACATGTTTATTTAGCAGGTCAGTAAGCTTACGATGCCAATTTTTTAGGTTCGGTTTATGGCAAATAGAATAAATAAAGAATTTTAGCACCATCTTTTATTCTGACACCCATTTCTGGCTGTGTGGGGGCGGACACCCACTGGCGATATTTTCTATCTTGCGCTGCGAGAGCAAGTGAAAAATGGAATGAGACCGAGATATCGCCAGTCTTTTCAATGCGGCCAGCGGCAGCAGCGCTAGCCCCATTGAAAAGATATGGAGAATACAGCAGACTTCTTCCACAGCTGTGACAGCTGTGGCAGAAGTGCAGCATGCTATCCCATTGCTTTCAATAGGATTGGCGCTGCTGCCGGTCCCATTGAAAACAGTGGTTTTTGGCAAACCCTGCAGTATGATTTTTGCGGGGGTGAAGGAAACTCCTGCTACAGCTGTCACGGCTGTGACAGCTTTGGCAGAAGTCCGCGGTATTCTCCATATCTTTTCAATGGGCTAGCGCTGCTGCCGCTGGCCCCATTGAAAAGACTGTCGACAGCTGTGGCAGAGAAGAATGATGTTCGCCCATTGAATTTAATGGAGCCGGCAATACAGCCGGCTCCATTGAAAGCAATGGGCTGCCGGCGAGTGCTGGATGAATTTTCAGGAAGGGCTTAAAAATATAAGCTACAATTAACCTTTACTAATACTAATTTAAAACTGAGGGTGGATACCCCCTTTTTTTTTTCCTGCGATAGCGATGATAAAACCAATGATTTTGGTTTGTAATAGGCCGAGCGCTCAGCCAATCAGAACAGCCCTTTTAGTAGGCAGGGATTTTTAAATCGCCGCCTGCTGAAAGTGCTAGACAGCAGTGCGGGGAAGCCAGCAGGAGAATGCCTCTGAGTGGCGGAGAGGTGTGTTCATTTTTTTGTTTGTTTGTTTTTTCCTCCAGCTAGGGAGGATTTTCAGGGAAGGGCTTATATTTCAAGCCCTTCCCCGAAAAATCATACTGCGGGGGTTGCTACAAAACCACTGCTTTCAATGGGGCCGGCAGCAGTGCTGACCCGATTGAAAGCAATGGGATAGCATTCTGGACTTCTACCACAGGGATGAAGGAAACTCCTGCCACAGTTGTGGCAAATGTCCGTGGTATACCCCCATGTTTTCAATGGGGCTAGCACAGCTACCGCTGGCCCCATTGCAAACAGTGGTGATATTGCAGAATTTTTTTTGCGATGTGAGGTTTTTACTTGCTCTCACAGTGCAAGAAATAAAAACGCCAGTGGGTGTGAGCCCTAAGGGCTACAGACTAACAAATAAAACCCAACATAAATATGAGAGTGAAGAAATTTTCCCCAAAAATCCTTCGCCATAATAAAGAAATCGCACGCTGGGAGTGCCAATCACACAGCTCCCAACATGTGAAGACAATGGAGGATAAACAGCTTCAGGGAATGGGAAGAAACACCATAAGAAAACATCCCTGCCATCCACCAGAGACCACTCCTTGGGAGCTGTACGATTGGCACTCCAATCAGGGGGATTCTTTATAGGGAAGGATTTTTGGAGAACATTTCTTCCGACCCTGATATTTAATAGGTTATGTTTTGTCTGTTTTGTTAGTTTGTAGCCTTAGTTTTAAATTACCAACAAAAGTTAATCTTTAGGGCACTCGTCGGAACGGGCTACATATAAATTCAGGTTCCCTCTGCCTCAGTGAATTTGGATCTTCATTTTACATGTACTGACACTACACAAGAAGCTTCTCCTACCTCCTCCCAGTCCAGGAGAGATTCCACCGGCTTCTCCAAAAACTTTGCCATGCCCTCCCCCATCTTCCGGCAGATGTTGGCAATCACTTTTTGGCACACCACTGGCAGCTTCCTGAACTCCAGCGAAATCTAGAAGGGGCAATTAGCTCAGTTTACAGTCTGTATGTTGTAGAGCATGGACTTCTGGGTAATGTGGCTCAAGAAGAAGCAGTCCCACAAATCATACTACAAAGAGGTTACACAGTGACGAAGGCACAGTATGATGGTATTATTTAGGTACTGTATAGCACAGTTACACAGACACTGTACGGCAGTATTATAAGCGTTGTATGGCACCACTATGCAGGCATTAATTGTATATGACCCCACTATATAGGTAGTGTATAGTGATATTAGGCCGGCATAGTACTACACCACTGTATAAGCACTGTATGGCAGTATTATGTAGACACTGACACCATAATGCAGGCAATGTATAGCAGTATATGGCACCATTATATATAGTTACAGTCTAATAGCTTTGAGTGGGCACAGTATTGACCCATTGTATAAATATGGTAGGTCACCATTATATAAGCACTATACTGTATATTTAGGCACCACAGCCCATCATCATAGGTATGATATGGTGGTATTATGTAGGCATCTGGCAATAGCTTTAGCACTGCACAAGTCTTTTTCAGTGAAACTAGAATACTCCTCGCCCGCTTCACACTTTTCCAGGTATCTACAGTCCTTTATAGCGCCACCAGGGTGAGTTGCCACCCCTTCCCTTTATAATATAACTAGATCCGTGTGTCCGTGCACATACATACATTATATAAACCAGCTAGTATGACCGTGTTTAGCAATAGGGAGGATGGCAGAAACTCAGGGTGCATGAACTAGAATTTTCTTGATTGTGCTGATTGTATACTTATGGTTTTCAGCCTATTTAGAAGAATAATAATAATTTGTGTCCTCCCAGCAGGCAGAGATGGTACTGGCTTTAGCTGGCCATGTGATGCATCATGGGATTCCTAGCACAGTATAAAAAGGAAGAAAAAGCCACGAGAAGTCTACATCTCAAAATGATCTATGATATGTAGGAGACAGGAGGCTGCAATATATATTATATGAAACATCGAGCATGACAGGCTAACCGATGAGGGGTGTTGTGATGGAAGAAATGTGTTTTCACTGCTATTGCAGCTCCACTGAAGTGATTGCTCTGCAATGTCACTCAACCTGTAGGCGCCATTTTGGAATAAAGCAGCCATATTTTTTTCTTATCTTTCAATCTAGCCCAACATACAGGGTGGAAGATTGTGAACACTTCCAAGTACGAGTTGTCCTAGATGCTGACAAGTCTGCCTCTGACCCTGCAGCCCACATCTCAGTCAGCCTCACCGTTGGGAAGTCCTCCAGGACTTGGCGGTCCTTTTCCTTGCTCTCTGTAAACCTCCAGTCCGGCTGGTACAGGTACGTGTGGAAGTTGTGCAGCATGGGGATCTTGGTCTCTAGGCTGAGGTTCATGTCATCCTCCACAGTATCCAGAGCTCGGAGTACCAGATAGAAGATACACACGGCATCTCTACAATATAAAGAATTACAACTCAGTGGGTACTTAAGGGTACCTCGGTAAGACTAGCAGATACTGTAACTTGACCTAATGGGTTTTCTGGGACATTAACATTGATAACCTAGTCTTAGGACAAGTCATTAATATCAGACCAGTGGTTGTCCAACTCCCAGCACCCCAACTAATCAACTGCTTGACAGCACCACAATACATGGGCAAGTTCTGCAGCCTGTGATGTCACGGCCAATCGGTCATATGCCCGCTCTGCAGCTTAGACCCCTTTAAGTGACTAAGAAGTACAGCTGCTATTCAATGTAAGTCAGAGGCCAGCCTAACCATTTTCTCAATTGAGCGCCACATGAGCCTTCATCCACACCAGTCACAGCCTCCACACTGACAAGCTGAAAAGACCCATTGTGAACAAAGTGTCATTCATTTTACATCTATGGCTGTCAGTTTGTTTTTTGCAAAGTAGGTTTGTTTCTGAGCAGATCAAAACACATGAATGGTAATGTTTCATTGTGGAGAGCACTACACCTGTGTAGGGAGCCTCATTTCTGGTGCCCTTCTCTCTTCACTTTATTTTTGTTCGTTCATTTGTTTTATTTTTTTAAGTCTCCATAGACTTGACCATTTGATCGCTTATAGCAGTGGTGGTGAAACTATGGCACGCGTTGCAGTCAGACACTCACCAACGATAGTGAGTGCCAGCAGGGGCCGGGCTCCCCTGCCAGCATTCACTCAGCAGTGCTGCTATTTGGGCTGATCCCGGCACACACTGATGTCAGTGTGGAGCTGGGATCCTCCTCCCCAGATGTCTCCTACTTGGTTCTACAAGAGGAGGGAGGGGGCGGAGGAAGAGGAGGCATCCGGCAGCACACTGAGGTCAGTGTGCACCTGAGATCAGTGCTGCTGGAGGGCATGCCAGGCAGTGGAGGAGCAGCGCTTCCATGAAGAGGAGGGGGTAAGTATGTGGGTCTCGGAGCAGAATAGGTCACTATTATACTGGGGGCTGCTGTGGGACGTCACCATTATCATTGGGGTATGTTTACATGTGGCAGAAATAGGCAGGGCTGTTTCAAAATAGACAGCGTGCAGATTGACTGCTTTTTGGATGTGGAAATGTTCCACAGAGCACATTCTGCATCCAAAAAGCAGTCAAAATCTGCAGCCTGTCTATTTTGAAGCAGCCCTGTCCTTTTTAGAACGATTGGTGTAAGGAAAAAAATAAAATCGTACGTTGTGATAAGCCCCACCTCCTGACATTTACTGCAAAGTGCCAACACAAGTGGGTTTTGGGTTGCAGTTTGGGCACTGTCTCTAAAAGGTCTGCCATCACTGGCTTATACTGTAATATATTGCATTTCTGCCAGCATTCTAATAAGCAAAACTGTATGTCAGTCCTTGGGCCCTATGCACCATTTGCTCTATGATTAGAGAGCTCCTGCTCCCCTATGATGTTACACTTCTTACCACTGCATTTACCTTCAACTTTTACTACTATGACATACGTGTGTGATCAGTTGCTGTATTATAAAGTCAAGCTACACCAGGTCTTTTTGCCCAGTTTCGGTTGCTGTGACCTTTTAATATACTTTGGGTAGGACATTAGCAGGGTCTGTTGGACTCAGGCATTCAGATGGGCTATTAGACAGTTACCACTAGCAATTTCCCTCTTGGCCCCTTCATCCTCCTCAGCAAGGGTGGCTTCACACGAGCGTGTTTTTTTTTTGTGCATACATAGGTGCGCACCCATGTATGTGCAAAAACTCACGTGAATGCAGGTCCATGCATTGTTTTCAATGGAGCCACGGCTGCTGAAGTGGGGATCCTATGCTGGACGCTCTCAGAAACCTTGAAATCCAGTGGACTTCTGATAGTGCTGTGACCTGCACTCTAAGGATATTGGGTGAAAGGCCAAAGTCTAACCCATCATGGGGGGGGGGGGGAAAGCCAATACTTAAAGTGCTTAGCAGAGGCAACCAACGTCTCTTGGACCGCAGAGGTGCTGCCAGGATCAACATGCATTTTTTGTGCCAGAATTTAATTGGAGGAAATGGTGGGAAAGCACAAGTTAGACCTTGTCCCCAATCCTGCACTAATGTGTCCAGACCAGACACCTGGTACTCACCCTTCCGATTTTTCCTTGTCGCAAATATCTTGGGGACTTCCCACCTGTTGTGCCATGCTCTGTAATAGTGCCTGACTGATTCCCCCTTGATGGCATATGTATGCTATGGCTGTGACATTGTTCGATAGGGCCCTCAGATGTTTCCCCTGAATCAACCTCTTGGATATCTGAAGAGTTTTCCATATTGCTAATAGTTCCCTGGCATTTGAGGACAGTCTCCTTATCTCTTGAGGTCAAGTTCCCTAAATATAGGCTTCTACCTAGCTGGGACTTAGTTGCTTGCCTGCATACAGTCTATGCAACCCTCCCAGCAGTCAAAGAAATCCCAGCTACTAAGACACTATAATCACTTGGAGGGAATCAAGAAAGGCCTACAGCCTCCCCTTCCTCATATCTCAGACTATGCCCCTAATAGGTTACCCCAACTTGTGCAGGGGACAAGCTATAGACAACATTGCAAGTAAATCTAGCTGCTCACTTCATGCATGACAGAGCGAAGATGGCTCACCCAGCTAGAACTGCAGCATAAATTCAATATACCTCCAACTTATTGTCACTTCTGGCTGTACAAAGCCAGGAGTCCAGGTTGCTGTGCATGACAATACCACCCTGGGGTAATTCAGGGACCTTGCCGAGAAGACTCCTTTAAAGTCGAACACGGTTGACTACAGCACCCGATATCCTGAAGCCATGACTCCATATGGGCTGAGAAGGCCAAACCCTTAGACATTTTCACATGTAGGATTTCCCCAGGGAGATGCTTACAGATCAGGGACCCCAGTTCACATCCAGCCTCATGCAGTGCCTCTGTACGAGAAGTCATTTGCAACATCTGGTAGCCAGCCCAGACTAATGGTCTGTGTGAGCAGTTCAATGGCACCCCGAAACAGATCTTAACGATGTTGGGCAAGTCACATGGATGCGAAAAAAAGTTACCTCCAGCACCTGCTATTTGCCTACAGAGAGGTAACTCAAGCCTTAATAGTTTTCTCATCCTTTGAGCTCCTGTACAGGGACCGCTGACTCTGGTAAAAGAAGCCTGGGGAGGAAAAGTGCCCACCTCTAGTGTGTCCGTCGACTAGGTTGTGTGGCTGCATGATAAGTCAGGCATTGACACTGCTCGTGCACGAGAATATAGAGCAGGCCCAAGCCAGCATGAAGCAATGGTACTATAGAATCGCTAGTGAGAGTGTTCCAGGTGCGTCAGAACGTGTGGGTCTTGCTCCCACTGACCCAAAACAAGCTTCAGGCTGCTTGGGAAGGCCCATATATCGTGCACCAGAGGCTCAATCCTGTGAACTACGTGGTCACAATTGACCATGCCCACAGGAAGCAGAGAGTCTTCATGTCAACATAATGAAAGATCATCATGAATGGAGGCATGTGTCCTACTGGTATGCAGTACACCGAAATAGTGAAAATAGATATACTGGCCACAGTCCAGGCTAGTGGAGTTCAATCCCCAGTGGTCCCAGCTGTGGAAAACCCTGCTCCCCTTTCTACTCACCTTCACAAAGAATCAGGGAAGACCCAGATGGCAGTCCACCATGTGGACACTGGGAACCACTCCCCTGTGAGGCAGTCCGTCTATCGGGTTTCCCTAGAAGTACAGGCAGATATGAAGTGGGAGATTGATGAGATCCTGGGTCTGGGCGTCATTTAGAAGCCACAGAGTACATTGGCCTTACCCTGTAGTCCTGGTGCCCAAAAAGGACCAGACAACCCCATTCCGTGTGGACTACAGGAGGTTGAATGCGATCACGGTGTCAGATGCCCCGCATGAGCTGTTGAACAAACTGGTGAGTGCCAAGTACCTCACCATAATTGAGGTAAGCAGTGGGTATTGGCAAATAATCATGCTATGGGAGGAACAAGAGAAGACTGCTTTCCTCATGCCATGTGGACTCTACGAGGCAAACCCATTGCTATTTGACATAAAGAACACTCTGGCTACTTTCTAGCACTCAGTGGATCAGCTGCATAGGGATATGGTGTTGCATACCTCAACAACAATCGCTGTTCACAGCCCCACTTGGGAGGTACACCTAGAGCACCTGTCAGGCGGATCCAGGCAGCAGGAGTCACCATCAAGCCTGGGAAGTGTGAGATCAGCATACAAGAGGTGCAGTACCTAGGGCACTGTGTATGTGGGGGAAGAAACACTGAAGCCTGGGAAGGTAGATGCCATCTGGGCCCTGGCCCAGTCCAAAAACCAAGAAGCAGGTCATGTCCTTCTTGGGTACTACCGGAAGTTATTACATTTAAAAAAAGCTAAGAAAAGCTCAATTTGCATTGCTACTTTCCAAGACCCCATAATATTTGTGTGTCAACAGCTTTGGTAGGTCTTGTTATTTGCAGGAAGAGTTGTGTTTGATTCAAAACTCGTGCGTTATCCAGCATGGTACCAACACTTTATTTTTGACTGTGCGGAATAAAATTTTTCTAGTTTCCCAGAATATCATCCTGGTTCCCTCCATAAAGGTCATACATGCTCGTCTTATGTAGATGCACTATGCAAAGCTTGTCCTGTCATGTCCAGTATGTATGCTGCACAGCTGCGGTATTTGAGGTTAAGGAGTTTGTTTCATCTTCACAGAGTGCCATCTTGCCAGACAAGAGAGAGTGCTAACAGCAACATGGAAGCACCTTCAGCTTTCTTGTTGTGAAGATGGAGAAGGAGAGGCATCCTGTAGTGACTGCATCTTGGATGCGAGTAGAGCGAGTACCAAAACCCCATTTCACAAATGCCCAAATCCCCCCAGAAGTGACCCGGCGTATGATAGACTGGGCAAATTAAGACCCCTTATATCGCTACTAAGAGAGGCCTTTAAAAATATTTATACCTCCAAGAAAAATATGGCTGTGGACGAGTCGCTTATGAGTTTTAAAGGCCGTTTATCATTTCGCCAATTCATTCCATGGAAGCGCACTAGATATGGTGTCAAGCTATAGAAAATTTGTGAGAGCGCGACCGGTTATACGTGCGACTTTTTATTTATGAGGGCAGAGATCAACAATTAAATTCCCCCAACTGTCCTGAAGATATTGGCGTCAATGGGAAAATTGTGTGGGAGCTCGTGGGCCCATTTTTAAATAAGGGGTACCACATAGACGGACAATTATACGAGCATCCCCCTTTATAGAGCGTTACACGCCGCAGGTACAGGGGCCTGCGGAACTATCCGCAAAAATAGGGTAGGGTTCCCACGACCCCTGGTTTCCAGGCTTGTAGATAAAGGAGCGTCTTACGCACTGGTCTATGACCCCTTGTTTGCCGGAGTCAATTTTATTTTTATTAGTCCATCTCCCCAGTTTTTCCTGCTTGAAACAAAAAAAAAACAAAAACAAACAAAAAAAAAAAACAATCCTAAAAGTGACAAATTTGGTTAAAAAAAAAAAAAAGAAATTGCGTTTATATTTCACACGCATTATAATTATTAAGAAAAATAAAAATGTGGCGTCAGAATGCTCAGTACACCCCTAGATAAATTAGCTAAGGGGTCTTGATGTCAAATTTGGGTCACTTGTGAGGGGCATTTTATTATTTTGGCAGTTTGTTCTCTCTACTAGTGTGCAATGGGGCCTGGAATTTATTCAGTTGTGCCCTGAAATCAAACGGGTGCTCCCTCCTCTATAGGCCTAGCCATGCGTCCTCTAAGAAGATTGGGGCTACAATAGGTATGTTTCTGAGCACAGGACAAACAGGGGTACCCATTTTGAGGTGCAAGTCTTCATTCATATGTGCTGTACAAAAAAAAAAATAAAATGCTTTTAAAAAATTTTTTCCTTCTGCTTTGCTTAGATTCATTCAAAAAAATCGTGAAATCAAAAAAAAGGCATCGTACCCCTAGATAAATTCCTTAAGGGGTCTAGTTTTCAAAATGGGGTCATTTGTGGGGGTTTTCTATGGTTTTGGGCGCTCAACAACTCTACGTGTGTGCAATGGGGCCTAAAAGGACTTCAAGCAAAATTTCTGTTCTGGAAGACACTGACTACTCCTTTCATTTTGGGCCCCTTTGTGGACTCAGATATAATATTAGGGCCACAATGGGTATATTTCTGAACACGGGACAAATAGGGGTATCCATTTTGGGGTGTAAATGCTCATTTTCATGTAAACTATAGGAAAAAAATATGTTTTTAAAAAATGATACATTTGCAAAAATATGAAATTTTACTTTTTCTCCTCTAAATTGAATTCCTGAAAAAAAAAAAAAAATGGGGTCGAAATACTCATGTGACCCCTCAGTCAATACATTAAGGGGTGTAGTTTTTAAAATGGGGTCATGGGGGGGATCTATTATTCTGACACTCATGAGCCTTTCCAATCTTGGCTTGGTGTAGAAAAACAAAGGGTTCCTCAAAATGCTAAAAAGTAATGTTAAATTTGTACGTCTCCTAAATGGTTAAAAAAAAAAAGAAAGTTTTTCCAATGTGCACCCAAAATAAAGTAAATGGTTGGAAATATAAATCTTAGCAAAAATTTCTATATTATGTTTGCACATATTTGAGATATTGCAGTTGGAAATGTGAAAAAAAAAACGATTTTCTCAAAATTTTCCCAATTTTGGCGCTTTTAATAAATAAAAACACAAATTCTATCGGTCTATTTTTTCCGCCTAAATGAAGTAAAAGATGTGGCGAAAAAACAATGTCAGAATCGCTTGGATATGCAAAACCTTTCTGGTGCTTTTCCATGTTCAAGTGACACGTGTCAGATTTGCAAAATTTGGCCTGGTCATTTAGGCGCAAACAGGCTTGGTCACTAAGGGGTTAATACACTAGGTTTTCTATCCCTGAGACTTCCTTTAGAGAAAGGTACTAGACAAGGATCTTGTCAACTTTCCGCTCTCCTTCATGGGCAGGTGTCACTTTGTAATGGGTAGAGAAGCCTTGGGAAGCTAATCCTTTTTACAGACACCACTCTTTCTGCAAAGGCGTGACCTGGGGAAACGGCATGCAGCATTCGGGAGCTTTGCGTGGTCATGAAAGAGAGCGCTCATAGCTTAAAAAAAAAAAAAAATACACTCCCAAGAGCAGAGGACTCAATTTTCCAGACATCCGGTTATATAACTTGGCTAGTCTCATGAGATACTCTTCGGACTGGCTAATGACTATTCAAATACCGACCTAGAGGCGGAACTGTTTACCCCATGGGGGGGGGGGGGGGGATTTAAAAAGAAGTGTAGGTATATGCATGGGCTAGGCATTACTCAGCACACAGAACTCCAAGATAGAAAGTAGATGTTGATATCTAAAGGAAACACTATTGTTAGAAATGTGTACTAGGTGATCAAAGCTTTGTGTGATCATTATGGCCTGATCATCTAGGTTTTTCCTTGAAAATGCCACTAAGAAAAGGTTTATGGGGTAAAACACATTTTTCTTTTTAAATACCATTTCAGTCCCATAAGGGTACGTTTGTTCGATCGCTAGCATAGTACACTGCACTACTTCTGCCTATAGCAGCAGTCTACTAGAAACCCTACAGGACGCAAGGACCATTGAAAAGCTATGTCTAAAGTTACTGATTGTTAGGGCTCCTCCACACAGGCATATGAGTCTTTCCAGGTAACTTGGTGTAACACATTTACGCTGTGAAGGAGTCTTTTTGCAGGCGCGTCTGGGGAAAGTATAGTAAAATACACAGATGGGACACAACCACGCCTGATTTAAAAAGGCCATTTAGCCTAAGGCTGGGTTCACACACGGCGGATTGCCGTCGGAAATCTCGCAGTTTGGCCGCAGCAAAAACCGCGAGATTTCCGCCGGGAGAACCGCCGCGGTTTAAGCCGTGGCGGCTTTGAAGCGGTCCGGCCGCATGCATAGAGGAGAGCGCGGCCGTAACATAAATAAACAAAAAACGTCTGTAGACAGACATGCTGCTTCTTTTGAAACCGCGGCTGCGGCGGCCGCAGCTGCGGTTTCAACCGGATTTACTGCAGCGAATTAGCCGTCCCGTGTGGACGAGGTTTCGGGGAAACCTCGTCCACATGGCTGACTAATCCGAGATTAGCGGCCGCCGGCGGATCTGCTGCGGCAGAACCGCGGCAAATCCACCCTGTGTGACCCCTGCCTTATATGTTCCATACGCGTTTTTTTCCCCCAAATTGGACATCTCCTTGTGTGCGCAGTTGAAGAACCCCCAGAGACTCTTATGGGGACCTTTGGTGCACAAGTGTACACAGAAGTAGAGCATGCTCGGATCTGTTCTCTACATATTGTGCATGCAAATCTACCCATATGAAGTAGTTAGGGTCACACGGGGCTGATTTGCCGTGGATTTTCTGTGCGGACCATCTGTGTGGGAGATCTGCAGCTCTTACAGTAGTAATGTGAAAGACTTTCTAAAAAAATAAAAAAGCGCTGGAGAAAATTTGCCCAACATTTGTTCAAAAATTGACATGCGACAGAATTTAAATCCGCAGCAAGTCAATCAGTCGCAGAAGATTTGTGGTTCAGATTCCACTGCTTTAAATGAGGGGGGAGAAAACTGTACCAAATAGTGCTGAGAGAAACACAAATGCCTACATAGATGGCTAGAGAGAAAAATCCCCCCAATCAGTCAGTACAATATGGCGTAGCAGAGGTCTCACCCACCTGAGCTCCCCAACCAGGCCCTGGATGACGGCTGCGAAGTTCCTGCTGGTCTCGTTCAGGTACTTGAAGCAGGTCCGCAGACTATCGCTCATGGAGTCCTGTCGGGGAAGAGTAACAGTGAGATTTGCAGACGGGCGGGCTCAAGCACTTGTGCACGGTGCGGCCCTCCTTCAGCAGTGACCACTGCCCACCAGGCTTCTGAGCTGGGCTCAGGCACAGCCTCTTTAACGAGGAGACGGCCACTTACAGTTTATACTTGGCGAAAACTTTCTCCACAGCTCAAAGCAATCATCTCTAGTGCCCAAGGACACTTCCCAGGCTGGCACTGGAGGAAATATATAGTGCCCATGGGCCCTGACATTCAAACACTGCATGAGTGGTCCTGATTAGTGTTCAGTGATTATTGAGTCACCAACCTGATTGTAAGAACCAATCAATTGGGAAGCCACAACTCCTACAGCCATTAAAACTAAAATCGGGTTTGCCAGTTTGACCTCTAAAGTGTTCCTTGAGCAGCAGTGGTGGCCCAGGGCCTAAAAACTCCATACAGAGGTTGTCCTTGGTCACATGCAAACCTAGAACTCCAGCCCTGCACAACTATTGATCCACCATGCGTGTCCCTCCTGCTCCAAGCAGAAGACCCTCATTATGGTAGTTTTAGATAAAAATTAGATTATGGCAATCTCATCCAGAAAAAAAAAAAAGCACCTCCGATTTCATTGTTCAGCCAAACACTGCAAGCAATGTAGAGCATGTGTTATACTGCCCTCGGCCAGATGTGATCAGAGCCTCATGGGAGCCGCATGGTAAGTAGTTCCATACATTACTGTTTACAGTAGGAAGCCACAAGTCAACAATAGTGATGTTACACTTCGCCAACACACACACACACACACACACACACACACATCAGCTGATGGTGACTAATACCACACGGGCGTCGCATGTCATGTCTGATACTGATGGGGATCATCATGTCATGCCTGATACTGTACCATAGATATATATATATATATATATATATATATAATATAACACAAATCAGAGAACAGCCAGATGGCTGCATCCTGTCAACATGAGGGAGCCAGTTACACCTGTGGTGGACGCCGATGAGACAGCCACTCAGACAGCCTCTTAATATAGAGGGGGGGGGGGCGCTGCTTGGTGTATACCCCTGCACAGAGTAGATACAAAGTGCCAGACCTTCTGATGCATGTAGTCCACCATGCAGACCAGCAGCCTATTAATGATGCCATAATAGTTCGGCGGGCTGCTCTGCACCTCAAAAAGTGAACCACATTGGTGGGCTCCCCCGGCATTTAAAAGCTGCACTGCATGTGAATAATACATAATGAGGCATTAGCTGGATTTTGGCCAAACACCTTAGCTCACAAGCCAATCGTCAAGGCTCCTCGCATCTTTTGAGTCCCTACACTAATATAAATGTAGCACAGAAAGGGAAATAGGAAAATCACAGAGAACGGACAGATACTTCCTGATACAAGAGGGCAGAGAGCTGCATCCCCTCATTTGGCAGTTTAGCCGCCCGCATGTTGAGGGGATGCAGCTATGTGCCCTCTTGTATCCGCAACTATCCGACTGTTCTCTGTGATAGTTTCACGCCTGATACTGATGCGGAAAAACCATGAGGATAATGAGAGACAGTCACCGAGAGAAAGAAAGTCACTGATTTCAGGTCATGCCTGATCACTTATCCTGCATTGGGGTACAAGGACATAGAAAAAGGAATATATTTTAACTGCTATTGCTTCTCTGTTATCAGCTAGAAAGCTGCAGTATATTATAGTCTTTTCTTCCATTCCTCTAAACTCACACTGATGTAATTGGATACCAAGATAGCCCAAGTTATATTCTACTCCCCCACCCCCTCACACCTACTTTTCTTGTAGAAAGTGAGCGAGGGGAGAGAAATCTCCTGCACTGCCCTGCCCCCCTGCTAGCAGGCGCAGGTACGAGTGTTGAGCATCGTTTGCCCGACATTCGTCCTGTGTAAATGGGGCTTTAGGTATGCAAAGAGGATCACTCTAAACTATCACTTAAACTGCCATTTGAGTGACTTGAGGGATTGTCTATCAGTGTAAATGGAGGCCCGTTTATATGGAGCGATGATCACTCAAAAACACTCGTGATCGTGTTGCATAAACTATTAAATAGCTACTCAGCTGCTTATTAGCGTGCAAATGAAGCCTTCAGCTGAATGCAGTTAATAGCCAGAGGGCTCTTATCTGCCTTCAGCTCCTTTGTTCTCAGTGTGCGGTCCTGATAAGGCCGCATGATGATTAGTAGGCTGTCTTGAATTTAACAGTCAGTTAGACATGCACGATGGCTGCGCGTTTAAACGCAATGATTATCGCTCAAACGAGTGCTTATGAGCAATTATCGCTCCGTGTAAGTGGGCCTTAAGCCAGCCCACTCTGTATAAAGGGGTTAGAATTTGTGTATACTCACTCTGGGCTTTGGATGTAAATCCACCAGTGTCTGTGCGCCACAAAATAAATACCATTTCCTAAAGGAACTGGGTGTCCTGCCAAATGTCATACATCAGGATTATACTCCAGAGCTGCACTCACTATTCTGCTGCTGGAGTCAGTAGTACATACATTACTTATCCTTTACTGATCCCAAATTACATCCTGTATTATACCCCAGAGCTGCACTCACTATTCTGCTGCTGGAGTCACTGTGTACATACATTACTTATCCTGTACTGATCCTGAGTTACATCCTGTATTATACTCCAGAGCGGCATTCGGTTCAGGGTTGCCAACCTTCTAAAAATTCCTAGACAGCCCAGATATAGAGCACTGCCGCTACAAGCCGGTTTATAGTCACAGCCCACAATACAGGATAACCTGCAGGAAGAGGCAGCAGATACTCGGGCTGTTATCACACAGCGCTATAAACCGCACCAATACCGCAGCTGCTGCACCGGCTGAATAACCCTGCGGGACAGCGAGGACCCTGCGGACACTTCTAGGACACTTGTGTCCTCCCCCGGGGCTTCTCCCTTACCCGCTCCTGCTGGGACAGGACAGCCCGACAGCCGCCCATCTTGAACCTGAGCAGGTTGTAGATCTCCTCCGGGTGTCCCAGAGACCTCAGGAAGTCCATGACGGCGGGGAGCGATGCGCGATCCTCACCTGCAGCAGCATCACTTATATATTCACCTGCCGGCTCTTAGCTCCGCCTCCGCTGTCACTCTAAGCCTATAGCTGCGCAGCTCCGTAGCCGACTGACAACGCTGACGGGACGGACGGCCCACTTACTATAGAGAGGACGTGTTGCTGGGGTAACGGGACGCGCTGGAAGGTGATTGGCTGAGTGGGTGATGTACAGCGAACGATTCGTGCTGTGATTGCGTCACTGAAGATTGGGGCATGCTGGGAAATGTAGTTTCTCAGACGCCACCTCTTTCTTGTCTTGTTGCTGATGAACTACAAGCCCCAGTAAACCCTGCAGGCGTTGTTCTGAAACTACAAGTCCCAGCAGCCACTGTGGTAATATTAGTAGAGTCCGGGCAAAGCAGAAAGGAGAAATTTAGTGCAAAAAACTACCTGTTAAAATGTCGCAGACAGAGAATATAGTTATGGCGGATTACACACACATGGCGTCATCACTGCGGGGCAGGAGCCATTGCAGCACAGAATTCACAAGTCCAAGTCAATAATTTGGCGCAGTCATTGCGCTTTGTGGAACCGCTCACTTATCAATGCTTTATTTCCAATGTTGTCCTCCATGTCACTAACCAAGATGAAACATGGGGGCGTCTGTCACACATTTGGAGCTTAACACAGGTTTTTCCGCCGCTTGTCATTAGCATAACGGCTCGGAAGTATCAAAACTGGCGCTAAGTGGTAAAGTGTCTACCATGACCAATCAACTTGCACTCCATTCCTTAGGGACGTTCTGGTTGCTATGGGCAACGCCTCCCCTCCTCTCTGCACCAGTCGTGATACATCTTCAGCGTCTGCTGGTAACACGACACGCCGTGCGCCATATTAATGCCAGTAAGAAAGATGGAATAACATCTCTGCAGCGCCACCTATTGGCAGGCAGCATTCCTGCAGTGGATATCAGACTCTTAATAGAAGCCTTATAACAATGACCGGGAATTGAAGGGATAAAACCCCGGCAGCGGCTGTCTGTGTGGCTCGGTTTACAATCCCCGGTCATTGTTATAAGACTTGTATAAAGAGTCCGACATTCACTGCAGGAAAGCTGCCTGCCAATAGGTGGCGCTGCAGAGGTATTGTTCCATCCCCCTTATTTGCATATTTCCCAGAGGCCTTATAAGTCTCCTCCCACCTTCTAGGTGTCTCCCTAAGGAGAGATGATCCCCTCCCGCCCCGCATCACAGGCCGCTCACCAGCCGAGCCCGAAGCCTACTGCACGCTCATGTCTGTTTCAAGTCTCCAAAGCTTGCAAGATCTCTGCTTGCTGTGCTTTAACCCTTTAAGCACATGGCCCTTTTCTTATTTTTGTTTTTTTTTTCTTCCCACTTTCAAAAAATCATAACTCTTAGGCCCCCTGCACACGGCCGGAAATTCCGCGGATTTCCCACAGACTTTCCGCCCGCGGAAGCTGCCATAGGATTGCGTTAGAAAACGCAATTCTTGGCAGACGGCCGCGATTTGTCTGCGCGAAATCACACACAGAAAACAAATCGCGGCATGCTCTGCGAGCCCCGCACAGAAATGTCACTTCCCGGCCACCGGCTCTGCTTTGCGCATGCGCCGACAGCCGGTACATCAAAGATCTGGAGCTGCGGGAGAGGTGAGTGCCGCGCTGGTCTCTGCAGCTGATCGGGTCGGGTCCTGCTGTGAGAATTCTCGACCCGGCCGTGTGCTGGCCTCCTTTATCCGCCGACGTAGATGTGTGTGGGATTGTCTCTTTTGGAACGACTTGTATTTTTCAGTGCAACTATTTAATGTACCGAAAAATATACTGAAAAATCTAAAAAAAAATTTAAATGAAGTGAAATAGAGAAAAATGAAATTCCACCATATTTGGCGCGGTGGTGGTGGGGGGTGTTTCTTGTTGTTACAGTGTGCACACTGACGCAAGGATGACATGATAACTTTATTGTTTTTTTCACCTCTGCCACTATGTGGTTTTTTCTTTATGCATGTGTTCTGTTTTTGTTTTCCTATGCGGGTGCATGTGTTATTTATTTTTTTCGATGCAAATGTGTTTTTTAACCCCTTCCCTCCCCATGACGTAAGGGTACGTCATGGGAGCGGGGTACTTCCTGCAAAATGACGTAGCCTTACGTCATAGGGATAGTGCGAGATCATGACAGATCTTGCGCTATCCAGCAGCGGGAGCCGGCTGTCACTAATAGCCGGCCTCCTGCTACAACAGCGGGGGTGCATCAGAGATACGCCCCCCGCTGTTAACCCATTCCCTGCCACGATCTAAGTAGAACGTGGCAGGGAAAGGGTTCACAGAGGGAATGCGCTCCCTCTGTAACTTCAGCCGGCTCTCACAATGTCATCGCAGAGAGCCTGGCTGGTTGCTATGGTAACAGGATGCCTGATACCGGCGTCCTGTATTGTCATTGCCTCTGATCGCTGTAATAAGCGATAAGGCATTGCAGGAGAGAAGTCCTGCCATGCCTTATCGTAGCGATCATCGGTGCTACAGTGCAAGTCCCCCAGAGGGGCAAAAATGGGGTGAAAAAAAAATCTAAATAATGTACAAAAAATAAGTGTAAAAAAAATGCGAAAAACACCCCTCTTTTTTATGCTTTTTCTTATATTAGCATAAAAACATTTGAAAAAAATTAAAAATACCACATATTTGGTATCGTTTTGTCCGAAAAATCCAGTACAATAAACTAAACATGCTTTTTATCCTGCATGGCAAAAAGCGTTAAAAAAATGCCCAAAAAAACTGAGGCAAAATGCTATTTTTTGGCATTTTGCCTCCCAAAAAAAGCAATAAAAGTGATTTACAAAAAAAGGAAGTGTCCCAAAATGTTACCAATAAAAACTACAGCTCGTCTCGCAAAAAATATGCCCTCACAGAGCATGGAAAAATAAAGAAGTTATAGCAGTCTGAATGCAGCGATTTAGAACATTTTTTCCCCAAAAAGGGATTTTATTGCAGAAAAGTGGAAAAGCCTAAAAAAAATATAGGAATTTTGGTATCATGTTGTGTCAATTATGCTGCATAATTAACGCTTTAAAAAAAAAAAAAAAAAATCTATGATAGAATTGATGCGTTTTCTCTCCCTGTTAGAATTTAAAAAAAAAAAAAGTTTTACGATATAGTCTATGTACCGAAAAATGTCACCAATAAAAACTACAGTTCGTCACGCAAAAAACAAGCCCTTGTACGGCTGCGGCGACGGAAAACTAAAAAAGTTATGGCTTTTGAAAAATGGAGATAAAAATCTAACAAAAATCCTTGTGTCCTTAAACCCAAAATAGGCCGTGTCCTTAAGGGGTTAATGTTTGTTTGTTATTTCTATATAATTGTGTGGGGGTTTTTTACTCATATGTGACTATTTTTGTTTTTTTTTGTTTTTCCTATGCAAGTGTTTTTTTTACTCCGCATATGTAACTGTGTGCAGTTTTTTCCCCTATGTGAGTAAATGAGCTTATTTGGTTTTTCCTTTGTGAGCACATGGTTATTTTTTCTAAGTGAGTGGGTGTGTTTTTTTGTCTTTTATTTAACAATGTATGGGCAGCAGGTAGTAGTATGCAGGACGCCAGTATGATGTCACAATGCATGGGCAGCAGGTAATAGTATCCAGGACTCCAGTATGATGTCACAATGCATGGGCAGCAGGTAATAGTATCCAGAACTCCATCATGATATCACAATGTATGGGCAGCAGGTAATAGTATCCAGGACTTCAGTATGATGTCACAATGTATGGGCAGCAGGTAATAGTATCCAGGACTGCAGTATGATGTCACAATGTATGGGCAGCAGGTAATTGTATCCAGGACTGCAGTATGATGCCACAATGTATGGGCAGCAGGTAATAGTATCCAGGACTGCAGTATGATGTCACAATGCATGGGCAGCAGGTAATAGTATCCAGGACTGCAGTATGATGTCACAATGCATGGGCAGCAGATAACAGTATCCAGAACTCCATCATGATATCACAATGTATGGGCAGCAGGTAATAGTATCCAGGACTGCAGTATGATGTCACAATGCATGGGCAGCAGGTAATAGTATCCAGGACTTCAGTATGATGTCACAATGTATGGGCAGCAGGTAATAGTATCCAGAACTCCATCATGATATCACAATGTATGGGCAGCAGGTAATAGTATCCAGGACTCCATCATGATATCACAATGTATGGGCAGCAGGTAATAGTATCCAGAACTGCAGTATGATGTCACAATGTATGGGCAGCAGGTAATAGTATCCAGGACTCCAGTATGATGTCACAATGCATAGGCAGCAGGTAATAGTATCCAGAACTCCATCATGATATCACAATGTATGGGCAGCAGGTAATAGTATCCAGGACTCCAGTATGATGTCACAATGCATAGGCAGCAGGTAATAGTATCCAGAACTCCATCATGATATCACAATGTATGGGCAGCAGGTAATAGTATCCAGAACTCCATCATGATATCACAATGTATGGGCAGCAGGTAATAGTATCCAGAACTCCATCATGATATCACAATGCATGGGCAGCAGGTAATAGTATCCAGGACTCCAGTATGATGTCACAATGCATAGGCAGCAGGTAATAGTATCCAGAACTCCATCATGATATCACAATGTATGGGCAGCAGGTAATAGTATCCAGGACTGCAGTATGATGTCACAATGTATGGGCAGCAGGTAATAGTATCCAGGACTGCATTATGATGTCACAATGTATGGGCAGCAGGTAATAGTATCCAGGACTGCAGTATGATGTCACAATGTATGGGCAGCAGGTAATAGTATCCAGGACTGCAGTATGATGTCACAATGTATGGGCAGCAGGTAATAGTATCCAGGACTGCAGTATGATGTCACAATGTATGGGCAGCAGGTAATAGTATCCAGGACTGCAGTATGATGTCACAATGTATGGGCAGCAGGTAATAGTATCCAGGACTCCATCATGATATCACAATGTATGGGCAGCAGGTAATAGTATCCAGGACTGCAGTATGATGTCACAATGTATGGGCAGCAGGTAATAGTATCCAGAACTCCATCATGATATCACAATGTATGGGCAGCAGGTAATAGTATCCAGGACGCCAGTATGATGTCACAATGTATGGGCAGCAGGTAATAGTATCCAGGACTCCAGTATGATGTCACAATGTATGGGCAGCAGGTAATAGTATCCAGAACTCCATCATGATATCACAATGTATGGGCAGCAGGTAATAGTATCCAGGACTCCATCATGATATCACAATGTATGGGCAGCAGGTAATAGTATCCAGGACTGCAGTATGATGTCACAATGTATGGGCAGCAGGTAATAGTATCCAGGACTGCAGTATGATGTCACAATGCATGGGCAGCAGATAATAGTATCCAGGACTCCAGTATGATGTCACAATGTATGGGCAGCAGATAATAGTATCCAGGACTGCAGTATGATGTCACAATGCATGGGCAGCAGATAATAGTATCCAGGACTCCAGTATGATGTCACAATGCATGGGCAGCAGATAATAGTATCCAGGACTCCAGTATGATGTCACAATGTATGGGCAGCAGGTAATAGTATCCAGGACTCCAGTATGATGTCACAATGTATGGGCAGCAGTTAATAGTATCCAGGACTCCAGTATGATGTTACAATGCATGGGCAGCAGGTAATAGTATCCAGGACTCCAGTATGATGTCACAATGCATGGGCAGCAGATAATAGTATCCAGGACTCCAGTATGATGTCACAATGTATGGGCAGCAGGTAATAGTATCCAGGACTCCAGTATGATGTCACAATGTATGGGCAGCAGTTAATAGTATCCAGGACTCCAGTATGATGTCACAATGTATGGGCAGCAGTTAATAGTATCCAGGACTCCAGTATGATGTTACAATGCATGGGCAGCATGTGGTGGCATACAAGCCTCCATTCTCATATGTTCCTAATTTTAAGCAATGAAAGGAGTGACAAGTGTAGTGGTGCAAATTATTAGGACACACCACGCCTCTTACACAAAGCCATGTTCTCTGTATGAGGACAATGTGTGGCTACAAAAAGACCTAGATAAGCTGGGGACTTGTGGAGAAAAACGGCAAATGAAGTTCAGTGTTGATAAATGTAAGGTTATGCACATGGGTAGGAGAAACGGATGTCACCAATATACACTAAATGGGGTACTGCTAGGGAAAAGTGATATGGAAAAAGCCCTGGGGTACTAGTAGATTGTAGACTAAACTGGAGTAACCAATGCCAATCAGCTGCTGCAAAGGCAAATAAAGTCTTGGGGTGCATTAAAAGAGGTACAGGGGCAAAGGACGAGAACATTATCCTCCCACTATATAAGGCACTTGTCAGACCTCACATGGAATACTGCGCACAGTTCTGGACACCGGTGCTCAGGAAAGATGTTACAGTACTGGAGGGGGTTCAAAGAAGAGCAACTAAACTAATACATGGAATGGGAGCACTAGAATACCCAGAGAGGCATCAAAATTAGGATTATTCACCCTGGAAAAAAGACGGCTAAGGGGCGATCAAATAATTCTGTATAAATACATTAGGGGACAATACAAGGATCTCTCCCATAATCTGTTTATACCCTGGACTGCGACGGTAACAAGAGGGCATCCGCTATGTCTAGAAGAAAGCAGGTTTCATCGCCAACACAGAAGGGGGTTCTTTACTGTAAGAGCAGTGAGACTGTGGAACTCTCTGCCTGAGGATGTGGTGATGGCAAAATCCATAGAGGAGTTTAAGAGGGGACTTGATGTCTTTCTAGAGTGCTATGATATTACAGGATATAAACATTAGGTGACCAGCGAGTTGTTGTTCCAGATCTTACATTGAGGTAGGAACTATCAAAGGTTGATCCAGGGATTATTCTAAATGCCATTATGGAGTCGGAAAGTAATCCCCCCCCCCCCCCCCCCATGGGCTACTTGGCTTCTGCCTCTTGGGGTTTTTGACTTTCTCTGGATCACCAAGGGGGTTAAATCTGGCTGAACTAGATGGACATTGTCTTCATTCAGTCTACCATACTATGTTACTAAGTAGAAGGGAGAGGGGGACATGATGGAAACCTTTATATATGTTACAGGATGGAAGAAAGGAGAGGAGAACATGATGGAAGCCTTTTTTATATGTTACAGGAGGAGAGAAGGAAGAGGGGGAATTATGAAAAATTTTATATATGGTACAGGAGGAGAGAAGGTGGACATGATAGAAAACTTTTTTTATGTTACAGGATAGAAGAAAGAGGAGGACATGATGGAAACTTTCATATACGTTACAGGAGGAAAGAAGAGGGACATGATGGAGACCTTTATATATGTTACAGGAGGAGAGAACGGAGAAGAGGGACATGATGGAGACCTTTATATATGGTACAGGAGGAGAGAAAGGAGAGGTAGGACATGAATAAAACCTTTAAATATGTTACAGGGGGAAAGAATGGAGAAGAGGGACATGACAGAAACCTTTTATATATGTTACAGTAGGAGAGAAGAGAGGGAGACATGATGGAAACCTTTACATATATGTTACAGAAGGAGAGAAGGGAGAGGAGGACATGATGAAAACCTTTACATGTATGTTACAGAAGGAGAGAAGGGAGAGGAGGACATGATGGAAAGCTTTATATATGTTACGGGGGAGAGAAGGGAGAAGGTGATATGATGGACACCCTTATATATGTTACAGCAGAAGAGAAGAAGGGAGAGGGCGGACATGATGGAAAGCTTTATATATGTTACAGGGGGAGAGAAGGGAGAAGGTGATATGATGGACACCTTTATATATGTTACAGCAGAACAGAAGAAGGGAGAGGGCGGACACGATGGAAAGCTTTATATATGTTACAGGGGGAGAGAAGAGAGAAGGTGATATGATGGACACCCTTATATATGTTACAGCAGAAGAGAAGAAGGGAGAGGAGGACATGATGGAGACCTTTATATATGTTACAGGAGAAGAGAACGGAGAAGAGGGACATGATGGAGACCTTTATATATGTTACAGTAGGAGAGAAGAGAGGGAGACATGATGAAAACCTTTACATATATGTTACAGAAGGAGAGAATGGAGAGGAGGACATGATGAAAACCTTTACATGTATGTTACAGAACGAGAGAAGGGAGAGGAGGACATGATGGAAAGCTTTATATATGTTACGGGGGAGAGAAGGGAGAGGGGGACATGATGGAAACCTTTATATATGTTACAGGGGGAGAGAAGGGAGAAGGTGATATGATGGACACCCTTATATATGTTACAGCAGAAGAGAAGAAGGGAGAGGGCGGACATGATGGAAAGCTTTATATATGTTACAGGGGGAGAGAAGGGAGAAGGTGATATGATGGACACCTTTATATATGTTACAGCAGAACAGAAGAAGGGAGAGGGCGGACACGATGGAAAGCTTTATATATGTTACAGGGGGAGAGAAGAGAGAAGGTGATATGATGGACACCCTTATATATGTTACAGCAGAAGAGAAGAAGGGAGAGGAGGACATGATGGAGACCTTTATATATGTTACAGGAGAAGAGAACGGAGAAGAGGGACATGATGGAGACCTTTATATATGTTACAGTAGGAGAGAAGAGAGGGAGACATGATGAAAACCTTTACATATATGTTACAGAAGGAGAGAATGGAGAGGAGGACATGATGAAAACCTTTACATGTATGTTACAGAACGAGAGAAGGGAGAGGAGGACATGATGGAAAGCTTTATATATGTTACGGGGGAGAGAAGGGAGAGGGGGACATGATGGAAACCTTTATATATGTTACAGGGGGAGAGAAGGGAGAAGGTGATATGATGGACACCCTTATATATGTTACAGCAGAAGAGAAGAAGGGAGAGGGCGGACATGATGGAAAGCTTTATATATGTTAAAGGGGGAGAGAAGGGAGAAGGTGATATGATGGAC